>NC_083580.1:36690745-37037620 GCF_027579695.1 Neoarius graeffei
AATCCAATGTGTTTGAAGCCCAGTGTGAAGTTTCCACAGTCTGTGATGATTTGGGGTGCCGTGTCATCTGCTGGTGTTGGTCCACTGTATTTTATCAAGTCCAAAGTCAACACAGCCATCTACCAGGAGATTTTAGAGCACTTCATGCTTCCATCTGCTGACGAGCTTTTTGGAGATGCTGATTTCCTTTTCCAGCAGGACTTAGCACCTACCCACAGTGCCAAAACTACTACCAAATGGTTTGCTGACCATGATATTACTGTGTTTGATTGGCCAGCCAACTTGCCTGACCTGAACCCCATAGAGAATCTATGGGGTATTGTCAAGAGGAAGATGCGAAACACCCGACCCAAAAATACAGATACGCTGAAGGCCACTATCAAAGCAACCTGGGGTTCAGTAACACCTCAGCAGTGCCACAGACTGATCACCTCCATGCCACACCGCATTGATACAGTAATTCATGGTAAAGGAGCCCCAACCAAGTATTGAGTGTATAAATGAATATACTTTTCAGAAGTTGGACATTTCTGTATTGTAAATCCTTTTTTTGATTGATCTTAGGGAATATTCTAATAATTTGAGATACTGGATTTCTGATTTTCATGCGCTATAAGCCATAATCATCAAAATTAAAACAAAAAAAGCTTTAAATATTTCACTTTACATGTAATGAATATAGAATATATGAAAGTTTACCTTTTTGAATTAAATTATGAAAAAAAGGAAGTTTTTCATGGTATTCTAATTTTTTGAGATGCACTAGTGTGTGTGTGTGTGTGTGTGTATATATATATATATATATATATATATATATATTTAATTATATTATTTAATTACAGGAATCTTACACTTGCTACTTGGAATGTATGCACATTTGATAATACACAGACACCAGTCCATCGCACAGCCTTGGTAGGCTTGGAACACCACCACTACTCCATAGATATTGCTGTGCTTTGTGAAACTTGGCTTGTGGAAAGTGGTCAACTAACGGAGGATACCTCAGGCTATGCCTTCTTTTGGAGTGGCCTTCCAGCTAGTATGAAGCGGCTCCATGGAGTGTCCATTGTTATAAAGACGACCATTGCCTGTAATCTTCCATCTCTACCATAAGCTGTAAATGAGCACTTGATCACATTTCGTTTGCCTCTGGAAAATAAGCGCTTCCTCACCTTGATTGGGGCATATGCGCCAACTATGACAAATGACTTGGCAATAAAAGAACAGTTTTATGCAGATCTTAGCAATTTAATCATCAAAACACCAGTTGAAGACAAGCTAGTAGTCTTTGGCGATTTCAATGCATGCATTGGAATTGATTATCTAGCCTGGCCAAATACTATTGGTTGGCATGGAGTTGGAAAATGCAACTCAAACGGCATGCTCTTGCTCTCCTTATGCCGTGAACATAATGAAAATGAGCTGTTGAGGGATGATAGTGTTGAATGCCGAGCTGAAATCAATGAGTCGCATTCTAACATAAGAATCTTTTGTGTCTAAGGCTACATCCACACGACAACGGCAACGAGATGTTATTTAAAAATGTATCGCGTCCAAATGGGCAACGATCAGTAAAATATCAGGTCCATATGGCAACACAACGCTTGCTGAAAATGATGCAATACACATGCCACACCTCTAGGGGCGCTGTAAGACGGTCCCTTCGGAGACACCAGAACAATAGAAGTAAGGACGCATGCGCATAAACTATTATGCGCGATACTTCATATTAGCCACAAAGTCAGGAAAATCTGTTCGTAAAATTACATTATAATGACCAAATACAATGAAAAGTATTTTTCCAGTCTCACCTGTGAAAGGTAATCCCATGTGATCTCGTTTGGACGGCAAACCTGTTGGTACAGTTAAACGCAGCTAATCTTTATTCTCCGCTTTGACCTTTCCAATATGGCGGCGAGGATGACGTATGATTCTACGCGGAAGGTGGCGTCTTTAATGGTCCGGAATAAATTGAATACTACACGTTGATTGATTAATTTGTTGTTTCTCACCTGTGAAAGGTAATCCCATGTGATCTCGTTTGGACGGTAAACCTGTTGGTACAGTTAAAGGCAGCGCATGAATCTTAATTCTCCGCTTTGACCTATCCAATATGGCGGCGAGGATGACGTATGATTCTACGCGGAAGGCGGTGTCTTTAATGGTCCGGAATAAATTGAATACTACACGTTGATGGATTAATTTGCTCCTCTACGCCCTTTTTGAGGAATGTACTGTAGGACTCAAACCAACATCTGAAGAGGTGAGATCGCTCCTTTTTTCCCCTATTTTTGCTGGCGGGATTGACTCTGCCCTAAGGGCAGAGTCTCTCTCTCTCTCTCTCTCTCACTTTGCACCATTACACAATAAATATTCACAGTGAAAATATTTTGTAAGCGCGTTTCATGAACCAAGTTATAGGATTTGTTGACAACTCGCATCGCAATGAGATGATCATTGGCACTACTGGTGTTAAGAATCAGACCATTTGATAAATGAATATTTTGCTGTAGAGCTGCAGTGTTTGTACAATTGCATGTTTTTGCTTCACTATTACTGTCACTATTCTTCTTGCATTACTACTGTGAACTAACACTGAACATAATAATAATAATAATAATAATATCCAAGCTCGTGTTTCACTCTCACTAGTGCTCTGTAAGGCTTTTTCCTGGTGATATCCTGGTGATATTCGTTACACTTCTACCCGGCGTGAAGCACTCACAGTCATGTGGTTGTGACGTCATCGTAAACAAATCCGTTCTACTCATCCAGACGACTTCACAATGGCAACGTTGCCAGATCTTTCCACTCTGGAACCCGCTCTCAAAAAGATTTGCGTTTTGGGCACCCAAAACGCCGGTGCCGTGTGGACGCCAGGCCGAAACGATAAGCAATTGTATCGGAGTCACCTGAATCCGTTGCCGTGTGGACAGGGCCTAAATGTGTAAGGGCTGTGTGGAGGGCAGTGGAGATGGCATCATCGATCGAGCAATTGGACCGGTATGCAAATTGGAAGGGATCCAGGGAGGGGGGAAGGATAGACTTAATGTGTTGCATGACTCGCCATTCAAAGCACTTCATAAGGATGGAGGTGAGTGCCAGCAGATGGTAGTCATTGAAACAGGAGGGCGATGCCTTCTTTGGGACAGGGATGATGGTGGTGGCTTTGAAGCATGTAGGGACAATGGCCTGACTCAGCGAGATGTTAAAGATATCTGTGAAGACAACTGCGAGTTCCCCTGCACAGTTTGGCCACTTTACACTCCAGAGTTGCAAGGTCATCTGAGTGGGAAGTGAGGGCAGTTTCCATTGCGGAGATGGTAGCAGTGTGTGAGGCTGCAGTGTTTGTGATCTTTTGGAGGGATGCTTGGATTGGAGCCATGGCGGTATTCAGGGAGATGGTGAGTTCGCCTGCTACATCTTTATGGAGTTTCTGGAGTTCACCGATTAGCATGTCCAGTGTTAGCGGCTGGGCACCACCTGTTGCTGCCTGCTAGCATCTTTTTCATGCGGGCTGAAGTGTTGAGTCAGCTGAGGCTGGCTTTTGCTGCGGTTTCCATGGGATTTACTCATTTCAACTCCAAAAATGTTACGCTGAGAAAAATAATTCCAAAAGTCTGGGTGTAGATATTTTAAAGTTATAAATGGTCAGGGAGCAAACTCCACGCGCGAGATCGCTCCACCACCATAACCGGAAGTCATTTTTCTCATTTCTAATGGCATTTCCTCCATTTCCACATGTAATGCTGAGTGGATTTCAATGCACCTGTGCATAATCTTAAAGCCATCAGGCTTTGGATGTGTCTTTTTTTGAGAGATGTGCTTGCTGCTGATCTATATACCATACAACCACAATCTAATACTGATCTAATTAATCCGATGTAAATGGCTTTCAGAGTATATCTATCTGCCCCTATTCACTTCCCACCAAACATCTCATAACATTCAGGATTTTCTTCCATTTGTCCACCATTTTTTGAATATGTATAGCCCATTGTAAAATCAGAGCAGGTGGGTGGAGCACAGAAGCACGGCAGGCCAGAACTGAGTTCTCACGAACTTTTTATTTTCTATATACCAGGGGCGATTTCTCAGAGACAACAAGGGAAGCCGAACTTCCCCTAAAATTCTCTCCCCAAACTGTGACGTCTACGACGTTGAATTCTCATTAAAACAATAACTTGCATAACATAATATATGCCCAAGATTGTATTTACGTTCATAACTATCCCTATGTCATCCTGTAACTTATTTGAGTGATGTCTGACGAACTTGCAGTTCGCTACGAGAATCACCTTTCTTATTTCAATGGGCTCTATGGACTGGCAGCCAGGTATCTGTTGCAGTCTACGAGACGGCGCTCAACAGCCAATTTCGGCTAGTTGTTATTGGTTAAAATCGACAAAATCGTCACTTCCAGGGAAGCCGGGTATCTCTGGGGGTAAATGGGACATGGGCAGTCCAAAAAGCCGGGCTGATAAAGGATTATTGGAGGTGGTGCTTGAAAGACATGAGGAGGGGGCAGTCGCTGTACTTCGGCGAGGAACACGGTAAGCGCATGATCAGTCAGTCCCTAGCGGATGTCAAGAAAGTGTAGTCGTGTGCCAAAGTGCTGTCCGAATTTCTTTTCATATAAATGTTTCTTCTCATTGATGTCTCTGTACATTACTCTGTAAATAAATGTAAATATTACTCGTTGTGCTCCATTAACTTTCATCCATTCTATCAGTTTGATCATTCGTGAATTCACTCGTTTATTTCATTTGTAGTTCAATCAACGTGGTTGTAGGCTAGCTTGAGCCTTATTGGGATCTGCAGTGCTAGCTGCTAACAGCTGGTATCTATCTGCTATAATGGCAAAGTACAGCCAGTCATTTTGCCCCGCCCCCGCCTCGCGCTCCGTCCGGCGCGGTAGTGATGTCCCGTTGCTCGCGCGCCATAGCAGAGACCCGCGCGACCTTCAGCTGGTACAGTCGTTGTTCTTTTACCACCTCCGTTATTCTCATCTTTCCGGTGTGTTCTTGATTTTTCCATTGTGTCCTATTTTGCCATATCAAGACCCAAAATGGTATCGTATTATTCATATTTAAGTGAATAATCAATTCAGTCATCATAACTTGGCATTTTTAACCCAAGCAATCAAAAAGAGGAAATTTTTTTCAATATTTTCAAAAAATTTTACAAAAACATTTGAATTGTAATAAAAAAAAAAAAAAATCCACAGCAGAGGCCAGATAAAGCAAGACGCTATCTTTATTCTTATTAAACATGATAAAAGAAACATTGAGTGTTAGGTAAATGCAAAAAAAAAAAAAAAGTAAAATTAGAAAATTTACTTTTGACCATAATGTCCCAAATGAGAGACCAGTTTCTGAGACAGACCCACATAACAAATTGACTCATGACAAGTAACAAATAATTGAAAAATTCTATTACGTATACCTAAACTGAGCTTCCTCTATTTCAAAGCCCACCAGCCGCCACTGCTATATACATATAGCTTTTCAGCTTACTCTCTCATCCACACACACATGCATTCAGGTTGGGAGAGAGCTCCCTTTCTCTGCTCTCTCTCTCCTTTTATGGGGCGCGGTCACTGGAGGAGACACACAAACACAGGTTAATTCACATCAGTTGCAGTGATGCCATCACTTGCCTTCCCTGACTCCGCCCTCCATTAACAGACCGATGCTTGACCACGCCCCTGCTGACACATACCCCCACCACCCGACTCAAGCCGGGGAGCCGTCCGGCCTGCAAAAGACACACACGCACACCCCGGTGGGAGAGGAAATCCATCATGACCATCTGCGCCCCCGGCCTGTGGACCACCTTGAATTTAAATGGCTGGAGTGCCAGATACCAATGGGTGATCCACGCGTTGGCATCCTTCATGCGGTGGAGCTACTGCAGGGGTGCGTGGTCCAAACAGAGGGTGAAGGGGCGCCCCAGCAGGTAGTAGCGGAGGGCAAGGACCGCCCACTTGATGGCGAGGCATTCCTTCTCCATCTTGCTGTACCTGCCCTCGCACACTGACAGCTTCCGGCTGATGTACAGCATGGGACGTTCCTCCCCCTCCACCTCCTGGAACAGAACAGCCCCCAGCCCTCTGTCCAACGCGTCCGTCTGCAATATAAAGGGGAGAGAAAAGTCAGGGGAGTGTAACAGTGGCCCCCCACACAGTGCAGCCTTTACCTCTGAGAAAGCCCGCTGGCATTGCTCCGTCCACTGGACCGGATCTGGTGCTCCCTTTTTAGTGAGATCAGTCAGTGGGCTGGTGACGTCTGAATAATTGGGTATAAACCTACGATAGTAGCCAGCCAGCCCCAGGAACGGTCTCGCCCCATTTTTGGTCTTGGGCCTCGGGCAGGCCGCAATCGCTGCTGTCTTATTTATTTGGGGACGCACCTGCCCATTGCCCAAGTGGAAACCCAGATACCGTACTTCCACCTGCCCAATCGCACACTTCTTCGGGTTGGCTGTGAGACCCACTTGCCTCAGCAACCTAAGGACGGCCCTCAGGTGTTCCACGTGCCGCGGCCAGTCATTACTGTAAATAATTATGTCGTCTAGGTAGGCGGCCGCGTAAGTGGCATGGGGGCGGAGGACCCTGTCCATAAGCCACTGGAACGTAGCAGGCGCCCCAAACAGCCCAAAAGGAAGTGTGACGAACTGGTGTAAGCCAAACGGTGTAGAAAAGGTCGTTTTCTCTTGGGATAGAGGAGTCAAGGGGATCTGCCAATATCCCTTTGTCAAATCCAGAGTCAAATAAAAATGAGCCGTGCCTAGTCGATCGAATAACTCGTCAATACGAAGCATTGGGTATGCGTCAAATTTAGACACCATGTTGACTTTTCTATAGCCCACACAGAACCGGACTGACCCGTCGGCCTTGGGAACCAAGACCACCTGAATGTGCAGTTGTCATGTTCTGGTGTCTCATGTTCTTTTGTCTCTACATTATTTTCATAACAGAATATATATCGTGATATCATTATCATAAAAAAAATCAGAAAATATCACCCAGCCATACTTTATTGTATGCTTTCTTATAATTATTAAAATTCCTGAGGGGGGGCGTCGTGGCTCAGGTGGTTAAGGCGCCATACCATGAATGCGGGCGACCCGGGTTCGATTCCGGCCTGAGGTCATTTCCCGATCCCTTCCCGTCTCTCTCCCGCTCATTTCCTGTCTCTACACTGTCCTATCCAATAAAGGTGCAAAAAGCCCAAAAAATATCTTAAAAAAAAAAAAAAAAAAAAAAAAAAAAAAATTCCTGAGGGAGTATACATCAGCCCATAGAATGCTTTGTACACTTTTTATGAAATTTGGCACAGTGATAGAGGACAGGCTCAGCTACCTAGATGACAATTTTGGTGTAACCCACTCAAGCCCTCTACCACCACCAACAGGCAAACTGGTTTATAATAATAATTCTGTCCATACAATATGAAATGCGATTCCACTTTCTTTTGTTTCTTTGGGTCAAGCTTAGTTCATCAGACAAAATGCTAATTTAGTACAACAAAACAACAATAGCTCGGCTCACAGACTCAAATGTACATATAGACAGTTGACTCAGGACTTGTACATTAACATGGAAGTAGGTAACAGCTTGTTAGATGCACCATCCATTCCAATCTATTGCCGCTTTTCCACTACAAACGCGGCTGAGTCGGGCTGAGCCGTGCCGTGCTGAGTTGGGCTGAGCGGGGCTGTTGGAGTTGCATTTCGACTACAACCGCGCTGAACCGTGCTGGCTGGAAGTGGGTGGACACATTGGGTGGAGTTAGCGAAAGTGGGTGGACGTCAGGTGATGTCGTTAAGCAGCGCAAACAGTGACATCAGTGATCTTTTAAGCGGTAGTCTCACGACCCGAATAGTAAACAATAAACATGGAGGACATGGAGTCGTTAGTGTTGCTGGTCTTGGTGCTGTGGCTTGTTGTCACTGACAACGCGGACAGATACTGGCAAGAGCGTATAGATGAGGCGAGGCACATAAGGCTTCAGAAATTCTCGTAATTCGTAATTATTCTTCTTCCGGGTTTGCGGTGTTTACAGATCCCAGCGCGCTCGCAGGGCGTGTGGGCATGTGAGGACACTCCTCCTCACCAATCAGTGCACAGGCGAGTGTCTGCTCACGCCCCCAGCCTCACTCAGCTCGCTTTGGCTCGCTTCAGCCCCACTCCAAAACGGTGCGAGTTTTAGGGGCTAAGCAGGGCTGAAGCGAGCCGAGTCGTGCTGGTTTTTGGTAGTCGAAACGCGAGCCGTGTCAGGCTGAAGCGAGCTGAAGTGAGCTGAAAAAGGGTAGTGGAAAAGGGCCATATGTAAGCCCTCTTGTAAATATAGTTGCAATGTCCAGTCCAATGTATTACATAAAGGGCTCCCATATTTTACAAAAGACATTATTATCATGCAACAAACATGTCTGATAATCTAATGATATATGTATATATTCTATTATGACCTTATGCTATTGTGTTTTAGAAGGAGTTTTATCCATTACCCAGTTCAGGAGAATACATTTTCTTGCACAGAAAGTGAACATTTTGTAGAGCTTCTCTTTAGATTTATCAGGAATAAGACCATTTGATGTCCCAGGTAACATACATAGAGTCTCTCACTGCAAAGTAGTAGATAGAAACTTATTAATCTCTTATCCCACAGTACACTAGAAGTTTTGTATTTTCCTGCAAGACCACAGGCAGTGAGTGAGACTGCCTGTCTCTATTTTGCACTTAGGGTATTGAGGGGACAGGTCAACATTAAACTTGGGATGTTAAGAGGGTGATACAGTGTCATGCAAAAGTATCTGTCCCACTTTGTGCTTATCCTCTTGTCACATTACAAGCTGGAATTAAAATGGATTTTTGGGGGGTTAGCACCCCTTAGCAAAAAGTAGTATACTTAAAGTTCATTTTGTAAAGTATTCTGAAGTGTAAGTATAAGTATATCAAGTGTACTACAGGCCATGTACTTCAAGTGTACTAGAAAGCATACTAATTTAATACTTCTTCGGACTAAATTGGAACATTTTAAGTTTATAAAAGTTAATACTTTCAAGTCCGTTTTAAGTTTACAAAAGTACACTTTCAAGTATACTCATTTATATACTATCAATGCACTTGGTATATCCCTATTGTGTACTTGAAGTATATCATAAGTACACTTATTTATGTACTGCCATTGTACTAGTTATATACTGTAAGTATACAAGAGGGATATACCAAGTACATTTACAGTATAGATATAGTATAGATGAGAGTACTTAAAGAGTACTTTTGCTAACTTAAAAGTAACTTTGAAGTATACTTTTATAAACTTAAAATGTTCCAATTTAGTCCGAAGAAGTATTAAATTAGTATGCTTTCTAGTACACTTGAAGTACATGGCCTGTAGTACACTTGATATACTTATACTTACACTTCAGAATACTTTACAAAATGAACTTTAAGTATACTACTTTTTGCTAAGGGAAACCAGTATAAAAATGTCATATAGGCTTGCCATTGAAAAGTTGTGTGGGAAACTAAGTAACTGCTTTTGGTCTTACAACCGTTTTTTGGTTGATGGAGTTACGTACCACAGTAAAACCTATGACAGACTAAAGAAGAGATTCAACAGTGCTGCATACTTGAAAGATGGTACATTTTGTTGTATTATAGAATTGGTTGTTTTTAAACAAATTTGTTCACATGAAATCTCTGCTTTTTGTCCATGTCGCAAACTATGTTGTGTTTTAGTTGACGTACTTAGTAAATCAGGCAGGCCTGTATGTAAAGATTCGCAAATAAATGTGCAAAGTCATTTTGTACATGATGTTCAAAAAACTGAAACTGTTCATGCTGTCTCGCCTGACATGATCAAAACAAAATGTGTCCTTGTTGAAACAGCTGACACACTGTACATAACACCATTGCCAAACCCTTTTGAAAGGGACTAGTTAAATAAATAAAGTCAAGCCAAACTTTTTTCTGTTTTCCTGTTTTTGTGTATGATGAAGTGTAAGGTACATGAAGATAATGCAATTCAGTACACATAATGACTAAGTGTTAATCTCCAGAATTATAATAAGACATTAAACAAGACATGCATGTTGACGGTTGGGTTGGCTGGTAATGTTCATCATGTGCTGTTGAGTAAGGCTGCTGCAGAGGGGATGAAGGACTTTTTGTTTATAGTGGTACATTGTAGCGCCAGCCTGATGGGAGCAGTTGGAAGGAGTGATGGAGGGGGTGAGAGGGGCCCTCTGATCAGGTTGGATTCCCTAATCACTTACCAGCTGTATAGCTCAGCTAATGTAATATAAATTATAAATATAATATATACATATAGTATAAATTAAACGTTGAGTCAATTAATGAGTTGACCTTATTGTGCTCTTGAAGCAAGATATATTCTAAGCATTCCTATTTTGTGGCAAAAAGATTTACAAAGTATACTTAGGTCCAAGTATAAGTTTTAGTATTAATGTATAAGTGTAAGTCTTAGTATTGATATAGGTCTACTTATACTTTTTTATACTTGGTTCAGTATAAACCAAGTATACTTCCCTGTACTATGTTGTAAGTGTATCAAGAATTAGTTTATAAGAAGTAACCTTCAAGTACACTTCCTCGATTTTAGTATAAAATAAGTATACTTGTAGCACACTTGATTAAACTTCTTTTTGCTAAGGGACCAGTTGATTTACATGACATGCCAACAACTTTAAAGGTGAAAATGGTTCTTTTATTGTGACACAAACAATAATTAGGGTGAAAAAACAGAAATCTGGAGTGTGCATTAGGTATTCACCCCCCCCCCCCCCCCCCCCCCCCCCCCCCAAGTCAATACTTTGTAGAGCCACCTTTTGCTGCAATTACAGCTGCAAGTTTCTTGGGGTATGTCTCTGTTAGCTTAGCACATCTAGTCACTGGGATTTTTTGCCCATTCCTCAAGGCAAAACTGCTCAAACTTCTTCAAATTAGATGGATTGCGTTGGTGTACAGCAATCTTCAAGTTATGCCACAGGTTCTCAATTGGATTGAGGTCTGGGCTTTGAGATGAAAAATCTCCCCACAGAATGATGATGCCACCACCATGCTTCACTGTAGGAATGGTGTTCTCAGGGTTTGTGCCACACATGGCATTCCCCATGATGGCTAAAAGGATCAGTTTTAGTCTCATTTGACCAGAGAGTCTTCTTCCATATGTTTGGGGAGTCTGCCACATGCTGTTGGGCAAACTCCAAATGTGTTTTCTTAAGCAATTACTTTTTTTCTGGCCACTCTTCCATAGAGCCCTGCTCTGTAGAGTGTATGGCTTAAAGTGGTCCTATGGACAGATACTCCCATCTCTGCTATGGATCATTGCAGCTCCTTCAGTGTTCTCTTTGGTGTCTTTTTTGCACCTCTGATTAATGCCCTGCTTGCCCCTTCTGTGAGTTTTGGTGCGTGGCCTTCTCTTTTCAGGTTTGTACTGATGCCATATTCTTTACATTTTGCTATAATGGATTTAATGGTGCTCCATGGGATATTTTTTGTAACTCAACCCTGATCTATACTTCTCCACAACTTTGTCTTTGACCTGTTTGGAGTGCTCCTTGGTTCTCATGTTGCTTGCTTAGTATAGTTGCAGATTCAGGGTCATTCCAGAACAGGTTGATTTATGCAGACATCATGTGGCAGATCATGTGACACTTTGATTGCACACAGGTGGATCTTAATCAACTAATTATGCGACTTATGAAGTTAATTGGTTGGACCAGGCCTTATTTAGGGGTTTCATATGAAAAGGGGTGAATACCTATGCACACTCCAGGTTTCTGTTTTTTCATCTTAATTATTGTTTGTGTCATAATATAGCAACAATTTTCATGTTTAAAATGATAGGCATGTTGTGTAAATCAAATGGTGCTAACCCCCCCCCCCCCCCCCCCCCCCCAAAAAAAAAAATCCATTTTAATTCCAGATTGTAATGCGATAAAACAAGACAAACACAAAGGGGGATGAATACTTTTGCAAGACACTGTATATGGGCTCTTTGTAAGATTTTCAACTGAATCAACTTTACTCTGTTACAGATACTCAAGGTTCTCACACTCACCCATGCATCATCTCATTCATTATCTGTTACCTTTAGGTTGAGTTTCTTTTCCCAAACCTTCTTTAAATGTAATGTGCCTGCAGAACCATACTCCTTAAGCAATCTGTAGGAAAAAAAAAAAAACTATGGAGTGGCCCATCTGTAGCCAGTTACTGCTCTATGCATGAGGTGGTTTGATTAAGGAGCACTGTAGTATCTCTTTTGATAAAATCTCTTATTTGTAAATAACGGAAAAAATCCTGTTTTTAAATATTGTATTTTTCAGTTAACTGGCTGAAGGACATTAAAGTGGATCTATCCCAGGCCTAGACATTAAGCATTTACCACTGGTGGCCCAGTGGGCCAGTGGAATTGAAAAGTTACTGGCCCAAATGGAAAATGTGGTGGCCCGAATGCGCACGGTACCCGAACCACAGCTGCCACAGGCAGCGGCTGCAAGCACCACAGGTGCTTGCACAAAGAGGGGGGTCTGGGGGCCCTCCCCTGGAAAATTTAGATTTTTCAATTCATATTCGTGCATTCTGGTGCATTTTAAGGTGAAATTAATGAAAATAAGATTATTCATATTTTGCTAACATTATTATATCGTTGTTTGTTCACATTTATATTTTATTGTTTGCATTTCTTGTTCTATCAATTTCTTAGTTACATTTAAAAATGTCCTTTGTTCTTGTTCTCTGTTTGTTTAACACATGCTGTTGATTACTGTTTTACATTAACAATTGTTTGTATAAGTTTTAGAATAAGCTAAGTTTTGCCTCACCATGCAACTAACTTGTTTATAGAATAAGCTTTGCCTGTAACCCACCCTGTGTGATGTAGACATATTTTCCTTTTTTGTCATGGTTTCAACTTTGGCTCATATCTTCTCAACATTGTAGATATTGAATTCTCACCACTGTAGATATTCTAATAGAAATAGAGGTACAATTAACTTTTTACATGCACCTTTATATAATAGCCACAAGACACACACAGGCCAGTCCCAAGTCTGGATGAAAGGTGAGGGTGGCATACTAACCCTCATCATGCTGGATTTATATGGGCATTTTTATTGCCCATGAAGAAGTTTTATTTCTTAATTAATAAAATATCATGAGAATCACTGACAAACCATACATTTCCTGAAAGGGTGGACTTTGGGGAATAATCTAGTGAGATTTTTGCAAAGCCTTACCTGCTCGGGGGTGATTTATAACCCTAATTACCTGTTAATTAGCTAATTAACAGGTATGCTCAGGTGAGCCAAAAAGGGGTGAAATGTTTTTTTTTTTAATAAGACAAGATATAAACACCAAATTTTCAGGATATGCCCTTGGAGGAACTAGTAGTAAATTTTTGCAAATTCAGCTCATTTGCATAAACCGTTGCCATGGCAACAGCAGATACCCTAGCAACGGGGCATACTGGGTTTAGCATGGTCTGGTTGTACCAGAGAGGGTCAGAATAGTTATTATTTTTGTTGTAATGAACTAATGTAAACCTAGTTTGGCTATTTTGATAGATTTCATCATCTTTGGATATTTGAATAATATAATATATGGGATCAGATCTAATTTACCACATTATTTTATCTGTTCTTCTATTTCAGTCATAGCAACCAACATTTATACTTCATTCTTGAATCACTAAAAGTTGATACACGTGTAGCCATATTTCTTGGCAGTGTATCCTGAAATTTTGATATTAATATACAAAGTCTGAACGATTTTACACCATCTGAAGCTAAAGCGTGTGTTGAAATGCTGTTTTACGATTTGTCGAGTTGTAAACTGAGCGTGACGTCGCGCGCTCTGATTGGCTGCCGAGTTCAAAATGAAGCCGAACATTTCCGAAGATGCACGAAGACGACACACTCCTGCCGCGGGGCGGAGGATGACAAAAACAAAGATGGCGGACCTCGTATCGAAAAGGTGCATTTTACGAACAATTTCTTCACAATTCTGGGTAAAATGAGTAATAAAATTTGTTAATTTGTATCGAAAACGTACTGGCCCGCCCGGGCCACTGTTTGGCCAAATTTAGTGGCCCGAACTGGCCCGAAAGACGTAAAAAACACCGCCGGGCCATTGGGCAAGTGCTAATGTCGAGCCCTGTATCCAATATATCACATAAACTCGAATGCTCTTTACTAGCCCAGACCCAAAAACCAGGGTCTGTTATTCCTAGCAAAAAATCAGAGTTGTCACATATTGGAGTGAAGATAGAATTAAATTGGGATCTAGTGGTTCCAATTTTTTAATAATACGCCATACCTTAACAGTACAGATTGCAAAAGGGTTGTGGCAAGTATTCAACAGAGATTTAGACTTTCTAAGGAATAATAAGTTTACTAAGGGTGAATTGGACATGAAACTTTCTGTATCTTACCATAGGGATGTAGGGTCTTTATGCACCCAGTCAGAAATTAAGCAAAGGTGCACACTAAGCTGGCATTTTCAAATGTCAGGGAGGTCAAGACCGCCTTCTTAGGATGAGAAGCATAGCATTGCTGACTTTAGGCGGAGCTTTTTCTTAGCCCATATGAAGGAACTGAACCAGCTATTAAGGCTTTTCATGGTTTTATGTGGAAAGATAGATGGGATCATTTGAATTGGACATCATAATACCTACCTGTAGATTTCTCCAATCAGCAATCTTGTTGCCACGGAGTTGCATTGTTCAACTGATGTTTAATCAGTGCAGCAAAACCAGCTTTCAATTGTGTTGTTCTCTTTGCCTGTTTGATTGGGACATTCAGCAACTTTGATATGTTGATCCATGGGTCACAATGGTATGGCCTCTTGGCTTTCACAAACATTTTTACTCATCATGGTCTTAGTGCAGCAGCATACATATCCAGTATACTTTAGATATTGACTCCCGATCACACTTCTGAGACTATCTTGGTTATCCTTAGAATATCAGCATTAGAGTATCTTAGTATATATTCTATTTCTTCAGCATCTTCAGGGGTTGGCAGTCGACTCCTTAACCATTTGTCTCAACAATTCCATCCAACAGGTTTCCAGCTTATCTATATGTTCTTCACTTATATACCATGCTTGAGTTCCATATGTGAGATGAGATCTAAGATATGCCTCCATTATCTTCATTCACACTGCCATGTTAACTTTATATGATCTGTCAGTGCCTGTCTCAACTCATTAAACTTCCCAATCACTTTCGGTACATCATCTTTTGGCTGCTCCCGATTAGGGGTCGCCACAGCAGATCTTTTGTCTCCATTGCTCCCTGTCTTCCGCATCCTTCTCTATCACACCTGCCACTTTCATGTCCTCTCTCAGCACATTCATGTATCTCCTCTTTGGCCTTCCTCGTTTTTGTTTGCCTGGCAGCTCCATCCTCAACATTCTCCTTCCCACATGCTCTGCATCTCTTCTCAGGATGTGCCCATACCATCTCAGTCTCATCTCTCTTAGCTTAATTCCCAAGCTCTCCACATGTGCTATCCCTCTGATGTGCTCATTCCTTATCCTGTCCAACCTGGTCACTCCCATCGCAAACCTTAACATCCTCAACTCTGCCACCTCCAACTTTGCCTCCTGTCTCTTCGTTAAGGGTACGGTCTCCAATCCATACATCACAGCTGGTCTCACTACTGTCTTATACATCTTACCTTTCACTTTTGTTGGGACTTTCCTATCTCAAATGACTCCTGAAATCTTTATGTCTACTCCTTGCATCTTCACTACACTCTCATCCCCATTCTCATTGATGCACATGTATTCTGTTTTGCTACTGCTCACCTTCATTCCTCTTCGTTCCAATGCATACCTCCATCTCTCCAAACCCAACTCAACCTCCTTTCTACTTTCACCACATATCACAATATCATCTGCAAACATCATGTTCCATGGTGACTCTTGCCTCACTTCGTCCGTCAAGCTATCCATCACTATGGCAAACAAAAAAGGACTCAAAGCAGATCCTTGACGGAGTCCCACCTTCACCTTGAACCATTCAGTTGTTCCAATTGCACACCTCACTGCTGTTTCACTGTTTTCATACATGTCTTGCACCACTCTAATGTACTTCTCATTCACTCCACTCTTCCTCATACAATACCATAACTCATCTCTCGGCACTATCGTATGCCTTCTCCAGGTCTACAAACACACAATGTAGCTTTCTCTGGCCTTCTCTGTACTTCTCCATTAACGTTCTTAAAGCAAAAATTGCATCCGACGTGCTCTTCCTTGGCATAAACCCATACTGCTGTTCACAGATTGCTACCTCTCTTCTCAATCTCACCTCCAATACCCTTTCCCATAGCTTCATGGTGTGGCTCATCAGTTTTATCCCTCTGTAATTACTGCAGTTCTGTACATCTCCCTTATTCTTGTATATTGGGACTAGCAAACTCTTCCTCCATTCATTTGGCATTTTCTCATTCTCTAGGATCTTATTAAACAATCTCGTTAGGAACTCCACAGCCGTCTCACCCAAACATCTCCAAGCCTCAATCGGGATACCATCTGGTCCGACTGCTTTCCCAGTCTTCATTCTTTTCATGGCTGCCCTCACCTCGTCCTTACTAACCAACTCTGCTTCCTGATTTGCTGTCTCCAATTAATCTGACCTTTTCTCTCTTGGATTCTCCTCATTTAATAAATCCTCAAAGTACTCTTTCCATCTTCTTAATACACTCTTTGTCAGCACATTTCCATTTATATCTTTCATCACTCTTACCTGCTGTACATCCCTCACTTCCCTGTTTCTCTGCCTAGCTAGTCTGTACAGGTCTTTCTCTCCTTCTTTGGTCTCCAGTCTTTCGTACAACTCCTGGTATGCATCTGCTTTCGCCTTTGCTACTGCTCTTTTTGCCTTCTGTCTCGTCTCTCTGTATAACCGCTTGCTTTCCTCGTCTCTCTGATCATCCCAATTCTTCTTTGCTAGCCTCTTCTCTTTTATAATTTCCTGCACTTCTTTGTTCCACCACCATGTCTCCTTGTCTTCCTTCCTCCTTCCCAATGACCACCCTAGCACCTTCCTTGCTGCCTCTCTTACTAGTACAGCAGTAGTATTCCAATCTTCTGGCAGACTTCCATGACCACTCGATGCTCGTCTCATTTCTTCCCTAAACTTCTTCTGATGTTCAACCTCTTTTAGTTTCCACCACTTAATCTTCGGCTCCACTATTTCATGCTTCCTCTTTTTCACTTTCAAGCTTATCCTGCACACTACCACTTGATGTTGTCTAGCTGCACTCTCCCCTGCCATCACTTTTACAGTCGCCAATCTCCTTCAGGTTACCCCTTCTGCAGAGCATGTAGTCCACCTGTGTAGATCTTCCTCCACTCTTAAACGTCACCCTGTGCTGCTCTTTCTTCTCGAAGTATGTATTGACTATTGCCAAATTTACCCTCTTTGAAAAATCAACCACCATTTGCCCTTCCACATACTCTTACATCATATCTGCCCATCACATCCTCATCTCCTCTGTTTCCCTCGCCAACATCTCATCTCATTATCTCAAGCCGCTTTATCCTTCTACAGGGTCGCAGGCAAGCTGGAGCCTATCCCAGCTGACTACGGGCGAAAGGCGGGGTACACCCTGGACAAGTCGCCAGGTCATCACAGGGCTGACACATAGACACAGACAACCATTCACACTCCCATTCACACCTACGGTCAATTTAGAGTCACCAGTTAACCTAACCTGCATGTCTTTGGACTGTGGGGGAAACCGGAGCACCCGGAGGAAACCCACGCGGACACGGGGAGAACATGCAAACTCCACACAGAAAGGCCCTCGCCAGCCACTGGGCTCGAACCCAGGACCTTCTTGCTGTGAGGCGACAGCGCTAACCACTACACCACCGTGCCGCCCCCTCGCCAACATGTCTGTTGAAATCTGCTCCTATCAGCACGCGCTCCTCCCTCGGTATACTTTCTACCACTTCATCCATCTTTTCCCAGAAAGACTCTTTCTCTTCATTTTCACATCCTACCTGTGGGGCGTACGTGCACACAACATTGATTACCACTCCTTGAATCTCCAACTTTATGCCTATCACTCTGACACCCTCTTCACATCAATCACACTGTTGACCAACTCTCCCCTCAAAACAATACCAACACCATTTCTCTTTCCATCAACTCCATAATAAAACAACTTGCATCCATCTCCAATGTTCTTGGCCTTGCTTCCTTTCCACCTCATCTCCTGCACACACAAAATGTCCAACTTCCTTCTTTCCATCATACCTGCTAACTCTCTCGCTCTGCCAGTCAATGTTCCCACATTCAGTGTTCCTACCCTCAATTCTAAGCTCCTTCCCTTCCATCTTTCACGCTCCCTCCTAACACGCCTCCCCCCTCTCTCCTTCTCCATTTTGGCGCAACAGTAGCACACTTTCCCCGGCACCCTGTTGACCAACAGTACCAGAGGCGGTCGTTGTTAACCCGGGCCCCAACCGATCCGGTATGGTATTTCTCTTTTCATTCCGCATGTTCGATTTGGCACAGTTTTATGCCGGATGCCCTTCCTAACGCAACCCTCTCCAATTTATCTGGGCTTGGGACCGGCACCAAGAGTACGCTTATGCACCCCCAGTGGCTGGATTAATCACTTTCGATACATGTAGTTCCATAAAACTTCCCAGATCTTTGTTACTTATCAGTTGGCCCAGATATGTAAACTCATTGACACACACTGACATTTTCACCAGTTGAGAATAGTGATAGTTTGGTAGCAAGTTCTTGATTATTGAATACCCAGAATTCAGAGATGATGATGTTAAGTCCAAAATGTGAGCATGTATTGTTCACAGTGTTCATTATCTTATCTACCTCTGCTATACTGTTACCGAACAGGGCCATGACATCTTCATATAGCAACCATCTGATAAGCTGCACACCATTGAGTTTACCACTTTTTCGCTGTTCTCTATTTGTACATGGGTACAGAATGTTATACTCAAATTCAGTTCCCCAGCCTTCCAGAAACTGTTTATCAATCTCACATGCAGCCACCTTTAGAACAAAATCAAAATAATTCAAAATGCATGGTGATTCTTGACCACCTTGTCTACATCCAACTAATACTTCAAACTTCTCTTTCATTCCTAGAATTGGTGCCATTGTTCCCTGATACATTTTGTACAAGATGGCAATCAGATGTGATGCACCAGTTCTCAATTCCAGCATTTTGTACAGGAAATTTCTTAAAATGTGATCATATGCTGCAGTGAGGTCTACGTAAACTGCGATTAGCGTTCCTTTGTATTTGTCACTCACATATTTCAGCATAAATATTGCATCTGTTGATCGGTTTCTCCAAAATCCAAACTGTGCATCACTATAACAGTTTCCTTGATGTGGGTGGAGTACAGAAGTAAGGCAGGCAGGAGATAAATGTTTACACACATGTTTACTGACAGCTTTTCAGCTTCACTTGGCTCACTGTAGAACACAAACACACAGTTGTGTTCTGGTCCCAGGCACTCTTCTCTGCTCTCCTACTCCTCTTATGCTCCACCATCACTGCAAAACACACACACACACACACACACACACACACACACACACACACACACACACACACACACATATTAATTGACAACAGGTGTAATGAGTTGGCCGCTCACCTTCCCAGACCCCGCCCTCCATTCACAAACTGATGCTTGGCCATATCCCCGCTGCCACAATCACTTATATTGGTTTCATAGGGCTCTTTCAGTCTTTTCATGGTGATTTTCGCCAGTATCCGACTCTCGTCAGCCATCAGTTCATGTAGGACTCAATTTCGTGGAATAACTGTTAAATATCTAGGGGATTTCCCAAGTTCTTCTTTCACTTTGTTCAGTGCCGTATATTCTTTGTGGATTCTGATTCAGTAGCGTCTGTTGGTGCATATACACTGATAACCGATAACCTTATATTCTTGACACAAAGTGTAGCTGAGATTATACGAGCAGATAAATGTTTCTTGTATGCTTCCAATTTCACGTGAGGGGCCAGGAGTATTCCTACTCTATGTTCACATTTTCGTTTGAGATCACTCCATGTCCACTGCCATCCTTTAAGTGAATCATCAAACATACAGAATCCAGATGATATTTGATGCACTTCCTGTAGGGCTAGTATATCAATTTTCAGATCAATAGTTGCTTTAATTACCAGCGCAAGCTTGATGTCCTCTTGCAATGTTCTAACATTTGTTGCAATTCGTATGTTGTGATATTCTCCAACATTTAACTTTTTTTTTTTCTTGTTTCTGACGTTCTGTTTCGAAAGTTGGTTTTTAGTACCAGATGTTTTGGTGAACAGTGACGAACTGTCACATATTCTCTAGGGAGAATATTCATTTTTAAAAGAGCCACACGACCCAACCAAGAAATAGGAAATATGTTCCATCTCTCCAAATCTAATCTAATGCGTTCAAGTAACGGACAAAATTTGCTTTGTACATTCTGTCAAATTCAGGGGTGATATATATCCCTAAATACACAAAGCCTGCTGGGGACCACTTAAAGGGGAAGGGACATGGAGTTTTAGGTTGATGCTTTAAACTACCAAGGGGCATTGCTCTGACTTAAGATTTATTTTATAACATGAAAAGGCAATGAAATTGCTCATAGTGTTGACAAGATTAGAGGTGGCCATCTCAGACTTAGCCACAAGGATCAAGACATCATCAGCATAGAGTTATCTTAAGCTGTCTATCTGCTATGGTTAAGCCGTATATGTCAGTATTCTTCCTGATTGCCTCAGCCAATGGCTCTATAGAGGATGTGCAGTCACGTGACCCGCACGTGTGTACTCCGCCATATTGGACGGCATCAGGATTGTTTACCTTGCGCGAGCGTAATGGATCTAGGGAGTAATCCCCAAGAAAATTCGGAAAATACCCCATCTACATCGCACGATTACTTGTCTAAGTTTGTTCAGCATCTTGAAGGTGACGTGAGGCAGCGTTACGTGGAAAAGTGTTCCAGGTTGGGGATTGCAGATCCATACAACTTGCCGCAATCCTTGTTCAGGGAAATTCGGAGCTGCGGTGCTGGCGATTTGCCCAATCTGGCCTACCACGACATTTACAATTTTCTTGTTAATCGTGAATCGTGTTACACTGGCAAAGCCCTCAAAGCTTACAAGAGCCTGGAAGCTTATAAATATTTTGTTGCTGGATGGGTATCCCAATTATACCTCTGGAAGGTTCCAAAGAAGGAAGTCTACTTGATAACCTCACGGGTAAGTGGCATTAAGACGTTTATCATAAAGAGACTATGCAGGACGTTTTATCGTAGGAATGTTTGAAATCTAAACTCTAAAGTATGAGAAGAAAACAGTAAATCAGAAAGCTGCGCACATTTGCGCAGCTTCCGCGAAAACGTGCGCAGCTTTCTGATTTACTGTTTTCTTCTTATACTTCCTATGTTTCATGGACTGTAACAGCATTTGCTCATTTAGTAATTTTAATACAGAATTTACTTTGATGAAATTATTCAGACACTCCAACGCCCCCCCCTTAAAAAAAATCGGATCTGCACGATTCAGCCATGAAAAAGGCGGCATCCGCCGTTTGCATCCCTGTTTAAACTCATAGGTTAACCGACTTTAACCAGCTAATGAGGCTCGGTGGTCGGTCAAGATTTTTTTTAGTTTTCGCCATCCCCACTATGGATTGGCCTTTCAAAGGCATATCTCTCTCATCTCATCTCTCATCATCTCTAGCCGCTTTATCCTTCTACAGGGTCGCAGGCAAGCTGGAGCCTATCCCAGCTGACTACGGGCGAAAGGCGGGGTACACCCTGGACAAGTCGCCAGGTCATCACAGGGCTGACACATAGACACAGACAACCATTCACACTCACATTCACACCTACGGTCAATTTAGAGTCACCAGTTAACCTAACCTGCATGTCTTTGGACTGTGGGGGAAACCGGAGCACCCGGAGGAAACCCACACGGACACGGGGAGAACATGCAAACTCCACACAGAAAGGCCCTCGCCGGCCCCGGGGCTCGAACCCAGGACCTTCTTGCTGTGAGGCGACAGCGCTAACCACTACACCACCGTGCCGCCCTCAAAGGCATATATGAGCCAAAAAGATAAAACATTGTCATAGACTAGGCCAGGGTAGTAGGGCTAGGCATAGCCATTTTAAACGTTAGAGATCAAGCGGACTGACGGCCACAAACACTGTACTGTCTAGTTTCTAAGTATGCAGTTATCATTCAATCCGAAAATCAACTTAACAGATGTACTAGGAGTATTGAATTAGAAGATTACACCTACCTGATATGAAGTGTTCACTACAAATTCGGCTGGTAGAACTGGGGTTCCAGTTTTCTCTTCGCAAAGCGGACACCCATTTTGCGCGTCTCTCCTCGTCTGCGGGGAATCTATAAAATGACAGGCCCTCCTTTTGGCCCTGTCTATTGGTACAACCAAATGCTCATCTCATCTCATTATCTCTAGCCGCTTTATCCTTCTACAGGGTCGCAGGCAAGCTGGAGCCTATCCCAGCTGACTACGGGCGAAAGGCGGGGTACACCCTGGACAAGTCGCCAGGTCATCACAGGGCTGACACATAGACACAGACAACCATTCACACCTACGGTCAATTTAGAGTCACCAGTTGACCTAACCTGCATGTCTTTGGACTGTGGGGGAAACCGGAGCACCCGGAGGAAACCCACGCGGACACGGGGAGAACATGCAAACTCCACACAGAAAGGCCCTCCTTTTGGCCCTGTCTATTGGTACAACCAAATGCTGAACAAGATATAACCATTCTCGAAAGATCTACTCCCACACACTTGATAATTAGAACAGGTTTGTCTAAGTTCTATGCGCGGCCTTGCCGTCCAAGATGGCAGATAAACAAATATTACGTGACCTCGTGACGTCACGTGCACGCTCTCTATTGGACAGCCCTGCCTTGTACCTCTCTGAATGCAGAAAATGGGAGATCCCAATTAGTGAGTACAGCAGAGAAAGGATTATTATAAAGTAATCGGACCCATCTGATAAACTGTTCACCTCATCCAAATTTTCCTAAAATATAAAACAGATAAGGCCATTCAACCCAGTCAGATGCCTTCTCTGCATCAAGAGAGACAACCAGACCATCTATTGACTACTGATGAAAGAGTTGAATAGAGTTTGGTAGTCTGTGCATATTATTGCATGAGTTATGACCTTTTAATAAAACAGGTTTGGTCCTCATTAATAAGCACAGGGAATAAAGCCTCCAGTCATGTTGCCAGTACTTTCAAAAGGATTTTCAAGTCCACATTAAGTAAAGAGATTGGCCTATAGGAGATGCAATCCTCTGGTTGTTTACCCTTTTTCAAGATTAAGTAGATATTCGTCTCCCTCAAAGACACAGGTAGAATGCCCCTTTCAAATTAATCGTTTAAAATATTCAGTAGAGGGTCAACTAAAAGGTTCTGAAACTCTTTGTAAAACTCACTACTTAGCCCATCTAGCCCAGGTGCCTTTCCAGACTGTAACCCATTAATAGCTTTCAGCACCTCTTCTCTAGATATGGGAGCATTAAGAAATAAGTTTCTGTTCTTCTGGTAGAGTGGGGAGACTAAGGGAAGAGAAAAAGGTATCCATCAGGTCTGAGGTATCCTGTTGTAGCTCTGATTTGTACAAATTATCATAGAAACTCTTAAATGTATTATTAATGACTGCATTATCAAAAGATAGCTTACCATTATTATCTGTGATTGAGGAGATAATTTTGGAGTCTGATTTTTTTCCCCTCATTAAATTGCCCAAATATCTCCCTACCTTTTCACCCTCTTCATATAATCAATGTTTAGCAAATCTGATTTTCCCTTCGGCATGTTTTGTTAATAAAGAATGTAAAGCTGAGCAAAGTGCAGATATTTCTTTAAGCTTCTGAGAAGATGGATTTTTAATATAGTCTTTTTCATCCATTTTAAGTTTAGATTCTCAGATTTCCCTTTGTTCATTCTGTTTGCGCCTCCTACTGGACATATATAACAATGCCTCTTGAAAAGGCTTCAGATGTTTCCCAGAGCAGTGATGGATCTTCTGTAGAAGCTGAGTTAATGGATAAAAATGACTGAAATTCCTCTGTAAAATAAGATGTAAATTTATGGTGTGTCAGAATAAAAGTGCTAAACCTCCTGTATCTGGTCTGAGCGACTGGATTCCTGATGTCTCATCTCTTCTCATTATCTCTAGATGCTTTATCCTGTTCTGCAGGGTCTCAGGCAAGCTGGAGCCTATCCCAGCTGACTATGGGCGAAAGGCAGGGTACACCCTGGACAAGTCACCAGGTCATCACAGGGCTGACACATAGACACAGACAACCATTCACATTCACACCTACGGTCAATTTAGAGTCACCAGTTAACCTAACCTGCATGTCTTTGGACTGTGGGGGAAACCGGAGCACCCGGAGGAAACCCACGGGGAGAACATGCAAACTCTGCACAGAACGGCCCTCGCCGGCCACGGGGCTTGAACCCGGACCTTCTTGCTGTGAGGCGACAGCGCTAACCACTACACCACCGTGCCGCTGGATTCCTGATGTGATCTTGAATAAAAACAGAAACATGGTCAAACACAATCCTCCTACCTATAGAGTGAGAAATAATTAATTGCAACAATATTTTTGGTGAGAAAAAAATAATCTATTCTCATTATGGACTTTTGAAAAAAAAAGTTTGCTCTTTGTCTGCTGAATGCTGAGCTCTCCACACATCTCCATAATCCAGGTCACAGGGATGAGAATTTTCCGCCGATCGGCGGATTTCCGACTTTTTCAGACCAAAATGATCATTTTTGAGCATGCGCGCACGCGCAACATTAAGGTCTGCATCACGCATCTTAGAATGTGCGCGCGCGAGGGAGACTGTGTGCTTGTTCATGTAGCGCATGCCAGACAAAGAGCATCCTGATTGGGTTACTCAGCAAAATAAGCCAATCAGCTTTCAGTGTGGGCGGGCTTTTATCTCTTTTCTCGAGGACCGGAGTTTTCAGCTGAGTCAGCGCAGCCTACAGGATCGGCATGGCAGAGAGAGCACACGCGCGCCCCAAAAAACCAAAGCACAAAACCCACTTCAACTCAAATTACACAAAAGAATCTCCCTGTCTAATAATAATCTCCCTGTCTAATAATAATCTCCCTGTCTAATAATAATCTCCCTGTCTAATAATAATATTCCTGTCTAATAATCTCCCTGTCTAATAATAAAGAAAATAAATAAATAAATAAAATAGCCAAAAATCATTAGCCCCTGGAACCCCTGGGCCCCGCCCCCCTGGGCCATGGGCCCCGCCCTGTTTTTTTCAGCTTTTTAAATATTTTTCATTCTCATCCCTGAGGTCATCACAGAGGGCATTCACCATCTTAGACTGGTGAGAAAGAGATGTCTTTTGTAATGGGAACTTGTCCGTACTAGGGTTTAAATGGCAGTTGAAGTCTCCTCCAGTAAATGTATTCCTGTATTCCTAACCTTAAGATCAGATAATTTAGAGAATGCTGTTGCTAGAAAGTGTGTGTGTGTGTGGGGGGGGGGGGGGGTATACGTTCATAATAGCAACTACTTCTCTGTATAATTCACCTTTTATAATTAAATATAAACCACCACCACCCCACCCCCGTCCTTAACGTAGTGTGGGATTTTAAATGTTGAGTTTTTCCAGAATAAAATATCTACTGCCCGCTCCTCAATGTTAAATGAGGCAAAAAAAAATTAAGTAAAATCCTTCTTGCTGTAGTTTTACATGTTCTGCATCATTTAAGTGTGTCTTCTGCAGCATGAACCCCCTCCTTTTTTAGATAAGTCAGGACCTTTCACCGTTTAACAGGTGTGAATACCATTAACATTCCAAGTGCATAATTTTAACATTGAAATGGTCATCTCAAATCACAAAATAAAAGATATCCTGAGTACAAGTTCTGCCCATACATGAAAGCATTGTTAGAGTGAACGATGAGCTGAGTACTAAATAACCACCAACTAACATATAAAGAACAAACATACTCTAAGCTGCCTATTGGCATCAAGGTTAAACACCATCTCTAATCAAAGGAGATCTCAAGTGAAAGGGATCTCTGCTGACAGAAGACAGTTCTACTTGGGGCTCTGAGTGGTGATGCCTTCATCCAAACTACAACACAGTTCTGTAATTAAGTCCAGCATACTCATGACCTGACACAAACCTCACAGAAGAACATGTTCATGAATAAAAAGATAAAAGAAAGAAAAATAACTCTGGCCAGTTAAGATCTGTCATCTGAGGTCACGTCCAAGGAATCGATGAACTGTTCCACTGCAGCTGGGACCTGGAACATCTTTGTAGAGCCACAGAAAGTAACTTTGAGTGAGGCCAGGTAGACTTGTGTATATGTAGCACTGATGGACTTCAAACGTCTCTTCAGTCCATCAAATCTTTTGCACTTGCAGAGAACAGCCGCGGAGAAATCCTGAATGATGATCACTGTGGATTGACCATGTTTCAACGCTTGATTTTTTTTGCCCCCATGTCCCACAAAGCATTCATCACACATTGTTTGTCCTAATAGTTATGAACTCTCACCCTGATAAAGAGTGGTTTCTGGGAGGGGGGAAGACATGGGCGCTAGAGGGCAATGCACTCTTTCTTAGTTTAATTCAACCCATTTTTGTCTCAATGTTCAGGGTTTCAAAAAAAGGCAGCCACGTTTCAAAAAAACAGGTTGGGTTGTCGCCCTCAACACCCTCTGGAAGTCCAACAATGCATACTTCTGTTCTCAAATGGCCCTTTTCCACTACCCTTTTTCAGCTCACTTCAGCCCGACACAGCTCGCATTTCGACTACCTCAGAGCAGCATGACTCAGCTCGCTTCAGCCCTACTCAGCACCCAAAACTCGCACGGTTTTGGAGTAGGGCTGAAGCGAGCCAAACCGAGCCGAGTGGGGCTAGGGGCATGAGGAGACACTCCCCTGTGCACTGATTGGTGAGGAGGAGTGTCCTCACATGCCCACACACGCCCCGCGAGCACGCTGGGATCTGTAAACACCGTAAACCCGGAAGAAGAAGAATTACGAATTACGAGAATTTCTGAAGCCTTATGCGCCTCGCCTCATCTATACGCTCTTGCCAGTATCTGTTGGCGTTGTCACCGACAACAAGCCACAGCACCAAGACCAGCAACACTAACGACTCTACGTCCTCCATGTTTATTGTTTACTATCTGGGTCGTGAGACTACCGCTTAAAAGGTCACTGATGTCACTGTTTGCGGCGCCTAATGACATCACGTGATGTCCACCCACTTTCGCTAACTCCACCCAATGTGTCCACCCACTTCCAGCCAGCACGGCTGAGCGCAGTTGTAGTCGAAATGCAACAGCCCCACTCAGCTCGACTCAGCCCAACTCAGCACGGCACGGCTCAGCCCAACTCAGCCGCGTTGGTAGTGGAAAAGCAGCAAAAGTCATCCATATGTTTGCTAAAATTAAGCACCTGTTGTTCGAGTGTCTTCATCTTGCCTCCAACCGGGGCCATAGTATCCTCCAAAGCAGATATTCTCCCCTCCGCTTCTGTAATGCGCTTCTTGTGAATGTCTGAATCCTCACAGTGGCCTTGCAGTAGCTGTGACAATGGGCTTAAATTCTCATCAGTAATCTTGGAGACATTAGCTGTAATCTCCGCAACTATTTCCCAGAGCACAGGTGCTAGTGAGCCATCTTCCATGCTAGCCTCATTACCCTGCTGGCTAGGTTTCTCAGAGTTCTTCACATTTGGGTTCTTTCTGCGTGGCATGTTGTCATTCTGTCTCAGAAAGTAGTTATTTAGACTCATTCTAGGTCGTGGAGTCGCAAGAACCCACAGTATGCTGTGCCTATAGGTAAAAATTGTAAAAAATAGTGAAACAGTGCACCAGCTCAGCTGAGCACAACCTTCCCTCAAGCCGCCATCTTGAGACCCTGATAATTTAGTGTTAATAACTGAAAGTGTCTCCAAAAGAGTTTGTCTATATTCACCTCTAGGTGGTGCTATAATTAACAAATTTGTACAATTGCTTATAACTTTTGAACCACTCAGCATTAATTCAAGTTTTTTATTCCTTTTGATTCCTTGAAGGTGCCAATGTTGAGAATGTAATGACAGGGCTCGAAATTCGCGGTAGTCCGGTCGCCCGAGGCGACTTCATTTGTTATTTGGCGGGTAATTCCTGTCACTAGCCAGCCCGGCTGGCTAGTTGAAAATAAAAATATATATATGAAGCGAAGATTCAGACTAGGGCTGTGCGATATATGATATATACATACTCAATATATCTCCCAAAATTCTGTGTGAGATACATATAATTATTATATCGTAACTATGGAGTATTTTATGGTCATCTGCCGACTTGCATTTGTTTCGTATTTGTTGCGTTTGTTTAAAACCTTTTCCGGTGGTTTTCTCCCTGTCCCTCAGGCAATAACGTTGAGAGGCTGCCTAAGTGTAAAAAAAACAATAACGTCACACACTCACCAACCAATCCCGGGCGACATCTCGGTGCTGAAAGGAACCTGCAGGAAGATTTCCTAGTTTCGGTTTACAGTGCTGACTCAGTTCGTGCAATCGCTGGTGTTGCATAGGCTACCGTGTAAGCTCTGTCAATTTCAGCGACAAATTAAAAATGGAAGCGGATGAATTGGTTCCTAAAAGAACTAATAAGGGGTCAGTCATCTGGCATTTTTTTGGATATCGCGAGGAGGATGTGGAACAGCAAATGGCAGTTTGTAAAGTGTGCAAAAAAAAATTTATCAAAATACTCGGGTCTTGAAATAAATGCACGAGTCATGAACAATGGTAACTACTCTCTTTTGTGTTATTTTTGACAGAAGTAAAATTCATACATGAACAAATTTTGGTGAGTTGATTTTCTGTTTGGCTAGTTACTTTGGAAGGTAACTAGTCCGGCTGGCTGGTGAAAAAATATATAAATTTCGAGGCCTGAATGAGCTTGTGATTTCTCAAACAGTAAGTCAGCACTTTGGAATTTTATTAGAAACAGGGATTTATTTATTTATTTATTTATTGCTTCTTCTCACATTTTGTCCAGTCATTATCAAATTCGGCATGCGGCATTGGGAGACCAGTCTAATAAAATGTTACTCAGCTTTTTGATATGGGATGGATTGTGTCTAACATGCTTAGATGGCGAAGCTGCTAAACAGGAAGTGATAACATATCTCAATAACTGTGTGATATACAGCTTTAGAAAAAGAATTTAAAAGACCATTGCAAAATTATCAGTTTCTCTGGTTACACTATTTCTGTGTTTGAGGAACATGCATATTTTTTGTTTTATTCCATAAACTACTGATACCATTTCACAGCAAGAAGGTTCTGGGTTCAAGCCCAGCGGCAGACGGGGGCCTTTCTGTGTGGAGTTTGCATGTTATCCCCATGTCTCCATGGGTTTCCTCTGGGTGCTCTGGTTTCTCCCACGGTTTAAAGACATGCAGTTAGGTTAACATGGGGTGGCCTTAGGCTGAGGTGCCCTTGAGCGAGACACCTAACCCCCAACTGCTTCCCGGGTCCTGTAGCATGGCTGCCCACTGCTCGGGGTTTGTGTGCGCTCGTTGCTCACGTGTGCATGCATATGTGTGTTCACTGCTTCAGATGGGTTAAATGCAGAGAGGAATTTCACAAGTGTATGTGTGATGAATAAAGTTCTTCTTCTTTCCCCCAAATTCCACACAAAATTACGATCATTTAGAGCATTTAATTGCAGAAAATGACAACTTGTCAAAATAACAAAAAAGATGGAGTGTTTTGAGTCCTTGAATAACCAGAGGTGGACAAAGTACCCAACTTCATTACTTAAGTACAGATCCCACTGGTCAAATGTTACTCCGATACAAGTGAAAGTTGTACAGTCAAATTTTTACTTAACTTAAAGTACTGAAGTATTTCTTTTAAAAATACTTAAGTATTGAAAGTACATTTTCTGTCAACACGTTGTTGTATTATTGCCACAGCGCTTACAAAACCTAATGCCACTGAAGCAACCGACTGGATTTACTGACTAACTTGTAGAACCTGTCGAATAAACACCTGGTATAAGGTTGCAAAATGAAGCACAACTGAACTGAAAAAGAACCATTGTCATTTTCATTTTTTTTTTAATTGTAACACTCCTCCCCACCCCCACAAAGCAGGATGGCTGACCCAGCTCTGGCAGCGTGTCAGACCCATGGTCTGACCCAGCTCTGGCAGTGTGCACACATGTATGTGTATGTTAATCAGGAAGACAGTGGAATAGATGTAAATGCAGCTTGCCCAGAAAATAAAAATGACAATCCAACCTGAATAAAACCCAGGTCCACACCTCGAGCTGAATAAGTGCTCAACAGCAATACTGCTTTAAAGTGCATATCACAAGTAAATTCAGGAGCAAGATCAATGTAATTCTCCTATTTTATATTAAACTTTGGTCAAATATCTGTCACATTTTGTGCAATTTTTTTTACCTTGCACAATACCAGAAAAATTCAGTTGAAATCAAGCCATTTGAGGCGAATTCGTCCGCCTCTGAAAAAACTTGGCATTTGGATTTCCCGGCAGACATTGATTTTCGTGACGTCACGTGCGGGACGCCTCCTTCTGAATCCTATGTCAGCGCTGGTTTGTTTATGAGAAAACGGCCTGGTGGTTTTCTGCAAATTTCTTCAACGTTATCACGTAATTATTAAAATGGTTAACAGATGTATCGTAGAAGGGTGTAGCAACACCAGTCTTAATGGGATTAGTACTCATAGTTTTCCAAAAGACCGGACAATGAGAGAGAAATGGGAGCGCGTCGTGCGAGGCTCCCGGAAGCCGAGGACCAAGCAGAGCCGAGAAAAAGACCAAGAAAATCGGCAATTCACAAGTTGACTGTTGCCAGGATAAGAAATAAGGGAGACTATACTCTAAATTAGGTATTCCTGTGTTTGTGTGGTACACGGATAATGTTATTTATTGACACACACAAAAGTAAACAACACAAAAGTGCTGGGTGATAATACACTTACTTAGATTAGGTTAGATAGAACTTTATTGATCCCTTTGGGATGGTTCCCTCAGGGAAATTAAAAAGATACAGTCCACAGCCTGGTAAAAAGCAGCCAAAGTAGAGTCCAAAGTAGCGTCTTTAAAGTCCCCAGAAATTATCATAAATGCCTCAGGGTGCTGTGCCTTGCTGTGACAGAGTGAATCCCCTCACATGCAGCGGCTGCGTCTGTCCTTGGAGGGATGTAAACACAGATGGTGATGCAAGCAGCTCCAAGTCCGGGCAACATAAGACTGTCTTTACGGAGAAATGTCCCGGGTTACACCAGCGATTGTTCACGTAAATGATGAGTCCCCCACCTTTGCCTTTCCCGCATGCTTTAGTGTCTCTGTTGGCTCTCACAGCAGTGAATCCCCACAGGTCCACGTTAGCATCCGGTACAAGGTGTGTTAACCATGCCTCCATAAAAATAAATAAGCTGGTAAGCCCGGTAAATAAGCCCGGTAAATCCGCTGGTTGTTCAGTGCGGATAGCTCGTCGACCTTATTCAGCAGCGAGTTCACATTCCCCATGATAACGGAGGGAATGGATGGTTTGTAGCGCTGCCGGTTGTCTGCTAGCCTAGCCTTTAGCTTAGCCCCTGGGTTTCCTCCTCAGCTCGGCCGGGATGGGATGTCGTATCCCGGCTCGTCCCATTGTTTTCAGGGCCAGCAGCTCCTCTCTCGAATAAACAAGAAAACTGGCTCCTGGTTGCATGTTAAAGTTAAAAATATCCATGGGATATAAAGAAAAACACACTATGTCTTTGTAAGAAGAGCAGAAAAGTAAAAAGGTGAAAAAAGAGGTTTAAAGAGCTAAAAACTACATAGCTACTGGAGAGGCAGCCGTCTCACACAGCGCCCAAGGTCACACTTTCTTTACATTTTACTTCACATGTATCAAGGGACATGCATGTCAGGGCTTGAGATCTTGGGACCTGTCAAACACATTTAATGTATATACAACCCTGCTTAGCCAATTCCATGTGTGTAGCTTATGAAATATTTCTCCTACAGTAGCCAGTACTCTTCTAAATGAAGAAATATATAAATACATAATAGTAATTAGAAAAAATATGCTTTATGTAACAATAGATAGATGAACATTGATACATGAATCCATGGGTTTTGAAGCTGAAGGTGACAATTCCATATTTCAATGCAAAATCGCTAGCTGCTAAACTTGGTCTACACAGGCTGTGCACTGAACCCATGCAAGCTCTCGCAGCTTGCTGGCGGTTCCGCAGGTGACATCACGAATCTGGCTCCAGGCTCCCTTGGGATTTTTCCAGACGCGTTTTGTTATTTTATTTTTTTCTGCTGTAGACAGATGGCCTTGTGCAAAATTACCCTTCTGGATGAGTGTATAAAGGGACATACTTTCATATAAAAAAAAAACAAAATTGGTCCAGGATATGCACTTTAAGCAAGATGAAAAAATGCAAGACCATCACCTGACATCAAAATAAAAAATTCTAACAATTTGTTGTGACTGACTAGTACAATATGGTCCATCTCACAGGTCTCGTGCACACGCACGCATGTGTAGCGTATGTATTCATACACATATGAATCTGCCTGTGGAATCATGGCAGTTTGACGTTAAGCTATCTAGTCAGTGAAGCTCCACCTGATATGCTAGCAAGCTCTTTTCAAACTTGAAATCATATTGGGTAGCTAACATTACTAGAAAAGAAAGATTTCTACATTTTGTTTATTTGGCAAGATTATACTAAAATATATTTCTGAAAGCACTTCAGATAAGTTAATGTTATTCATGTTAGCATAACTCCATGTTTACATGCTAACTAATAGTCTCATCTCATTATCTCTAGCCGCTTTATCCTGTTCTACAGGGTCGCAGACAAGCTGGAGCCTATCCCAGCTGACTACGGGCGAAAGGCGGGGTACACCCTGGACAAGTCGTCAGGTCATCACAGGGCTGACACATAGACACAGACAACCATTCACACTCACATTCACACCTACGGTCAATTTAGAGTCACCAGTTAACCTAACGTGCATGTCTTTGGACTGTGGAGGAAACCGGAGCACCCGGAAGAAACCCATGCAGACACGGGGAGAACATGCAAACTCCACACAGAAAGGCCCTTGCCGGCCACGGGGCTTGAACCCGGACCTTCTTGCTGTGAGGCGACAGCGGTAACCACTACACCACCGTGCTGCCTGCTAACTAACAGTGTCCAAGTTAACTAGCTATGTGTTAGTGTTAGCCATGGACAAGGCTATGGCAACTTGACGGGAATATCCATAGAAAGTCATTTGACTAACCAGACTGCATAGCCATGGACCCTTTTCACGTGACGTCACGACAAACGCGGCCAACATTTTGGACATGTACTACCAGTAGTTTACCACAGCCAGCATTGAGGAACGGCAGCAAAGAAAGTTTTTACTTTCAGCAAGACTTCCATCATGCCACTATATTGTTGTGCACCTGGATGTAGTAACCATCAACAAACAAGGCAAGATTTATCATTTTATCGGATCCCGACAGAGAAGATGGATAGCGGCCATAAACAGGAAAGATTGGCAGCCCTCGGCATACCAGCGCTTGTGTAGTGACCACTTTGTTGGAGGTAAGACGAATAAAATTAGCCAGAAAAGGCATTACATTGCTGTTAACATTCTGTGGCGGCGAGTGTGTAACCAAATAGGCTAAAATAACCCATTGTAACCTCTTTGTTCTTCTGTAGTAGCTATTGTTGACTAGCTAATGTCAACAAGTAGCTGGTATGTTACTGTAGCAATGTTTACGTTCAGTCATTTGGATGACTGTTAAAACCTTTCAGTCTCAAGTTTTTCCTTTACTGGATTTACTAGTTTACTGTAATTATGACCCGGCAGCTATTTACACCGGATCCAGTGTAAATAGCTGCCGGAGCCAACGTCCGAGGTTCCGGAGCGCGCTCTGGCTTGCTCCCCTTCAAATTAAGCAGCGCGCGCCGGCTTGCTCCCGGAGTGCTCCGGCCGAGGTTCCCCTCAAATTAAGCAGCACGTGCCGGCTTGCTCCCAGAGTGCTCCGGCCGAGGTTCCCCTCAAATTAAGCCGGAGCGCGCTCCGGAACCTCGGCCGGAGCACTCCTGGAGCAAGCCGGCGCGCGCTGCTTAATTTGAGGGGAACCTCGGCCGGAGCACTCCGGCGCGCGCTGCTTAATTTGAGGGGAACCTCGGCCGGAGCACTCCGGGAGCAAGCCGGAGCGCACTCCGGAACCTCGGATGTTGGCGTGTATGTGTATGGCGATGGGTTTTTAACGACATAGGTATACAGATCATGTGGGCCGAAGTCAGGTAAAGATGAGGGCTTCGTGTACTTCCGTACGTCAGTGAACAATCCTGGTGGAAGCAGGTAAACGTCGTTCTCTAAGCCTGCTAACCTCAATTTTTGCAAATACCTCTCCCTCTGCTCGCCCTGTAAATGCCCTACGTTGCTGGATAGTGAAGGTGTTTTCTGCATCTCGCTCCTTTTTCTTTTATGTTTTTCGTTTGTCGCCTTCCTCGCATTCAAACTGATTCGAGCCGAAGTCCACTACATGTCCAAAATGGCGGTCGCATTTACGAAGGTCACGTGACTGAAAAGGGTCTATTGTAGTGTTATTGCTAGCTCTAAAAGCACAGACAACTTCACTGCAAGCTTTCTCTTGGAATAAAACTTTTACATACCTCAATATGCTTCCGCAGGTCGGACGGCAAGTTTTTGTAGGCCGTGATGTGGTTTGTTTTAGGCAAACAGAGCAAACATTTAAAACAAAACAAATCTTTCACTATTTCAGAAAACTGAAAAATGGCTTCTAGCTATAGCCATGGGTGTGTGCATTCCCCAGAAGAACCGCCACCTTCCATTCTGCCATCAACTGATTGTGTTAAATAATGCTGCAGAGAAATTGTTGATCTTGATTTTATCCAGTCTATGGATGTGATGTGACCCTAGTGATTACTGATAGGCTGTCTCAGTGTCACCTGTGAAAAAAACATGTTTTAGAAAAGAAAAAAAAAACATCCACTTTCAAAGCTGCTTTTTAGTAACAAGTCATGAGGACCTTGATTGAAATGTAGTGGAGTAAAAAGTATGATGTTTGTCTTTCAAATGTAGTGAAGTTAGTCATAAGTTGCCAAAAATATTAGTACTCAAAGTACAGATACTCAAAGTGTACTTAAGTACAGTACTCAAGTAAATGTACTTCGTTACTGTCCACACATAGAAGACAAGATCATATTCAATATTAAACAACACAATACTAATGTTTGAACTGAGGATAAGTTCAGAAATCAATATTTGGTGGAATAACCCTGACATTTAATCACAACATTCATGTGTTTTGGCATGCCCTCCACCGGTCTTTCACGTTGCTCTTGGGTGATTTAGTCTCTCCTGGTGCAAAAATTAAATCAGCTCAGCTTTGTCTGATGGCTTGTGACATTCCGGAGGTTTTCAGTGGGGTTCAAGTCTAGAGCTTGGGCTGGCCGTAACAGGGTCTTGATCTTGTGTTCATCCATCCACACCTTGATTGATCTGGCTGTGTGACATAGAACATTGTCCTACTGGAAAACCCAATCCTCAGAGTTTGGGAACGTTGTCAGAGCAGAAGGAAGCAAGTTTTCTTCCAGTATAACGTTGTACATTCATGTGTCCTTCACAAACAAAAATCTGCCCCATTCCAGCCTGATCCTCCACGAAATTTCAGAGTGGGTGCAAGACACTGCGGCTTGTAGGCCTCTCCAGGTCTCTGTCTAACCATTAGATGACCAGGTGATTGGGGGCGGTAGCTGAAAATTGGAATCATCAGAGATGACGACCTTACTTCAGTCCTCTACGGTGCAATCCTCATGGTCTTTAGCAAACTCTTTTATGCTATTCATTGATGAAGGGCTTTTTGTCTCACTTTGCATGACTGCAACCCCACCCAGAGTTTCGAACTGTCCTTGCCATGCACTTAACCCCAGCTGCCATTTGCCATTCTTTTTTGTAGGTCACTTGATGGTTGTTGAGTGACATTCATTCACCTTACTCAGTCACACCGGAGTTGGAGCACTGAGCGCGCAATTACACATTCATAAAAGACTATTCACATGGTAACAGTATGATAATCACTTTTACTCTTTCGGTTTCGGTTCTGGAAAAAATAGCTCAGTCATTTTTCCTGTGTATGCACTACAGCACACACACATTAGCTGATCTGCTCATCAGGAATAGAAGAAATATTTACACTTGAGTTGATCACAGTTCTCAAGCTTGAACTGAATTGCTGTCTTGAATCATGAATTGTTTTTCTGTCTTAAAATTGAATCGCTGTCCTGAATCATGAAATGAATCATCCGAAGTGCATGAAATTCACATGCCATCTCACAAATTTTACCTCCAATCATAAATCATAAAAGACATGAATCTTTATTCTCCGCTTTGACCTATACAATATGGCGGCGAGGATGACGTATGATTCTACGCGGAAGGTGGCGTCTTTAATGGTCCGGAATAAATTGAATGCTACACGTTGATGGATTAATTTGCTCTTCTACGCCCTTTTTGAGGAATGTATTGTCGGACTTAAACCAACATCTGAAGAGGTGAGCGCTCCTTTTTTTCCCTATTTTTGCTGGCGGGATTGACTCTGCCCTAAGGGCAGAGTCTCTGTCTCTCACTTTGCACCATTACACAATAAATATTCACAGTGAAAATATTTTGTAAGCGCGTTTCATGAACCAAGTTATAGGATTTGTTGACAACTCGCATCGAGTTCGTTACACTTCTACCCAGCATGAAGCACTCACAATCATGTGGTTGTGACGTCATCGTAAACAAATCCGTTCTACTCATCCAGACGACTTCACAATGGCAACGTTGCCAGATCTTTCCACTCTGGAACCCGTTCTCAAAAAGATTGCATTTTGGGCACCCCAAACGCCGGTGCCATGTGGACGCCAGGCCTAAACGATAAGCAATTGTATCGGAGTCACCTGAATCCGTTGCCGTGTGGACAGGGCCTGAGTAAGGTGGCAAGTTTTATGTTTCATCTAATTTAGGTAATTTAAAAACTATAATATTATTTGGCAGTGGGCACATAGGAAAGTGTAAAGTTTGTCAGTATGTTTATCATACTTGTATGATGATAAACTCGTGAAGTTATTTATCTCTATACATGACCTACTCATTCTAAACCTGTTGAGGTTCACTGGCAAAGCACTTTGACCCCAAAGGGTTAACAGAGTTTGTCCAATCATCACGAAATTTGGGTAAGCATATTGGGAGATCAGTCCAAAATAGTTTCTCACATTTTTGATATCAGTGATGCTTTCTCATAATCTGGTAATCTGGAAACAAATTTGTTGGCTAAATCACCAAACAAGAAGTGAGGGCATATCTTAGCAATGCTTTTGTATCTTGTCATTAAACATTTCGCCTATATTTAGCAGTATGAGCTGAAGTTAAAAGACAAGATTTTACATAATTTGCAACTTGAGGGCTCTGGAAACAGGGCATAAGGCAATATCTCCACAATCTCTGGTCAGCTGATATCTCAGCTTGATCTTTTTTCCTTCAAATTTAGTATACTTCCTTCGTAGCAAGCCCTAAGGTCCCAGAGGCTTCTGGTCTTCTTCCATCGCTACTGTCTCTAGCAATATCATTGGGTCAAAATTCAAGGTACATTTTTGTTAATCAACCAAATTTATTTGTATAGCATGTTTAAATGGCAAACCAGTGCCATACCAAAGTGCTGAACAAAGGCATGTACAACAGGAGCTTTAAAATAAAATTAAATAAAATGCAGTTAGACCACCCTAGACAGTGCTGTGCATAAAAAAAAAACAAGCAGTGACACGTGGCACAATAAAAGATACTATCCATCCATTATTTGTAGCCACTTATCCTGTTCTACAGGGTCGCAGGTAAAAGATACTAAATAACAAAAAAAGTAAGCAAGAACAGTTAATGAGTCTTTAAATTGGTTTAGAACACAGAGAGAAGGTTCTGTTCTAACTTTCAAAGGGAGGCTATTCCAGAGTCTAGGAGCAACAACACTAAAAGCCCAATCTCTCCAACTTTTCTGTCTGGTGTGCGGCACAACTAAAAGTGGCTCATTAGCAGAATGTAGGTTACGAGCAGGAATGTAAGGATGAGCAGTTCTGACAAGTAACTGGGTGCTTGATCATGAAAGGATTTAAAAACCAAAAATAAAATCTTAAAATCAACTCTGAATTTAACTGGCAGCCAGTGTAACAATGTGAGTACTGGAATAATCGACTCAGATTTGCAAGTACCTTTCACATATCTGGCTGCTGCATTCTGAACAAGCTGCAACCTAGATTAGAGTTGTGCCGATCCCCACGTATAAAGAGTTACAATATTCAAGTCTTGAAAAAATTTAGGCGTGTGTCACTCCTTGTCCTCTCTACTTAAAAAGGCTTGACTTTTGCCCAAACCCTGAGTTGATAAAAACAACTTTTTATGACCTGGCTTACTTGATTATCAAATTTCAAATTTTCAACAGTAACCACCTATAGAGCTTTTACTAGGGGTTTACAGTGATTAATGAACTAAGTATTGCAGTGGAGTCAGCCAAAAGTAATTGGACAATTGACTGATGAGCAGTTTCATGGCCAGTTATGGCCTGTTTCCTCAATATTTCATTACAGGTTAAGGAGACTGTAGTCTGAAGAGGATTCCAAGCATTGCATTTGGCAGCTGTTCATGGGAACTCTCAATATACGGTCCAAAGAGGTGTTGATGCAAGTGAAGTAGGCCATCGTTAGGCTAAAAAAAAGAAAAAGGCTGAAAAAATAAAACAGATCTATCAGAAAAATAGCACAAACTTTAGGAGTGACCAAATGAACATTTTGGAAAATTCTTAAAAAGAGGGCACTGGTGCGCTCAGCAAGACCCTGAAACAAGGCTTGAAAGAGTATTGAAGTGGATGATCATGGAATTCATTCCTTGGTGAAGAAAAACCCCTTCACAACATCTAGCCAAGTCAAGACCACTCTCAAGGATGGAGATAAACACAGAGGATTTAACTGAAGATGTTGGTAACACTCAGGAACAGAAAGGCCACTTTGCTCAAAAGCCTGCCCACTTCTGGAACAAGATTTTTGGAGCAGTGAAACCAAGATTAACTTGTACCAGACTGATGGGAAGGGAAGAGTAGGAAGTGAAGGGTTCATGATCCAAAGCATACCACTTCAACTGTCAAACATGGTGGACATGTGCATGTATGGCTGCCAGTAGAACAGGGTCATTGGTGTTTATTGATGTGACTGCTGATAGAATTTAGAAGTGCGTAAAGCTATATGTTCTGCTTGGATTTAGTCAAATGTTGCAAAAGTGGTAAGACCGTACAAATGGATAATGATCCAAAGCATACTGTGAAACAGTCCAAGAGCTTTTTAAGGCAAACAAATGGAATGTTTTTAAATGGCTGAGTCATCCAATCCAATTGAGCATGCTTTTCACTTACTGAAGACAGAAGGCAGAAAGACCCACAAACAAGCAGCAACTGACGGTGGCTACTGTAAAAGCCTGGCAAAGCATCTCAAGGGAGGACATTCAGCATTTGGTGATGTCCATGGCTTCCAGACTTCAGATAGTCATTGCCTGCAAAGTATTTTTGTCCATGTATTAAAATTGATGCTTATGCTTATAATTGTTTGTTTGTTCAGTTACTTTTGAGCCTGTGAAAATGAAGGGACTATACTGTAAAAATGTGAATGTAAAAATGGCTATAATTCCTAAATGTTTAATGTGATGTTTTTGTTAAACCTTTTGATGTCATGCCTTCACATACCCAAGCCTGGCTTAGCTCGAGCCCCCCACTCTTGCCCACATGCATGGAGCACACACTCTTGGGACAGTTGGCTTATTGCGAACACTTGTTGCTGATTGGAACACAGTCAGCATACGCACATAAAAGGATGCTGGTTGCACACTCATGTCATGCAGTATTATTGTATATGTCTCAATGCTCTTGTTTGTTTGTAGGAATGTTTATTACTCTGTTTAATAACTCTGGTATATGTTCAGTTAGTGATGTTTTGTTTGTTTCAGTTTGTAACTCTGACCTTGCCTCACCATTTTGTATATAGTGCACACCTGTAAATAAATTCTTCCCTGCGATTACATCCATCTCTATGCCGCTATCACTGACAGAATACTTCACCAAACAATGGCTGTAGCAGGACAATACAGGCACACCATGCAATTCAACACAAAGGTAGAAGAGGACCTCAATAGTTTTTTTTTTTTTTTTTTGAGGGGGGCAGGCGCTGAGACTCGGGAGACTGATGGGGCAGCCTCTGCTCCACTGCTCGTCGCTCCACCACCAGGCTTTGAAAATGTCATCACACCGCCACCAGGCTTTAGCGGGGATGAGGTCATCACACCGCCGCCAGGCTTCAGGGAAGATATCATCACTCCAGTGCCCATGTCTCAGTCCATGCCCATGCTATCTCCTGTGCCCATGCCAAGATCCAGGTCCCAGTACATGCCTGTGCTCTTGCTGGTGTGCATGCCACGATCCAAGCCCATGTCCAAGTTCATATCCATGTTAACACCAATAGCCAATCTAAGGTTTAAATCCATGTCAAGGTCAGAGTCCAAGCCCAGAGTCATACCTGAGTCCATGTCCATGTTTAAATTCATGCCCATGCTGGTGTCAGGGTCCTTGCCCATGCCCAAGCCTAGAGTCCTGTCTAAATCCATGCCCATGCTGATGCCTGTGTCCATGCCTGAAACCATGTCCATGCTTGAAGCAATGTCTTGTCTGGAGCCCATGTCCATGCCTGAAACCATGTCTATGCTTGAAGCCATGTCTTGTCTGGAGCCCATGCCCAAGTCCAGTCTGGAGCCCGTGTTCATGCCTGAAACCAAGGCCAGAGCCCATGTCCATGCTTGAAACCATGTCTGTCTGAAGTCATGTCTCGTCCGGAGCCCATGCCCAAATCTACTCCAGAGCCCAAGCCCAGGTCTAGTCTGGAATCTGAGCCCATGCCCTGGCCGGAGCCCAAGCCCATGTCCTGGCCCTGTCCCAAGTCCATGCCTAGTCCAGAGCCCAAGTCCCTGTCTTGACCAGAACCCAAGCCTCAGTCTGTGTCCTTGCCCCTGTTCAAGGCCCAAGCCTCCATCTAAGCCCAGGTTCCTGTGCCACGTCTTCCTGAGTCTGAGGGGAGGCATCTTTTCGTGGCAGGCCTGTTTTGCCTAAGACAGGCCAAAGAGGACTTTAGCTTCTGGAGGGAGTTCTTCAGGGGGTTCTCTCACACCTTCAAGCACCCGAGCCTGTCTCAGCTCAAGCGCCCCACTCTCGCCTACACACACAGAGTGCGTAGTGCATGCTCTTGGGACAAATGGCTCATTGTGAACACCTTTTGCTGATTGGAATGCAATCAGCATGTGTGCATAAAAGGATGCTGGTTGCACACTCACATCGTGAAGTATTATTGTGTCTGTCTGTATGCTCTTGTTTGTTCCTAGCCATGTTTAGTACTCTGTTTAATGACTCTGGTATATGTTCAGTTTAATGACTCTACTTTGTTTGTTTCAGTTTGTAGCTCTGACCTTGCCTCACTGTTTTGTACATAGCATACACCTGTAAATAAACTCTTCCCTGTGATTACGTCCATCTCTACACTGCATCACTGACACTTGAATTAAAGCTGAAAGTGTACACTTCAATCACATTTCAATGGCTTCATTTCAAATCCATTATGGTGGTATACAGAGGCAAAGTTATGGAAATTGTGTCAGTCCATATACTTATGGGCCTAACTGGAGAAGTTATTCAGCACATCCAATGAGGCATGTTTCACTACTGTAGGAGTGTGATGGGTCATTGTAGTCTGTGATGGCTTGAATGCCCTGCTACATACGTCATGAAAACTTAATGTTTTTTAAGTTGTCTTTGTGCTTGAAATGCTTGACAGAGTAATTTGCTTGCAAGACAGTTTCAATCTTGCTGGCCTGAGTGTTGCCATGTTCCCCAATCTGAAGGCAGCATAATGGGCTCTAAACAAAGAATGCAACTCAGTAGCAAAGGGTTTCTTGAATTCTGAATCACTGTCTTTGTCAGGAAATACTTTCACATAAATGATCAGACCTGGGTTGGAGCTTTGGCCCAATATTTGCAGGCAGAATGCTTGAAGTATCTTGGATAATTGTGTAGTTCCACTCTGTCTATCTAGCTACACACACACACACACACACACACACACAGAGTGGTGCTTGAAAGTTTGTGAACCCTTTAGAATTTTCTAAATTTCTGCATAAATATGACCTAAAACAACATCAGATTTTCACACAAGTCCTAAAAGTAGATAAAGAGAACCCAGTTCAACAAATGAGACAAAATATTTAATGTGGTCATTTATTTATTGAGGAAAATGATCCAATATTACATATCTGTGAGTGGCAAAAGTATGTGAACCTCTAGGATTAGCAGTGAATTTGAAGGTGAAATTAGAGTCAGGTGTTTTCAATCAATGGGATGACAATCAGGTGTGAGTGGGCAGCCTGTTTTATTTCAAGAACAGGGATCTATCAAAGTCTGATCTTCACAACACATTTGTGGAAGTGTATCATGGCACGAACAAAGGAGATTTCTGAGGATCTCAGAAAAAGTGTTGTTGATACTCATCAGGCTGGAAAAGGAAATTCAAGACCATTGTTACCCTCCCCAGGAGTGGTCGACCAACAAAGATCACTCCAAGAGCAAGGCATGTAATAGTCAGCGAGGTCACAAAGGACCCCAGGGTAACTTCTAAGCAACTGAAGGCCTCTATCACATTGGCTAATGTTAAGGTTCATGAATCCACCATCAGGAGAACACTGAACAACAATGGTGTGCATTGCAGGGTTGCAAGGAGAAAGCCACTGCTTTCCAAAAAGAACATTGCTGCTTGTCTGCAGTTTGCTAAAGATCACATGGACAAGCCACAAGGCTATTGGAAAAATGTTTTGTGGACGGATGAGACCAAAATGGAACTTTTTGGTTTAAAGAGAAGCATTATATTTGGAGAAAAGAAAACACTGCATTCCAGCATAAGAACATTATCCCATCTGTGAGACATGGTGGTGGTAGTATCATGGTTTGGGCTTGTTTTGCTGCATCTGGGCCAGGATGGCTTGCCATCATTGATGGAACAATGAATTCTGAATTATACCAGCAAATTCTAAAGGAAAATGTCAGGACTTCTGTCCATGAACTGAATCTCAAGAGAAGGTGGGTCATGCAACAAGACAACGACCCTAAGCACACAAGTCATTCTACCAAAGAATGGTTAAAGAAGAATAAAGTTAATGTTTTGGAATGGCCAAGCCAAAGTCCTGACCTCAATCTAATTGAAATGTTGTGGAAGGACCTGAAGCGAGCAGTTCATGTGAGGAAACCCACCAACATCCCAGAGTTGAAGCTGTGGATGGAATGGGCTAAAATTCCTCCAAGCCAGTGTGCAGGACTGATCAACAGTTACCAGAAATGTTTAGTTGCAGTTACTGCTGCACAAGGAGGTCACACCAGATACTGAAAGCAAAGGTTCACATACTTTTGCCACTCACAGATATGTAATACTGGATCATTTTCCTCAATAAATAAATTACCAAGTATAATATTTTTGTCTCATTTGTTTAACTGGGTTCTCTTTATCTACCTTTAGGACTTGTGTGAAAATCTGATGATGTTTTAGGTCATATTTATGCAGAAATATAGAAAATTCTAAAGGGTTCACAAACTTTCAAGCACCACTGTGTTTTATATATATATATATATATATATATATATATATATATATATATACACACAGGGCTCAAAATTCACGGTGGTCCGGTCGCCCGAGGCAACTTAATTTGTCATTTGGCAGGTAATTCCTGTCACTAGCCAGCCCGGCTGGCTAGTTGAAAATAAAAAATATATATGAAGCAAAGATTCAGACACACCGTCAACTAAAGCCGCCACATATTAAGCGCGTGCCGTGTCTGTGTTAATCGATGTGTTTATCGGCAGGACAGAAACTACCGAAGAATTCCGAATCATATCGTGTACAAGTCAGGCTGTCGTTTTTTTCACTACTGCGCATGCATATAACGCATCTCGTTGAATATCGCGGTAATGATGTGTAGTATTGGACCAGGTGGGTGGAGCACAGAAGTACGGCGGGCCAGAACTGAGTTCTCAATGAACTATTTATTGCTTTTCAGCCTTTTATCACTTCCCAGCCGCGCGCGCACACGTGTTCTGGTTGGGGAGAGAGAGCTCCCTTTCTCTGCTCTCCTCTCCTTTTAAAGGGCGCAGTCACTGGGGAAGACACACAAACACAGGTTAATCCCCATCAGGTGCAATGATTCCACCACTTATCTTCCCTGACTCCGCCCTCCATTCACAGACCGACACTTGGCCACGCCCCTGCTGCCACATCACGTTATCAAATTCAACAGATGTGGCCACATTATAGCCCGTTTAAACACGTGTTTCTGTTGTTGTTTACATCTGCCAAAGCTACGTTGCGATGTGGAATTTTCTGTAAGGTGTACAGAAACTGCCAGAGACAGGGACAAAGCGACCTCGGGCTGAAGAGGAGAAACAACAAAGGACTTATAAGCAAACGTGGGAGCAGGGTAGGCCTTGGCTGCGATACGATTTTTATGGAATAATTAATTTTTTTCAAGTTGATTCCTAGTCAATATGAAGTTCCTAATGCTTTCTCTCTCATAAATGGTTAAATACAGAAAGCATGTTGGACATATTTTGGGTGTTATAGTCATGATAGTAAGTATATTTGCTTTCAATACTCATACACCAAGTTGCCAAGTTTTCCAATATATTATTATTTGTTGATATTATATTATGGTGCTCTGTGTTGCTCTCATTTATGTGTTTAAAAACAGTATCAAAATACTCGGGTCTTGAAATAAATGCATATTAGTCATGAACAGTGGTAACTACTCTCTTTTGCGTTATTTTTGACAGAAGTAAAATTCATACATGAACAAATTTTGGCTAGTTGATTTTCTGTTTGGCTAGTTACTTTGGAAGGTAACTAGTCTGGCTGGCTGGTGGAAAAAAAATAATTTTGAGCCCTGATATATATATATATATATATATATGTGTGTATACTAGTGCATCTCAAAAAATTAGAATACCATGAAAAAGTTCCTTTTTTTTCATAATTTAATTCAAAAAGGTAAACTTTCATATATTCTATATTCATTACATGTAAAGTGAAATATTTAAAGCCTTTTTTGTTTTAATTTTGATGATTATGGCTTATAGCTCATGAAAATCAGAAATCTAGTATCTCAAATTATTAGAATATTCCCTAAGATCAATCAAAAAAAGGATTTACAATACAGAAATGTCCAACTTCTGAAAAGTATATTAATTTATCCACTCAATACTTGGTTGGGGCTCCTTTACCATGAATTACTGTATCACTGCGGTGTGGCATGGAGGTGATCAGTCTGTGGCACTACTGTGGTGTTATTGAAGCCCAGGTTGCTTTGATAGTGGCCTTCAGCGTATCTGTATTTTTGGGTCAGGTGTTTCTCATCTTCCTCTTGACAATACCCCATAGATTCTCTATGGGGTTCAGGTCAGGCAAGTTGGCTGGCCAATCAAACACAGTAATATCATGGTCAGCAAACCATTTGGTAGTAGTTTTGGCACTGTGGGTAGGTGCTAAGTCCTGCTGGAAAAGGAAATCAGCATCTCCAAAAAGCTCGTCAGCAGATGGAAGCATGAAGTGCTCTAAAATCTCCTGGTAGATGGCTGTGTTGACTTTGGACTTGATAAAATACAGTGAACCAACACCAGCAGATGACATGGCACCCCAAATCATCACAGACTGTGGAAACTTCACACTGGGCTTCAAACACCTTGGATTCTGTGCCTCTCCACTCTTCCTCCAGACTCTAGAACCGTGATTTCCAAATTAAATGCAAAATGTACTTTCATCTGAAAAGAGGACTTTGGACCACTGAGCAACAGTCCATTTCTTTCTCTCCTTAGCCCAGATAAGACACTTCTGACATTGTCTCTGGCTCAGGAGTAGCTTGATATTAGGAATGCAAAAGTTGTATCCCCTTTCTTGAAGATGTCTGTTCGTGATGGGTCTTGATACACTGACACCAGCCTCAGTCCACTCCTTGTGAAGCTCTCCCAAGTTCTTGAATCAACTTTTCTTGACAACCCTCTCAAGACTGCGGCCATCCCTGTTGCTTGTGCACCTTTTCCAGCCACCCTTTTCAGCAATGACCTTTTGTGGCTTACCCTCCTTGTGGAGGGCATCAATGATCATCTTCTGGACAACAGTCAAGTCAGCAGTCTTCCCCATGATTGTGGTTGTGTGTACTGAACTAGACCGAGAGATACACTGTGTTCATCCTGTTTTAGTCAAACTCGAAATGAAATATTCTATTATTTTGAGATGGGGTTTTTTAATGTTTTTGTACTGTATGCCATACTGATTAAAATTAAAATAGAAAAATGCTTGAAACATTTTAGTTTATGTGTAATGAGTCTATAATATATAATATTTTCACTTTCTGAAATAACTGATGAAAAATATTGAACTTTTTCACAATATTCTAATTTTTTGAGATGCACTAGTGTGTGTGTGTGTGTGTATATATATATAAAATGTATGTGTGTGTATATGTGTGTGTATATATGTATGTGTGTGTACATATACACACACAATGGGCAAAAAAGTATTTAGTCAGCCACCAATTGTGCAAGTTCTCCCACTTAAAAAGATGAGAGAGGCCTGTAATTTTTATCATAGGTACACTTCAACTATGAGAGACAGAATGGGGGGAAAGAATCCAGGAAATCACATTGTAGGATTTTTAATGAATTAATTGGTAAATTCCTCGGTAAAATAAGTATTTGGTCACCTACAAACAAGCAAGATTTCTGGCTCTCACAGACCTGTAACTTCTTCTTTAAGAGGCTCCTCTGTCCTCCACTCGGTACTTGTATTAATGGCACCTGTTTGAACTCATTATCAGTATAAAAGACACCTGTCCACAACCTCAAACAGTCACACTCCAAACTCCACTATGGCCAAGACCAAAGAGCTGTCAAAGGACACCAGAAACAAAATTGTAGACCTGCACCAGGCTGGGAAGACTGAATCTGCAATAGGTAAGCAGCTTGGTGTGAAGAAATCAACTGTGGGAGCAATTATTAGAAAATGGAAGACATACAAGACCACTGAAAATCTCCCTCGATCTGGGGCTCCACGGAAGATCTCACCCCGTGGGGTCAAAATGATCACAAGAATGGTGAGCAAAAATCCCAGAACCACACGGGGGGACCTAGTGAATGACCTGCAGAGAGCTGGGACCAAAGTAACAAAGGCTACCATCAGTAACACACTACGCCGCCAGGGACTCAAATCCTGCAGTGCCAGACGTGTCCCCCTGCTTAAGTCTAGGCCTGTCTGAAGTTTGCTAGAGAGCATTTGGATGATCCAGAAGAGGACTGGGAGAATGTCATATGGTCAGATGAAACCAAAATAGAACTTTTTGGTAAAAACTCAACTTGTCGTGTTTGGAGGAGAAAGAATGCTGAGTTGCATCCAAAGAACACCATACCTACTGTGAAGCATGGGGGTGGAAACATCATGCTTTGGGGCTGTTTTTCTACAAAGGGACCAGGACGACTGATCCGTGTAAAGGAAAGAATGAATGGGGCCATGTATCGTGAGATTTTGAGTAAAAACCTCCTTCCATCAGCAAGAGCACTGAAGATGAAACGTGGGTGGGTCTTTCAGCATGACAGTGATCCCAAACACACCGCCTGGGCAATGAAGGAGTGGCTTCATAAGAAGCATTTCAAGGTCCTGGAGTGGCCTAGCCAGTCTCCAGATCTCAACCCCATAGAAAATCTTTGGAGGGAGTTGAAAGTCCATGGTGCACAGTGACAGCCCCAAAACATCACTGCTCTAGAGGAGATCTGCATGGAGGAATTGGCCAAAATACCAGCAACAGTGTGTGAAAACCTTGTGAAGACTTACAGAAACCGTTTGACCTCTGTCATTGCCAACAAAGGGTATATAACAAAGTATTGAGATGAACTTTTGTTATTGACCAAATACTTATTTTCCACCATAATTTGCAAATAAATTATTTAAAAATCAGACAATGTGATTTTCTGGATTTTTTTTCTCCTTTTGTCTCTCATAGTTGAAGTGTACCTGTGATGAAAATTACAGGCCTCTCTCATCTTTTTAAGTGGGAGAACTTGCACAATTGGTGACTGACTAAATACTTTTTTGCCCCACTGTGTGTGTGTATATATATATATATATATATATATATATATATATATATATATATATATATAAAATGTATATATGATGTCAGATGTGAGTGTGAATGGTTGTTTGTCTCTGTGTCAGCCCTGTGATAACCTGATGACTTGTCCAGGGTGTACCCCGCCTCTCGCCCATAGTCAGCTGGGATAGGCTCCCAGGATGGATGTGTATATATATATATATATATATATATACACACACACACATACACACACACATTAAACTTGCAAACCAGACTCAAGGGGAAAAAAAATAACCCCTTGTGCAGGAACCAGCGTGTGTGTGTTTATATATGTATAGACACACACACATGCTGGTTCCTGCACATGTTTTTTTTTCCCTTGAGTCTGGTTTGCAAGTTTAGTGTGAAGATTAATATATAAATTGTTGTTTCTCTCCTACATTGCTTCCTTCATCACAACTGTGCTTCCAACCAACAAGAAATAACAGATTATATATAGACCTTGTGCATGTGACGTCATGGTCACGTGATTATCTGTTTACACTGCCATATTGGGGATCACGCTTTCGCAAGTTTGTAAGTGATACCCGCTGTCGCGATGTCGTCTTCTCAAATCTGCCTCTCGACTTATGCTGAATCCCTGGATGTCACAGCAAAAAATCGCTATAGAGATAAGATTGCTGTCTTAGGGATCGATGCATATATCATTAGTAAGATTGAAACCAAATCTGCACTTGATTGTTCAAGTAATGACCTGCCAGACGTAAGTTACCCCGATGTATATCACTATCTAATCAACACGCCAGGGGGTTGCAGTGGTCAGTCACTAAAAGCCTACAAGTCACTAGAAGCTTACAGATATTTCTCCTCAGGATGGGTACGAAACGTGCTAGTTCATATGCGTGAAAAGCGTTTTGTTATTTCTTCACAGCTCCGTACCATACATTGACTTTTCAGAATAGATCTTATTTGCATATCGCCATTTTCGATGTTGAAACGAAACATAATCCTGTTTGAATAAAAATAAGAACTTACAGTAATACAAATAGTACCAGTGTCTAGGAATACTGTAATAGTAATTTAAATAATTAATGACATTCAGTATTATATACTCGTGTCCCAGTCTCATCTCCATGTTTATAATCATAAAGGTGTTACACTCTCAACGGCTTAGCAACAAACCACTTGATGTGTGGATCATATGCGAGCAGGATGGTGTTATTGTGAGTGGCCACTGCACATGTATGGCAGGTCTGGGAGAAGTCTGCTCACACGTACCAGCAACACTTTTTGCTGTTGAAACTTGTAAGCTATTTCCTTTTGAGTATGGCACAGCTTTAGTGTTTCTAATATTAATTTTCAACTATTTAAATCAAATTTTGAGTAATTATATTTCATGTAATTGGATCATGAAATATAAAGCGAGTGTTCGCTTGGTTCCCAGTCAACACGTTTAATGGCAGCAATCCACTTCTTCCTCCACTCTTGATCAGCGGGGAACCGGTAAAATGATAAACCCTTCGTGCTTTTTCTGTTAGAGCACCATACTTCCACACAACAAGCCATTCTGACTGAAAATGTTAATCACTCTCCAAAAATTTCCGCGTGTGAAGTGAGCTGCGGCTTGATACCCAATATGGCGGATAAACAAGCTTGACCTCTGACCTATGACGTAGGTGCACAAGGTCTATATTGTGTATACAAAGAAAATGCAAAATACAGTATGCTCATCCAATTAGAGCCATATTATCAGACTTTTTTCAGATTATTTTAAAGGCTCTGATTTTTGTGTCCCCGTATGTGTTTTGCATGCATCTACACAGGATGACTATCTGTAATCTGTACACCATGCCACGTATACCTGAGCCCGTCTGGCTTACTATGATGTCCGGTGCCCTTGAGAAGAACCAACTTTGTGGCCACTTCATGCATGAGCTCTCCTTACTTATGGAACAAGCTTCAAAGAACCAGTTGAGTACCTTAAAACCTTTTTTTTTAACTTAAGTAAAGTGTGAAGTGTTCAGTTGTATTAAACATGTACAGTACTGTACAAAATTCTTTGGCACATGCAAAGAAAGCAATTGTAACATTCTTGCAGCTCAGGGAATGAGGAAGTGGGAGGAGGCTTAACAACTCAAGGTGCATTTTATTTTTAGTTTAAAGATCACTTTTCACTGACTATTTTTCTCTCTGATCTTAAGACTGTATGTGCACACATCTGTGTGTACACTAGGGTGGTCCCAACATTTTTTTTTTAGGATTTTGTTACGACCACCTTACCTTTTTTTTTACAGTAAATCCTCTAATACTGGCCTGTATTCCATTACTGGCCGGGACTCTAATATTGGCCGGTCTCGCTGTCGGAGGAGGTAAATAATGGCCGGACTCTAATACAGGCCGGGGCTATAACCAACGATGTTTCTGAGATCATAGTGGCCTTACACAATCGTTCCGATCTGAAAGACAATTGTGATCAGTGGCGCCGCCAGGCGTATGGCCGTACGCACTAGGCGTACCTTGGGGAGAGAGATATTTTTTTTTAATTATAATTGTTACCTGAATGCTTTGGCAATGCAACATAATTTGAGAAAGAGAGAGAGAGACGTGTGTGTGCCGGCGCATTTGTGTGCTTCAGGAGTGGGCGGGGTGTGCGTGACCAAGAAAGCTCATTGGTCAATGTAGATATACTTTTCTTGCACCACTGAGATTCTCTCCAGTTTTGAGAAACGGAGACAGACAATCGTCAGTAGTCAGAGCTTGTGCGAGAATTTATTGAGAAGCGAGTCAAAAATGAGTAAACGAACCCTGAAACAAACGAGCTTGTTTCAGACTTTTACGAAAAAGTCCAAAAGCAGTGATCCAGGGGTGTCATCTGCTTGCCAGTCCTCTCCAGTATCAGCTAGTAACACGGCACCGGCAGCTTCCACTCCTCCGCAACCTAGCAGCAGTACGCTGCAGCTGGATGCTAGCTCAGTTCCTTTGAGGGAATTGCCTTCGTCTACCTCTGAGTTTGAAACTAGCCATACATCCAGTGAATTTCATATAAGAACACCTACATCTCCCCATGTCCCTTACGATCAGAAGTAGATGGTTGCTCCACCTTGCTGACAAATGAGCCATCAGATAGCTTTACTAATGAGCCACGAGTCAGCCCGCTATCACTGACATCAGATTTATCAGACATAGGTAAACTTCAACCAGATGCCTTAAAATGTGCACCGGACTCTGTAAAGCTCAATGTCCTACAGAACCGCTTCAAACCAGACAGAGGGTGGGTGGCTCCTTCTACTCTGATTTTCGGTAAACTCAGAAAAATACCCGAGGAGTTTTTCAACAAGTCTATGTACCCCACGTTGCGCTACAGTGTGTGTCAGAGTCGTGCATGCGGTAGTGCTGAGCAAGTTCACTAGATTCTAATCGAGGCTATAAAGAGTTTATTGTTTATTGTCGTGTGTTCACATATGTTGTTCAAATATCAGCCTGTGTTCATGGAAGGCTATTGTTCAATTTCAAGTTAAAGTTCTATCGTTGTTTTGTGTATAAGCCTATAGATCGACTCTTCATAGAAACTGCAGCACGCAAGCATTTTTTTTTTTTTTTTGGGGGGGGGGGGGGGGGGGGGATTACACCGCTAGTGCGTACCTTACAGTTCAACCCTGCAGGCGCCCCTGATTGTGATTACCAGTAGGTCTGGTGGTAACCAGGCAACCAAGCATCAACCAGCATAGGTTCAAATAGACACAAAATCTCGTTTTTATTCATTCCACTGGTAGTCTGTTTTGCTCAAATAGAAATAGAGGCCTGCCTTTAATTCTGGCCTCCTTCCAATAATGGCCTGGACCAAGATGCACTTGCGTGAAATAAAGGCCCCGGCCTATATTAGAGGATTTACGGTACATTGCCTAAAAGAAATTATTGTGCGAAATTTGGTTAAGATTGAACAATGTTTAGAGGTGCCACAAAGCCATTAAAGTTTTCACTCAAGACACAATATAAAATATTGTGGCTTATTAACTGTTTCATATTAATACAAACAATACAGTATTATAACTTCCTGTGTTCAAAGTAACAATAGCTATTACTTGTCTGTGATTTTCTAAACCCTTCGGTATTATGGTATCTTGTGGAGATAAAAGAACACACTAAGGACTTCCCTAGCAGAAGGAAGCTTTCTCCCAGACAGTTCCTTGGACGTGGGACCAATTAGCCAAACATAATTGTCCTTTATGGTTTTGTGCTTTGCACTACCGGTACTACTTGTATTACTGTTACCAGCCATCTGAAAAACATAGAAAGAAAAACATTCACAACTTCATCAGCATATTACGATTAGTGCTCATTGTTTAAGAACCCCTTAGTGCATGAAAGTTAACTTTCTATCAGTCTATAAACTCTCCCTGCCTCTTCTTTTTCATAGAAGTGGCATATTCCCTCTAGAACTGTGACTTTTTGGGGGTTTGAGATTTTCTCTGCAACAGTCTACGCACCAACTAATGTTGATGGCTTAACCCGATTTGCAACCTCGTGTGGCACCTCTAAATATTAACCAATTTTTCTGAAATTTTGCTTGTTACCTTCTTTTAGCCTATGTAAAAAAATGGTAGGGTGGTCGGAATGTTTTGGTAAAAAAAAAATTTTCCCATACATTTCGGGACCACCCTAATGTACACACATGCATATACAGCGCTGGGTTGCTCAGCTCTCTCTCTCTCTAGTTACTAGCTTCTCTCTACAAGAACACAAGAGACAGATAAATAAATTGCCAGTAATCAAACACAGGTGAAACTCAAGTGTTACCTGCTGGTTCTACCTGACTCCTCACCACCTACAGCTGACACTCGATCATGCTCCCGCTGCCACAGAAATGTTTTCAGTTAAAATATACTCTGAAGAGTAGTAAACAGTAATAAACTGAAAGTCAATATTTAGTGTGATAACTCTTTGCGTTTTAAAAATGTGTAAGTAGTCTCAGTTACACATTGCATGACATACGAGTAGACACAAAATTAAGCAATACATACAGTAAAAATTAACCTGTGTAAAACATCAATTGTATATAGAATGGACCGCACATCACTAAAATGTGATGTCAGTAACAGTGCCAAAAATCTAAATTCAGCGCGGCATCCAGACATGGCGGCTCCAGACGACATCTCCCAAGCGCCACGGTGCCCCTCCTTTCCAGAGTATTAGGAGCGCACCCATTTCCCATCTTCTCAGTAATCACCCCTCTATTTCAGCTCAGCAAACACTCACTCTAGTTGCAAAGTATCATCCTGTGTCCTTGTGCCTGACTGTATCGTCTTTTGATTATAGTTCCTGACTTCCTATGACTCTGACTACTTTCATTTATATTCTAACTTTGATCTCTCACCTGACCTCTGATAATCTGTTTATACATTGACTGACCCTTGCTCGACCCTGACTTTGTCTTCAGTCTACCGATTTGGATTTGTTTTCCAGTTTGCGACATACTCAGTTTATCCTGCATTAGGGTTGGGCGGTATTACGGTAAGAAGGTATCCCGAGGTATCCAAAAGTACCAACGGTATCGGTCTCATTACCGTCATTTTAAAAAAATATATAATATCTAAATAAATATGGAGTACATGAGGTCATAATATAAAATAATAAATTGAAGATCATCCCGAATAACTGTGTGATCGTATTTTCACTAATTCTATCAATTTCCTAAAGAAGTTCTCATCGCGTGCAGGGTTGTTTATGTCGTTACCATGGCAACCCTGTGTGACATTTGGAGTCTGACAGAAAGCTTCACAAGAGACTGAGACCGGGGGTGTCATGGCTCAGATGGCTAAGGCACCGTACCATAAATCCGGGGACCCGGGTTCGATTCCGACCCGAGGTTATTTCCCGATCCCGTCTCTCTCTCCCCTGCTCATTTCCTGTCTCTCTATACTGTCCTATCTAAAAAAAAAAAAAAAGAGACTGAGACTGCGGTTGAAAGATGGCAAGTCAAGATAACGAGTTAGTGGCAAAAAAAAATACAACATCGGCAGTGTGGCAGTATTTTGGTTTCAAACCAAACGAAAAATCTAATATGTCCCCTAAGGCACACCATAGCCTGGGGTACTCCACTTCCACGAGATCTCTCCAATGAGTTGTGTTTTGAGTAGGTTACATGAGTAACAGCAAGGTAAAATAATATAACGTATGACATTTGGGATGTGGGTAATAAACGTTTGAAATGTCATCTACTGAAGAAACGGAAGAAAACATCGTAGCGTAAACTGTTCGGTTTCTGGTGGGAATTAGCAATGCGCTTGCTATCTTTGTTGGGTGTGTTAAACCGTATGGATTTAAGTGGAATAATTGTAAGGAGTTATGTGATCAAGACAACGTTTTAAGCAAGGTAAGGCCATTTGATTATTAATTTCCCCGCCATGGCATGACGTGGGCCCATATGATTTTGCCTTGTGCAGCTATCACGCATTTGAATTAGGTTTGCCTCATTTGCGCTGAAGAATATGGTTTATTGCGCAGTCTAAACGGACTTGGGTGTTGGTTGATTCTTTTTCTTTTTTTTATTTCCCATGCTTGAAAGGGTATGATCCTGCTCATCGTGTACTTTTTTTTGATGGAGTAGGTGAAATAGTGCTGCAAATGGCGTTTCATCGCAGACATGTGTAAACGACAGTTGAATGCTATTTTCAAGATGAAGGAAGAGTTGCGTGATGCTTTGAAATATCTCTTAATCCATTCATCAATGCACAAAATTCGCTTTGCTGCTTAATCCATACCACAATGCACACAATTCGCTATGCTGCTTTTAAATAGTACATTTGAGGCATAGGCGCACGTTACACAGTAGGCCGAAACAAAATATTATTTTTTTCTCGGTAATACCGTATACCCCGGGAAAACACAGAGACAGTTTAAAGGTATCAAAATTTGGATACCGCGCAACCCTATCCTGCATCTGCATCTGGAAATGCCTGCACCCTGACAGAATACCTCACCATCATGGATGCAGGAGAGGAGGCAAAGCAAACTGCTCTCAATGCGCATGGACGATTGTTGTTAACACTATTAGATGTTAAGTGAGTTGAACACCAGAATGTCACAACTAACAGCTTCCTGACACCCCACATCCTCCACGAGCACAACCACGATGGTACCCCAAACAGAAAAATACTCCAGGGAGGTTTCTGAGTGCAAGGGTTTCCTTCTCAAGTGTTCGTTATACTTCTCGACCTTCACAGGCACTACTGAGGAGCAGAAAATTGCACAATTCATCAGTCTCCTCACTGGCAAGGTTATGAAGTGGGCTAGCGCCATTTGGGAGTGTGGTGGTGAGCACACCTCTTCCTATGATTGTTTTATTGAATTGTTCAAACGAGTTTTGACCATCAGCCCGAGGGTGTTGAAGTCTGGGAGAAACTGCTCACGATCCAGCAGGAAGAGAGGAGAGTTGCCGAGTATGGTCTGGAGTTCCGCATGCTAGCAGCAAGAAGTGGGTGGAATGAGCCAGCATTAAAGGCAACCTTCTGACAGGGATTATGCCCAGAGATACTCACTGAGCTGGCTTGTCGAGACAAGCAACTTACTCTCAACTTGCTCATCGACCTGGCCATTCAACTGGATCATCTGTTCTGAAACAGACCCTCAATTCAGCACTCTCCAGCCCTTCCACAACCTCCACAGTCCCCAACGCCAATGGAGATCTCCCATACTCGCATGCCACATTCAGAGAGGGAGAGGAGGCATCACGAGGGGTTGTGCTTATACTGTGGGGAACATGGTCATCTTTTGGCAATGTGCCCAGTCTGACCATCTAACCCCACAAGGGAGGGTCTCCCTTGCAAAGAATCCAGTTCCACTAGCCCAGTGAGTTATGAACCCACTTCCACACCCTCATTCTTTTAAGATTCACATACTACTAAAGCTCCCAGACTCGACCCATGTTCTCTCTGCCCTCATAGACTCAAAGGCAGAAGGCAATTTCATCAGCCTCAAGATCATCCAGAGATTCAACCTGCCCATGGAGAAGCTCCAATGACCTGTGAGTCTTAAAGCCATTGACGCGGGTCCCATTGGGGAGGGGCTCATCACCACTCACACCCTGCCACTAGAAATTCAGGTTGGAGCCCTTCATGCAGAAAGTATCACCCTGTTTGGTACCCACACAGCACACCATGCCATTGTTTTGGGTTTCCCCTGGCTCCAAACCCATGATCCTCTAATCTCCTGGCAACACAGAGAGATCTTACAATGGTCACCTTCCTGCTTTCAAAAATGTCTGCATTTCCCATGCATTACCTTGGCATCCACATCCATAGTGAGTCCCTGACCTGGTGGTATCGAACATATCCCTGTCTGTTATCATGAACTGAGCGAAGTGTTCAGTAAAGGTAAAGCCAGCAGTCTGCCCCCTCATCGACCTTATGATTGCGCAATCAATCTCCTTCCTGGCACTACACCTCCACACAACCACATCTACCCCCTTTCTATCACAGAGCAAGCTGCTAGGGAGGAGTATGTTCAAGAAGTGCTGCAACAGGGATATATCCATCCTTCCACATCCCCGGCCTCGGCTAACTTCATTTTTGTGGAAAAGAAAGGGGGGCCTCCACCCCTGCATAGTTTAGAGGTTTAAACCAGATTACAGTCAAGTACCTGTATCTGCTTCCCCTAGTACTCTCAGCTCTCAAACAATTAAGGCCCACTTGGGTATTCACAAAGTTGGATCTCAGAAGTGCATATAATTTGGTAAGAATTCATAAGGGAGATGAGTAGAAGACAGCCTTTAGCACTACTTCAGGGCACTTTGAATATTGTGTATTGTCTTATGGGTTTTCTTGCACTCCCATTGTTTTCTGATTAACAATGTCTTTAGAGACATGCTGGGATCTTATGTCATAGCCTACATAGATGATATCCTGATTTACTCCCCTGCTGAAACCACTCACCTAGAACATGTTAAATCATTGGTAACTCAGCTCCTGGAGAACATCAAGGCCAAAAAATGTGAATTTCACGTTACCCAGATCTCATTCCTCAGGTACATCATCAGTGCAACAGGTGTCAGCATGGACAATAGTAAGGTCTCCGCAGTCACCGTCTGGCCTGCACCCACTACTGTCAAGGAACTGCAACGCTTCTTGGGGTTCATAAATTTCTACTGTTGCTTCATCAGGGGCTTCAGCACGATAGCATCACCCTTCACTGCTCTGCTTAAGGGTCCAAAGTGTCTCCAATGGAACCAAGCCACTGAGGAGGCCTTTAAACAACTTAAAACAGCTTTCACTTTTGCCCCCATTCTCAGACACCTAGATCATACCCTTCACAGTAGAGGTTGACACACCAGAAACAGGAGTGGGAAGGGTGTTATCACAATGGTTTGCGGAGAGGCCCAAGCTACACCCTGTAGCAGCTTTTTTTTCCAAGAAACTTACTTCAACAGAACAGATCTATGATATTGGTAATTGGGAACTTCTTGCCATTAAACTGGCTCTTGAAGAGTGGAGACATTGGCTCGAGGGGGCAACACATCCATTCACCATCCTCACTGACCATAAGAACCTGAGTGGCTAAGCCACTAAATTCCTGTCAGGCAAGATGGGCACTTTTCTTCACCCTGTTCAGAGTCTCCATTTCATATCGCCCAGGTTCCATAACTACAAAGGTTGATGCCCTCTCCCAAATCCACACTGCTTCCAGCAGCAGCCCAGAACCCACTCCTATCCTGCCACCCGAATGCTTCATCCATGCGATTACATGGGAAGTGGACAAGGAGATAACTCAGTCCTAGTTGTATGTGCCTCCGCAATTGCAAGGCAAACCCATCACCTGGGCTCACGCGTCCCCGGCCACAGGACATCCAAGCAGTTAGCTCCTCCGAAATAAGTACTGGTGGGAGAACATGATCTCAGAGATCAATGATTTTGTTCCCTCCTGCTTCACCTGTGCCCAAGTCAAGGCTCCTCTGGACTCCACCAGCCGATAAACTCTGCCCACTGCCCATACTGCAAAGACCCTGGTCATATATTGACATTGATTTCATTACTGCTTTACCCAAGTCAATACAGTTATTCTGGTAGTCATTGATTGATTCTCTAAAGCACTAAAGCTCATTTCCCTGCCCACAGTGTTTGAGATTGCCAAACTTGTATTCACTCATGTTTTCCGATACTATGGCCATCCTGAGGACATTGTTAGTGATCAGAGTTCTCAATTCACATCCACGGTCTGGGCCAAGTTGATGGACAAACTGGGGGTTTCAGTAAGCCTAACCTCTGGGTATCACCCTCAGTCCAGTGGCCAAGTGGAACAGGCCAACAAGGAGATCGGGTGTTTCCTCAGAATATTTTGCATAGAGAACCAGAAAGATTGGGTGCAGTACCATCTCTGGGCAGAATACACCCAGAACTCTTTAAAGCACTCGGACACCCAGTTAACACCCTTCCAATGTATCCTTGGTTACCAGCCACCTCTGTTCCCTTGGGACAACTCACCCTCTCAGATCCTGGCAATGGACTCCTGGTTTAAAAGAAGTAAACAAGTATGGGAAGAGGTTCATCTGTGGTTAGAACAGGTAGCCAACAAGTACAAATGATATGCCAACAAATACAGAGGGGAAACACCCGTATATTCTCCAGGCAACCAAGTGTGGGTGTGTCTACAAGGGACCTACGAGATCCCAACTCATGTCAAAAGCTTCATGCCTGATACCTTGGTCTGTTCAAAGTCATCCACAGAATTAACAAGGTATCATATAAATTAGAGCTCCTACCTCATTGCCGTATGTCACCCACTTTCCACGTGTCATGCCTAAAGCCTGCCATTCAAGGACCCCTAGCAACTAGGAATCCTACCAACGAACCTCCCTTTCCCCTAGAAATTGAGGGAGATCCAGTATGTCAAGTTCACAAAATTCTCAACTCCTGTTGTCGACAAGGACACTTGGAATATCTCGTGGACTGGGAGGGATATGGCCTAGTCTGGGTAAATGTTAAACATTTTAGGCCTGCTCTTCACCCAGGAGTTCCATACAGAACACCCCAACAAGCCAGCACCCAGGAGAAGAGGTTGCCCCAGAAAGGAGATTGCTCCCAGAGTGAGCGCCGGGGGGGGGGGGGGGGGATTCTGTCAGTAACAGTGACGAAAATCTAAGTTTGGAGTGGCATCCAAACATGGCCACTCTGGACGACATCTCCCAAGCGCCACAGCGCCCCTCCTCTCTAGAGTATTAGGAGCACACCTGTTTCCCATCTTCTTAGTAATCACCCTCTCTATAAGCTCAGTACTCACTCACTCTAGTTGCGCAGTATCATTCTGTGTCCTTGTGCCTGATTGTACCAAGCCTTTTGATGATAGTTCCTGACTTCCTGTGACTCTGACCTTACTTTTGTTTATATTCCGACTTTGATCTCTCGCCTGACCTCTGATAATCTGTTTGTACATCGACCGACCCTTGCTCAACCCTGATTTTATCTTCAGTCTACTGATTTGGATTTAGCTTTCAGTTTGCGATGCACCTGTTCTCCCCTGCACTGCATCTGTACGTTCCTGCACCTTGACATGTGAAGCCACCACAGGTCTCACACCCCTGCTGGCTGGTTGCAGAATAATTTTTATCTGCACCCATCCCCATGACTTTAAATCCAGAAATGTTGAAAGTAGCCTTTTTTCCATGTCAATTTTCTCATAAACTATAAACTCTAAACTGCATTTCCATCCACTATGTCTAATTCAAGCAGTTATTTTACCTTATGCTGATATCTGTCCATTTTTAATTTTCTCCATAAGTAAATTTTCAAAATGTAACTCGACTATAAAGCAAGAAGACACTTACTGACAAGATTCCTGGAAGAGACCAGCTGTAGCTCAAGCATCACACTGTGTCTGTTCATTACATATACTCATTTATTTGAGCTTTTCTAATTTCACCATAGAATTTACCATCTCATTCCTGCTTATTTCAACATTTCTGGATACATGTGCTCATACAAACTGTTAGCAATTTGTATTAAAAACATTTGAAACATCAAAAGGTTTTATAGGAAAATCACACTAGCTACCTAGCCATATAAGACACCTTTATTTCGGTTTTAACAACATCCAGCCATCCAGATATCAAAATCTGTGCAAAAGCCATTTGTTACTGAACACATACACTACCTATAACATTCAGAGGGATTTTATAAGTAGGTGTCTCAAATAATGAGTTTTAAACCAGCTGCTCTTTCTGAAACGACAGTTAATCTGTCAGTGGTTTTCCAGTTCATGTCCAAATGATAAATCATTATTACATGCATCCGTATTAATGCCACATCTCCAGCCAAAACTACAACCCCGATTCCAAAAAAGTTGGGACAAAGTACAAATTGTAAATAAAAACGGAATGCAATGATGTGGAAGTTTCAAAATTCCATATTTTATTCAGAATAGAACATAGATGACATATCAAATGTTTAAACTGAGAAAATGTATCATTTAAAGAGAAAAATTAGGTGATTTTAAATTTCATGACAACAACACATCTCAAAAAAGTTGGGACAAGGCCATGTTTACCACTGTGAGACATCCCCTTTCCTCTTTACAACAGTCTGTAAACATCTGGGGACTGAGGAGACAAGTTGCTCAAGTTTAGGGATAGGAATGTTAACCCATTCTTGTCTAATGTAGGATTCTAGTTGCTCAACTGTCTTAGGTCTTTTTTGTCGTATCTTCCGTTTTATGATGCGCCAAATGTTTTCTATGGGTGAAAGATCTGGACTGCAGGCTGGCCAGTTCAGTACCCGGACCCTTCTTCTACACAGCCATGATGCTGTAATTGATGCAGTATGTGGTTTGCCATTGTCATGTTGGAAAATGCAGGGTCTTCCCTGAAAGAGATGTCGTCTGGATGGGAGCATATGTTGCTCTAGAACCTGGATATACCTTTCAGCATTGATGGTGTCTTTCCAGATGTGTAATCTGCCCATGCCACACGCACTAATGCAACCCCATACCATCAGAGATGCAGGCTTCTGAACTGAGTGCTGATAACAACTTGGGTCGTCCTTCTCCTCTTTAGTCCGAATGACACGGCGTCCCTGACTTCCATAAAGAACTTCAAATTTTGATTCGTCTGACCACAGAACAGTTTTCCACTTTGCCACGGTCCATTTTAAATGAGCCTTGGCCCAGAGACGACGTCTGCGCTTCTGGATCATGTTTAGATACGGCTTCTTCTTTGAACTATAGAGTTTTAGCTGGCAACGGCGGATGGCACGGTGAATTGTGTTCACAGATAATGTTCTATGGAAATATTCCTGAGCCCATTTTGTGATTTCCAATACAGAAGCATGCCTGTATGTGATGCAGTGCCGTCTAAGGGCCCGAAGATCACGGGCACCCAGTATGGTTTTCCGGTCTTGACCCTTACGCACAGAGATTCTTCCAGATTCTCTGAATCTTTTGATGATATTATGCACTGTAGATGATGATATGTTCAAACTCTTTGTAATTTTACACTGTCGAACTCCTTTCTGATATTGCTCCACTATTTGTCGGCGCAGAATTAGGGGGATTGGTGATCCTCTTCCCATCTTTACTTCTGATAGCCGCTGCCACTCCAAGATGCTCTTTTTATACCCAGTCATGTTAATGACCTATTGCCAATTGACCTAATGAGTTGCAATTTGGTCCTCCAGCTGTTCCTTTTTTGTACCTTTAACTTTTCCAGCCTCTTATTGCCCCGTCCCAACTTTTTTGAGATGTGTTGCTGTCATGAAATTTCAAATGAGCCAATATTTGGCATGAAATTTCAAAATGTCTCACTTTCGACATTTGATATGTTGTCTATGTTCTATTGTGAATACAATATCGGTTTTTGAGATTTGTAAATTATTGCATTCTGTTATTTACAATTTGTACTTTGTCCCAAGGGCGGCGCGGTGGTGTAGCTGTCCATTCAATAAACAGTTGATGGTATAAAATAAGTGCACTATACATAAACATAGTATGCTAAAGACTTTAAACTTTAAAGTCCTGTACATATAGATTTACATGTGGATTACGTATAGATTGTCTACTATATTGTAGACATAGAGATTGTTGATACAGTAAATAAATAATTCAACAGTGCAAAATAATGGTGCAGTGATAGCAAATAAAGTTACTTGAGGTGCATAATAAGGGCAACTATCGCCAGTGAAATAGAGCAAAAACAGAGAGCAGAGCATCAGGCCCTATTACTCAGCTTTATAAGAAAAGGATGCCTAAGACTTTTCCACAGTCCTATACATTTTGGAGGACACTTAAAATGGGGGGGGGGATATCTGGTAACTATAACAGGCAAAACTGGCTGACCAGTTAAAATAGCAATAATTAAAAAAAATTTCTGCAAACATTTGAGCCTGCAAAAAAAAAAGTCAGGCCAACTTTTTTTGATTTCATAAAAGGAAATCAAGTGTCAAAGGAAAATGTGCCAAATCAAGTGTCCAAATCAAGTGTCCAAGGAAAATGGTACTCTAAAGAGTGCTGTATATGATCCTTGTATTTTGTCATTGGTTCCACTCTAGGTTTTTTCCAGCTCTTCTTACAGCTGTGCTCACTAACCACCTGGCTTGGGTGCCTACTGTTATGCCCAATGGCCAGCCGCCCATCAAGATCTTTTTGGAAAAACATTCCTCTAAAAGTGTGGACATGCTGGCCAAGACGCATCCCTATAACCCCTTATGGGCTCAACTTGGTGAGTAAATATAAATAATCTGTACATAGACAAAAATCCATTATCTGTAACCGCTTATCCTGTTCAGGGTTGCGGGCAAGCCTATCCCAGCTGACTATGGGCGAGAGGCGGGGCACACCCTGGACAAGTCGCCAGGTTATCACAGGGCTGACACATAGAGATAAACAACCATTCACACTCACATTCACACCTACAGTCAGTTTACAGCCACCAGTTAGCCTAACCTGCATGTCTTCGGACTGTGGGGGGAAACCGGAGCACCCGGAAGAAACCCACGCAGACACAGGGAGAACATGCAAACTTCACACAGAAAGGCCCCCGTCTGCTGCTGGGCTCAAACCCAGGACCTTCTTGCTGTGAGGTGACAGTGCTAACCACTACACCACCATGCCAATGAATAGAAACATTTTAGGGGAAAAAAAGGAAAAAAATTGCTTGTAAGCAATTGCCAAATCAAGCTGTGCCAAGTTGGTAGACTTTCACGTAAAAAAAAAAAATTTGAGTGCTTTTTATGTGAAAGTCTACCAACTTGGCACAGCTTGATTTGGCAATTTTATTCCACACTTCCTTGCAGAAATGCTCCAGATGTGTTAAATTGCAAGGAGACCTCCTGTGCACAGCTTTCTGCAATTTATTCTGAAAGTCAGGGTTTGACATTAACTTTTTAATCCACTTATCCAGTCAGACAAGCAGCAAGATTTTTCACTTATTCTGACCATAACCTTTTGATTACTATGTCTTTGCTAGTTCAATGAAAGGAAAGTGGTTAACAAAGTTTATCAAAAAGCAGGTATAGTTATGATGATCATTATGTTTTAATGATTTTTTTTTTCAATAAAACTCAAACTTTAAATGTTAAAAAAAAAACTACCCAATGCCCCATTATGGTGCATGTGTGAAAATCCAGCCTGATATGCAATTTTAAGAGTTAAACTCATCCAAATTCAGAGCTTCTGGAGGAAATAAAGCTAAATCTTGATTAATCCAGTAAAACTTGAAGTGTAAATTAATTTAAATAAATAAAACCAAAAGAAAACAAGTTAGAAATGATAAGGGTGACAGAATTGTATTGTAAATGAAAACAAACTGTGAGTTCAGCACTGTCATAAAATTCCTGTGAAATATTTTATGACATTTGTGATCGTTAATGTGTATCATGCAAAAGAAAAATAAAATGAATGCCTGAATGAAATGAAGATGCACCACAGATATTTATTTTTTTAGGTATTTGGTTGCCATTTCTCAAATTTTGAGAAATTCAAAGTCTCTAATAATCTATAATTGGATATTATGATGTGGTTATTTTACACACACACCTGCTGTACCCAGCTCCCCCAGAATTTCATAAACAACAACAAGACCAGAAAGAGGTGACTGAACTAGTTTTGTTGGAACTTTATTGATGTAACTCTTGAATAATTACTATAAAAATGGTCATTTCCCACCGATATTCAACTGGTCCCATTGGACAAGCAGATATGGATTTGACTTGTCCGGACCAAACATTTTGGTTGTTTTGGACAGTCGGACTACCATTAATATCAAACCTTGCAAGGTTTTTTTAAAAAAATAAAATTTAGATTTTGGCCCTAACTGGGTCATTACAAAATGTTGCTGATCTTCTGAAGCTGGTTCTTGTGATGGAAAGGCCTGCAAGGTTTATTCCAAAATGGGTAGGCCCTGGGTATGGTGATTATTTATATATATATATATATATATATATATATATATATATATATATATATATATATATATATATATATACACACATATATATATATATATATATATATATATATATATATATATATATATATGTGTGTGTGTGTGTATATATATATATATATATATATATATATATATATATATATATATATATAAAATCTCCATCCATCCATTTTCTCCCGCTTGTCTGGGTCGCGGGGGTAGCACCCTAAGCAGACCAGCCCAGACTTCCCTCTCCCCAGCCACCTCCACCAGCTCAATACTGAGTCGTTCCCAGGCCAGCCAAGAGATGTAATCTCGCCAGCGTGTACACAGCAAATTCCTCAGTGTTGAATTAACACTTTCAGAGTTAATTTGGGTCCAATTGGACCTATATAAACAATCTGGGTGTTAATTCAACACTGGGGATTTTGCTGTGTACTGGGTCTGCCCCGGGGTCTCCTCCTGGTGGGGCATGCCCAGAGAACCTCCAGGGGAGGCATCCGGGGGCATCCTAACAAGGTGCCTGAATGACCTCAACTGACTCCTTTTGATGTGGAGGAGCAGCGGTTCTACTCTGAGTCTCTCCCGAATGGCCAAGCTTCTCACCATGTCTCTAAGGGAGAGCCCAGCCACCCTGTGGAGAAAACTCATTTCGACCACTTGTATCCGCGATCTTATTCTTTCAGTCACTACCCACAGCTCGTGACCATAGGTGAGGGTGGAAACATAGATGGACCAGTAAATTGAGAGCTTTGCCTTTTGGCTCAGCTCTCTCTTCACCACAATAGACTGGTTTAGCATCCGCATCACTGCCCGATCCATCTGTCCAACTCCCACTCCCCCTTACCCTCACTTGTGAACAAGACCCCAAGATACTTAGACTCCTCCATTTGAGGTAGCAACTCCCCCCGACTCGAAGTAGGCACTCCACCTGTTTCCGGTTGAGCGCCATGGCCACGGTCTTGGAAGTGCTGATCCTGAAGGAGCCAATCTGCTTCACACTCAGCTGCAAACTGTCCCAGCGCATGCTGTAGGTCACAGATTGATGAAGCCAACGGGACCACATCATCCGCAAAAAGCAGAGATGCCACCAAACCGGACACCCTCTGCCCCTTGGCTGTGCCTAGAAATTCTGTCTATAAAAGTTATGAACAGAACCGGTGACAAAGGGCAGCCCTGGCGGAGTCCCACATGCACCAGGAACAAGTCTGACTTACTGCTGGCAATGCAAACCAAATTCCTGCTCTGGTCATAAGGGTCTGAGTGGCCCGCAGCAGTGGGCCCTGAACCCCATACTCCCGAAGCATCCCCCACAGGGCACCTCAAGGGACATGGTCATAAGCCTTCTCCAGGTCCACAAAACACATGTAGACCGGTTGGGCAAATGCCCATGCACCCTCCAGTACTCTTGCAAGGGTAAAGAGCTAGTCCAGTGTTCCACGACCAGGATGAAAACCACATTGTTCCTCCTGAATCCGAGGTTCAACTATTGACCGGACTCTCTTCTCCAGCATAGCCTTTCCCGGGAAGGCTGAGAAGTGTGATCCCCCTATAGTTGGAACACACTCTCTGGTCCCCCTTTTTAAAAAGGGGGCCCACCACCCCAGTCTGCCAATCCAGAGGCACTGTCCCCAACCTCCACGCAATGTTGAAGAGGCGTGTCAGTCAAGACAACCCAACAACATCCAGCACCTTCAGGAACTCAGGACGAATCTCATCCACCCCTGGAGCCTGGCCACCGAGGAGCTTTTTAACCACCTTGGCAACCTCAGCCCCTGTAATGGCCAAGTCCTCCCAAGTACCCTCGGACTCTGTGTGTCTTCCTCGGAAGACATGAAGGTGGGATTGAGGAGATCCTCGAAGTATTCCTTCCACCGCTGGCCATTGTCCCCAGTTGAGGTCAAGAGCACTCCAGCCCCACTATAAACAGTAGGGACAGAGCACTGCTTCCCCTGAATGAGCTGCTGGATGTTTTGCCAGAATCTCTTTGAAGCTGACTGAAAGTCACTTTCCATGGCCTTACCGAAACTCCTCCCACACCCGAGTTTTTGCTTCAGCAACCGCCAGAGCCACATTCCGCATTCTGCTTGGCCCATTGGTATCTGTCAGCTGCCTCTGGAGCCCCATAGGCTAACCAAGGACTCCTTCTTCAGCTTGACGGCAGGTGTCCATCACCAGGTTTGGGGATTACCACCACAACAGGCACCAACCACCTTGCAGCTGCAGCTCTGCATGGCCACCTCAGCAATGGAGGTATGGAACATGGTCCACTCTGACTCAGTGTTCCCACCCTCCCCCAGTATGCAGTTGAAGCTCTGCTGGAGGTGGCAGTTGAAGATCTGATGGACGGTAGCCTCCGCTAGACATTCCCAGCATACCCTCACTACACGTTTGGGCCTACCAGGTCTGTCCAGCCTCCTCTCCCACCATCTGATCCAGCTTGCCACCAGGTAGTGATCAGTTGACAGCTCTGCTCCTCTCTTCACCCGAGTGTCCAAGACGTACGGTCATAAATCAGATGAAACGACTACAAAGTCAATCATCGATCTACGGCCTAGGGTGTCCTCATGCCATGTGCACTAATGAACAGCCTTATGGTCGAACATTGTGTTTGTTATGGCCAAATCGTGCATGGCACAGAAGTCCAACAACAGAACACCACTCGGGTTCAGCCTGGGCAGGCCGTTCCTCCCAATCACACCCCTCCAGGTCTCACTGTCATTGCCCACATGAGTGTTGAAGTCCCCCAGTAAAACAATGGAGTTCCCTCATGGTGCACTGTTTAGTACCCCACTCAAGGACTCCAAGAAGGCCGGGTACTCTGAACTACCCTTTGGTGCATAAGCGCAAATGACAGTCAGAGACCGTTCCCTTACCCGAAGGCGCAGGGAAATGACCCTCTCATTTGCTGGGGAAAACGCCGATGTTAGCCCGCCGAACTGGGGGGCTACCAATAGCCCCACCCCTGCCCGGCACCGCTCACCCTTGGTAACTCCAACATGAAAGAGTGTCCAACCCCTCTCCAGGAAATTGGTTCCAGAGTCCAAGCTATGCATTGAGGTGAGCCCAACTATATCTACTTGGTACCTCTCAACCTCACGCACAAGCTCAGGTTCCTTCCCCACCAGAGAGGTGACATTCCATGTCCCAAAAGCCAGTTTTGTCAGTCGGGGATCAATACAGCAGGGCCTCCGCCTATGGCTGCCACCCGATCCACAATGCACTGGACCCTTATGGCACATCCTGCGGGTGGTGGATCGACAAGAGAGTGGTTCTATCTTGCTCATTTGGGCTGGGCCTGGCCAGGCCCCATAGACATAGGCCTGGCCACCAGGCACTCGCTGACAAGCCCCTCCACCAGGCCTGGCCCCAGGGTGGGGCCCTGCTATCCCTGGTCCAGGTGAGGGCACTCGGATCCTTGCTGTTTCTCTCACAAGGTCTTTCGAACCGATCTTTGTCTGACCTCTCACCTAGGACCTGTTGCCTTGGGAGAGCCTGCCAACGACAACATAGCTCCTAGAATCACTGAGGCACTCAAACCCCTCCACCACATTAAGGTGACGATTCAAGGAGGGGCATATATATGTGTGTGTGTGTGTGTGTGTGTGTGTGTGTGTGTGTGTGTGAGAAGCTGTCTTTTTTGCACCAACGTATATTTTGGAATTATTCCCAAAAAGTTCTACCTTTGGCTTATCAGACCATAGCACATTTTGTCACATGGTTTGGAGTGCAGGATTTTTTTTGGGGGGGGGGCAGGAGAAAGTGCTTCCATCTAGCCATGCTACTGCATAGCCCAGACATGTGAACAAACTGTGAGATTGTTGTCACATTCTCTGGGTAACTAGGACTTGCCAGATATTCCTGCACCTCCTTTAAAGTTGCCATAGGTCTTGTGGCAGTCCTTTTGTCTATTTTGGAGGGACATCTGGTTCTTCATAATTTTGCTGTGGTGCTCTTCACTTGTGGAGAAAACGATGAAGGCCATCATGCAATAAAAGTTCACAGAATTATTATTAATTAATGACATTTAGCAGATGCTCTTATCCAGAGCGACGTACAACATGATGATGGCCTTCATAGTGTTCCATGGTATATCTTATCTTTTGGAAATTATTTTGTACCCTTTCCCGATCGATTCCTTTCAACAGTGACCTCAAGTCCATGCTTTGTCAGCTCTTTGCGGACCATGGCTTCAAGAGTCATATGAAACCAAGATGATGTTAAGAAAATCCTATGGACCCTTTTCACGTGACATCACGACAAACGCGGCCGCCATTTTGGACATGTACTACCAGTAGTTTACCACAGCCAACATTGAGGAACGGCAGCAAAGAAAGTTTTTACTTTCAGCAAGACTTCCATCATGCCACTATATTGTTGTGCACCTGGATGTAGTAACATCAACAAACAAGGCAAGGTTTATCATTTTATCGGATCCCGACGGAGAAGATGGATAGCGGCCATTAACAGATTGGCAGCCCTCGGCATACCAACGCTTGTGTAGTGACCACTTTGTTGGAGGTAAGACGAATAAAATTAGCCAGAAAAGGCATTACATTGCTGATTGCTGTTAACATTCTGTGGCGGCGAGTGTGTAACCAAATAGGTTAAAATAACCCATTGTAACCTCTTTGGTCTTCTGTAGTAGCTATTGCTGACTAGCTAATGTCAACAACATATGTTACTGTAGCAATGTTTACGTTCAGTCATTTGGATGACTGTTAAAACCTTTCAGTCTCAAGTTTTTCCTTTACTGTATTTACTAGTTTACTGTAATTATGATCCGGCAGCTATTTACACCGGATCCAGTGTAAATAGCTGCCGGAGCCAATGTCCGAGGTTCCGGAGCACGCTCCGGCTTGCTCCCCCTCAAATTAAGCAGCGCGCTCCGGCTTGCTCCCGGAGTGCTCCGGCCGAGGTTCCGGAGCGCGCTCCGACTTGCTCCCCCTCAAATTAAGCAGCGTGCTCCGGCTTGCTCCCGGAGTGCTCCGGCCGAGGAAGCCGGAGCGCGCTCCGGCTTGCTCCCCCTCAAATTAAGCAGCGCGCTCCGGCTTGCTCCCGGAGTGCTCCGGCCGAGGTTCCGGAGTGCACTCCAGCTTGCTCCTCCTCAAATTAAGCAGCGCGCTCCGGCTTGCTCCCGGAGTGCTCCGGCCGAGGTTCCGGAGCGCGATCCAGCTTGCTCCCCCTCAAATTAAGCGCTGCTTAATTTGAGGGGGAGCAAGCCGGAGCATACGTCAGTGAACAATCCTGGTGGAAGCAGGTAAACATCGCTCTCTAAGCCTGCTAACCTCAATTTTTGCAAATACCTCTCCCTCTGCTCGCCCTGTAAATGCCCTACGTTGCTGGATAGTGAAGGTGTTTTCTGCATCTCGCTCCTTTTTCTTTTATGTTTTTCGTTTGTCGCCTTCCTCGCATTCAAACTGATTCGAGCCGAAGTCCACTACATGTCCAAAATGGTGGTCACGTTTACGAAGGTCACGTGACTGAAAAGGGTCTATAGAAACAGCTAATCACTATTTGGGGTTAATTGAAATCACTTCAGAGATGACAGACATGTGGTAATTACTTTTGCAGAAGTTGGATTATGATTGGTTAAAGGGGACCTGCAGTGAAAAATAAACATAGGCTAGAAATATTACACATTTTGCACAAATGCATTTTGATTACGCTGTATTGTCAAACTGTGTTGCATAACTCAGTGGTATAAAATTCTTTTGTCTTCCTGCTCACAAAAGTGCAGTCATATTGCTGGAGTCAATGTCAGCATGACCTAGAATCGTTGATAGGTTTCCTGTATCTAGATTGGCTTGCTGCTCCTGGCAGCACAATGTAGCCTGATGTCCAAAACACTGTTGAAAAATAGGGGAGTGCAAAACCTATGGTTGCAAAAATAATGAATGTAATAATAAGGGAAAGCATTTTTTCTGTATTTCATTGCCAACAGTTGAGCAATGCAAACGACTTGCTAACCAGTGGCTACACAACTTCGGAACATTTCCCATTTTAGAAGCACTCCTTTCATAGAAATTCTGTTGTTTGCAAGGACCATTTTGAACTCAGTTGCTTTGAAAGGAACCTACAGTGGTGCTTGAAAGTTTGTGAACCCTTTTGAATTTTCTATATTTCTGCATAAATATGACCTAAAACATCATCAGATTTTCACACAAGTCCTAAAAGTAGATAAAGAGAACCCAGTTAAACAAATGAGACAAAAATCTAAAACTTGGTCATTTATTTATTGAGGAAAATGATCCAAAATGACATATCTGTGAGTTGCAAAAGTATGTGAACCTTGAGGATTAGCAGTTAATTTGAAGGTGAAATTAGAGTCAGGTGTTTTCCTTCAATGGGATGACAATCAGGTGTGAGTGGGCACCCTGTTTTATTTAAAGAACAGGGATCTATCAAAGTCTGATCTTCACAACACATGTTTGTGGAAGTGTAACATGGCATGAACAAAGGAGATTTCTGAGGACTTCAGAAAAGCATTGTTGATGCTCATCAGGCTGGAAAAGGTTACAAAACCATCTCTAAAGAGTTTGGACTCCACCAGTCCACAGTCAGACAGACTGTGTACAAGTGGAGGAAATTCAAGACCATTGTTACCCTCCCCAGGAGTGGTCGACCAACAAAGATCACTCCAAGAGCAAGGCGTGTAATAGTTGGCAAGGTCACAAAGGACCCCAGGGTAACTTCTAAGCAACTGAAGGCTTCTCTCACATTGGCTAATGCTCATGAGTCCACCATCAGGAGAACACTGAAGAACAATAGTATGCATGGCAGGGTTGCAAGGAGAAAGCCACTGCTCTCCAAAAAGAACATTGCTGCTCGTCTGCAGTTTGCTAAAGATCACGTGGACAAGCCAGAAGGCTATTGGAAAAAGTTTTGTGGACAGATGAGACCAAAATAGAACTTTTTGGTTTAAATGAGAAGCATTATGTTTGGAGAAGGCGGCACGGTGGTGTAGTGGTTAGCGCTGTGGCCTCACAGCAAGAAGGTCCGGGTTTGAGCCCCGTGGCCGGTGAGGGCCTTTCTGTGCGGAGTTTGCATGTTCTCCCCGTGTCCGCATGGGTTTCCTCCGGGTGCTCCGGTTTCCCCCACAGTCCAAAGACATGCAGGTTAGGTTAACTGGTGACTCTAAATTGACCGTAGGTGTGAATGTGAGTGTGAATGGTTGTCTGTGTCTATGTGTCAGCCCTGTGATGACCTGGCAACTTGTCCAGGGTGTACCCCGCCTTTTGCCCGTAGTCAGCTGGGATAGGCTCCAGCTTACCTGCGACCCTGTAGTACAGGATAAAGCGGCTAGAGATAATGCGATGAGATGAGATGTTTGGAGAAAGGAAGACACTGCATTCCAGCATAAGAACCTTATCCCATGGTGGTGGTAGTATCATGGTTTGGGCCTGTTTTGCTGCATCTGGGCCAGGACGGCTTGCCATCATTGATGGAACAATGAATTCTGAATTATACCAGCAAATTCTAAAGGAAAATGTCAGGACATCTGTCCATGAACTGAATCTCAAGAAAAGGTGGGTCATGCAGCAAGACAACGACCCTTAGCACACAAGTTGTTGTACCAAAGAATGGTTAAAGAAGAATAAAGTTAATGTTTTGGAATGGCCAAGTCAAAGTCCTGACCTTAATCCAATCGAAATGTTGTGGAAGGACCTGAAGCGAGCAGTTCATGTGAGTAAACCCACCAACATCCCAGAGTTGAAGCTGTTCTGTACGGAGGAATGGGCTAAAATTCCTCCAAGCCAGTGTGCAGGACTGATCAACAGTTACCGGAAATGTTTAGTTGCAGTTATTGCTGCACAAGGGGTTCACACCAGCTACTGAAAGCAAAGGTTCACATACTTTTGCCACTCACAGATACGTAATATTAGATCATTTTCCTCAGTAAATAAATGACCAAGTATAATATTTTTGTCTCATTTGTTTAACTGGGTTCTCTTTATCTACTTTTAGGACTTGTGTGAAAATCTGATGATGTTTTAGGTAATATTTATGCAGAAATATATAAAATTCTAAAGGGTTCACAAACTTTCAAGCACCACTGTACAGGCCGAGCTCTTGGGCTATGCGTGTGCATTTAGAGTCTGATCCAATGCTGTGCCAAATGATATTCCAATACCGTCCACAGAAAAGGGATTCAGGCCATGCAAGCTGATGAGCTGGAATAGTATAGACATTCAATGCTTTTATTTATATATATATATATATGTGTGTGTGTGTGTGTGTGTGGTGGGCGGCACGGTGGTGTAGTGGTTAGCGCTGTCGCCTCACAGCAAGAAGGTCCTGGGTTCGAGCCCCGGGGCCGGCGAGGGCCTTTCTGTGTGGAGTTTGCATGTTCTCCCCGTGTCCGTGTGGGTTTCCTCCGGGTGCTCCGGTTTCCCCCACAGTTCAAAGACATGCAGGTTAGGTTGACTGGTGACTCTAAATTGACCGTAGGTGTGAATGTGAGTGTGAATGGTTGTCTGTGTCTATGTGTCAGCCCTGTGATGACCTGGCGACTTGTCCAGGGTGTACCCCGCCTTTCGCCCGTAGTCAGCTGGGATAGGCTCCAGCTTGCCTGCGACCCTGTAGAAGGATAAAGCGGCTAGAGATAATGAGATGAATATGTGTGTGTGTGTGTGTGTGTGTGTATATATATAAACACACACACACATATATATAATATATATGTGTGTGTGTGTGTGTGTATATATATATATATATATATATATATATATATATATATATATATATATATTAGTGTGTATATATATAATTAGTGTGTGTGTGTGTGTGTGTGTGTGTGTGTGTGTGTGTATACACAGTTGTGGTCAGAAGTTTACATCCTGTACATGAATGTCAGGGCAATATTTGGGCTTTCAGTGATTTCTCTGAACTGTTCTTTTTCTGTGGCAAAATTATTGGACAGCATACATCTTAAAAAAATAGAAGTCAGTGCAGTTTTCTTTGGGTTTTCTGAAATCAACACAGGATCAAAAGTATACATACAGTGTCAAAAATTTACATACACTCATTTCGATTATTAATTCAGAGGTGCCAAAACTTCCAAAATGTTTCTTATCTTGCCAAGGGCAAGGCCTCTAACTTCCTGTTAGTGATTATGATTGACTACAGCTGGTAGCTTCTCTGTACCTTCATAAAAAGGGTTTGTTTACAGCACTCACTGGATTGACCAACACACAGTAAAATGGGAAAGTCCAAGGAGCTCAGTGCAGATCTGAGAAAGAGGATCACAGATGTACACAACTCAGGAATGTCTCTTAGAGCCATTTATAAACAACTGTAGATTCCAAGATCAGTTCAAACAATTATATGTAAGTTACTGGGAGGTGTAGTCACTTTGCCAACCCATTTTGTTTCAAGAAAACCCAAACTGTCACCCTCCGCTGAAAGGAAATTGGTTTGGATGGTCAGGAACAACCCAGGAACCACCATGGCACAGCTCTGCCATGAACTGGAAGCTGATGGATCACTGTCTACAGTTCAGTGAGTTTTATGTCACCATGGACTAAGAGGCTGCTATCTAAGAAATAACCCCCTGCTCCAAAATTGACACCTTCAAGCCAGTGGCAGCTGCTGGTTTTTAAAACAGGGGAAGCCCATTTTACGCATTCATCGTAAAACCTGTAGGCCGGATATCAAAGCATAGAAAGGTGTGCCCCATTAGCATAGTGAACTAGACAACCCTACCTAGTGGCAGAAAGTACTTTTGCTTGTACATTTCATGTTATAGTCTGGCTTGCCAGGCTAGTGCCTCATATCCTTAATCAAAAATATCAAGCATCCAAAAATCACTGGCTATTCAACGAAGAGCCTTGAACATCATACCCTGATATGCAACACAGAGTCTTTAACACAACACCCAGCTGTGCAACACATCCTTGAACATCTTCTGCAACACAGTCTGGAAATTCATAACCAGGTAGGCTATGCAACACACAGAACCTTGAATATTATACCCAGGTATAACCTATAACACAGAGCCCACCATTCTCTTAACATTACTGAACAATATACACACTTCAGATTCATGAACATGAACACTATTTATACACAAATTCTGCCCTCCGCTCCTTTTCCAGAAAATGGTCTGTGACCCTGTCATACCAGCTGGTTGTGCTTTCCAGAGACTTCACCAATTTCTGTTAGCAGCTAGCACTGCAGATCCCAATAAGGCTCAAGCTAGCCTACAACCAGATTGAACTACAAATGAAATAAACGAGTGAATTCACGAATGATCAAACTGATAGAATGGATGAAAGTTAACAGAGCACAATGAGTAATATTTACATTTATTTACAGAGTAATGTACAGAGACATCAATGAGAAGAAACGTTTATATGAAAAGAAATTCAGACAGCACTTTGGCACACGACTGCACTTTCTTGACATCCGTTAGGGACTGACTGATCATACTTCCGTGTTCCTCGCTGAAGTACCGCCCTCCTCATGTCTTTCAAACACTACCTCCAATAATCCTTTATCAGCCCGGCTTCTTGTCCCTCCCACTGTCTCGTTTAGTCCCAGAGAAGCCCGGCTTCCCTGGAAGTGACGATTTTGTTGATTTTAACCAATAACAACTCGCCGAAATTGGCTGTTCAGAGCCGTCTCATAGACTGCAACGGATACCCGGCTGCCAGTCAGTGTTGCCAGATACTGCTGACGTTTTCCATCCCAAAATATGTTCAAAACCCGCCAAAATGCACTTAAAACCGCCCAATCTGGCAACACTGCTGCCAGTCCATAGAGCCCATTGAAATAAGAAAGGTTACAGCCTGGCAGCAAAGGTGATTCTCGTAGCGAACTGCAAGTTCATCAGACATCACTCAAATAAGTTACAGGATAGTTATGAACATAAATACAATCTTGGGCATATATTATGTTATGCAAGTTATTATTTTAATGAGAATTCAACGTCGTAGACGCCGCAGTTTGGGGAGAGAATTTTAGGGGAAGCTCGGCTTCCCTTGTTGTCTCTGAGAAATCACCCCTGCTTCAAGCTTAGTTTGCAACTGACCACATGGACAAAGAAAAAGCCTTCTGGAGGAAAGCTGTATGGTCACATGAGACAAAGATTGAGTTGTTTGGCCACAATGACCATGATGTACAGAGGAACACTGTACCACACTGCAAACAATTAAAATATCTTGAAAATAGTTGAAACAATCTAGCACTTCCTATTATAAGAATACAAGACACCAATTCTGAGATTATTAAATCTAGTTCTAGATTGCAACCAACTTATTCTAAGATGTCTTATCAAGTAAAAATATCTGTCCATGGAGGAAGATAATTTCACTAGTATTAAGTAATTTTCTCCTCAAATTCAGTTTTCAATTTTTTGCAGTGCAACTGGTGGTGGTAGCAGCATCATGCTCCAGGGCCGTTTTACTGCTAGTGGAACTGGTTCATTGCACAAAGTGGATGGAATAATGAAGAAGGAGGACTACCTCAGAATTCTTCAGCATAACCTCAAACCATTGGAAAATTGAACATGATTGGGACAATGAACCCAAACCTGCATCAGAGCTGGTTGTGGAGGATAACGCAGGCTAGTATTAAGCTTAAAACAAGCCCTGACTTCAAACCCTACCTTGAAAAAAGATTTTGTCTGGATGGCAGCGTATTGCTCTGAAACATGTATATATCATTCAGCATTAATGATGCCTTCCCAGATGTACAAGCTACCCATGTCCTGTGCACTAATGCACCCTCGTACCATCACAGATGCTGGCATTTGACCTGTGCACTGATAACAAGCCAGATGGTCCCTCTGGAGGACTTGGTGTTCATGATTTCGAAAGAGAATTTGTAATTTTGATTCATCAGGCCTCGAGACAATTTTCCACTTCGCCTCAGTCCATTGTAAAAGAGCTCGAGCCCAGAGAAGGTGGCAGTGTTTCAGGATATTATTTATATATGGTTTAACTGGCATTTGTGGATGCAGTAATGGACTGTTTTCACAGACTTTGGTTTTCTGAAGTGTTCCTGAGCCCTTATAGTGATTTCCACGACAGACACACGTCTGCTTTTAATGCGGTGTCGCCTGAGGGTCTGAAGATCACAGGCATCCAATGTCAGTTTTCAGCCTTGTCTCTTGCATATAGAGATTTCTCCAGATCCTCTGAATCTTTTAAAGACATTCTGTATCATAGATGATGTGATCCCCAAATTCTTTGCAATTTTACATTGAGGAACATTCTTCTTAAATTGTTGCACTGTTGGCCCACGCAGTCTTTCACAGAGTGGTGAACCCATCCATCCATCCATTATCTGTACAGGGTTGCAGGCGGGCTGGAGCCTATCCCAGCTGACTATGAGCAAGAGGTGGGGTACACCCTGGACAAGTCGCCAGGTCATCACAGGGCTGAGTAGTGAACCCCTCCCCATCTTTGCTTCTGAGAGAGTCAGCCTCTCTGGGATATTCTTTTTATGCACAATCATGTTACTGACCTGTTGCCAATTAACAAAATAATTTTTTTAGCATTACACAACTTTTTCAGTCTTTTGTTGCCCCTGTTCCAAGTTTTTTTGAAATGTGTTGCCGACATCAAATTCAAAATGAGCATATCTTTTTCAAAAAACAATAAAATTTCTCAGTTTCAACTTTTGATATGTTGTCTTTGTAGTATTTTCAATGAAATATGTATAGGGTTTCCATGATTTGCAAATCTTCACATTTCCATTTTTATTTCCAGTTTACACAGCATCCCAACTTTTTTTGGAATTGGGGTTGTCGTATGAGCCCATTGCTGTTCATCTTGCCACTTCTGTTTTCCGAGCACTTTCTTCCAGCTTCTGTGATCACAACCAACTCTGGCATTGAAATCTCTGAGCAGAATCAGCTCATCACTGTCTGGAATGCTTTGAAGAATGTTACACTGAGGTCAGTGTAGAATTGCTCAATGGTCTTCTCTGTGCTGGGGAGTTTGGGGTATAGACACCGATGATGGTTGTGAGACATTTTTGGTTGAGCGGCAGGTGGAGCTTCATGAGTCTTTCATTGATGCATATGGGTAGTGACGGAAGTACTTTCACCAGGCTGGACTTGAGAGGAAATCTGATACCATGAATCCTATCTTCCTGTTGTTTTTTCCCTTTTCAGAAGAACATGTAGCCACTGGTGGCTTCTGTCAGGGAACCCTCTTCTGCAAGTCTTGCTTCATTCAATGCTGCTATGTTGATGTGATCGCATTGGCATTCTTTGGCTACAAGCGCTGTACACCTTTCAGGCCTTGGAGCATTGTCTCTGTCCATGAGGGTGCATATATTTCATATTCCAAGTATGAGTTTCCTGTGTTTCTTTTCTTGATTTCGACTGCTTGGGTGCTAAACTGTGGAAGGCTGATCAGGTTTGTGATAGGGAAGGCCGATTTTTGGGCCACTTTTTCTAGGTCTCTCCCTGGAGTAGGGTGAGCAGTGTTGTACCTAAATAGGTCTGCTCAGTCACCCTGGGGGCTGATCAACTTCTCATCTGCCCTGGGTTTGAGAAGAACGACCACTGGTCCAATGGATGCCAAAGTGCAGGGCCGTGACTACAGCTTCCAGTAGTCATCTCCACCTATTGCTTTGCCACTTCCTCATCGCCACAGGACTTGAAGGTGCACAACAGAAACCTGTGCATGAGGGAGATTAAAGTGGAAAGGCCTTTGCACAGGGGCACTCCCACTCTCTCGGCCTTGGAGGTCTTGATCCATTGGCATGAAGAATCGTTACACCTGGAGACCTCTTCGGCTTCAGTCAATGGCCGTGCTGTCTTCTGTGCTTGGACATTGCACTGCCTTGCTGATCTGCCTTTCGAACTGTTGGATCGTGAGGATTTTATCTGCCTGGTCCACCAGAGCAGTCTTCACATGCAGTAGGATGAGCATGTCCTATTCACAGAGCTTTTGGTTACCCCCACCTGGTTTAGCTGGCCTGCCAAGGTCATTGCCCATAGTGAGAATCGGGTTCATCTTCATTATTTGTTCAGGCATACGTGGTGGAAAAACTGATTCTGATACTGATACTTTGATCTTTCTTCAGTATTTTTTGTTTTTTTGTGTATCTGTACCCCATATCATTCATGTTTTTTTTTAATTATTATGTTGGTGATTATTTTTGTCAAATGTCCTTGAGTTTGCAAGGACATATCCTTGAGTACCTTGAAAGAGAATCTAGAAAGTAGCCATACCTGTAAACCATTGTAGAAATGCAGGAATACATACTCAGTAGGTACGGTAGCAGCTATTGAATTTTTCCCATTCCAGCCGCATGCCATGCGACTGCCATGCAGTTCCCAGCTGAACACCAGGGGGCTGCCATGGATGGCTCAGACCCCCCTCCCTCTCCTATTTTAATTCTAAGCACGCCCATTCAGTCGATTCCACGGTATCGCCATTAGATGGCGCTTCTCTCATAAAAAAACCTTTACTTGAAATGTGTGAAGCTGTTGTACTGCACTTTATTCTGTTTTTTTTTATGATCTTATGGATTAAAAACATTGAGATGATGAGCCATCTGAAAGTCTTTTTTTGGGGGGTACATCTTACCTTCTCCGAATAAGTAATGGTTACTAAGTGATATTAATTACCTTTGATTAGTAATTATCAGGTATTACCTACTAGCAAACAAGAGATAATTTTACCCAATTTCAGTGAGAAAATAGCTGTTGAATAGATACATAAATGTGAGGTAAATTTTACCCAATTTAAGTATTTCATAGCTTTTTATTTCAGTTATTTTATACTCAATATATGGAATGAAATCTACCCCAAACAAGTCAATGCAAATTGTTACCTCAGATTTATTGGGTAAATTCTATACCGTAGGTTACTTTTTTCAGTGTGCACTGTAAGAAGTGATTTTGGAGAGTGGTAAATATAATCTAAGCAAACCAGATAAAATTTACTCGATTATTGCAGTCAGCCAAGGAATATTTAGGAATTATTGCAGTCAGCCAGGGAACTCTCGGACTGCCATCTTCCTCGCTCCGGTAGTTTAGTGAGCTACGGTATACCGTAAAACAGGTTCATTATTTGAAATGTTGTGTGAAGCTGTTGTACTGCACTTTATTTTGTGTTTTTTGATCATTTGGTGCATCATTGCTGCATATAAACAAGGTGGTTCAGTTATTTGTTGTATAAATGCACCTGGACTGCAGATTTGGTCAGTCCAGAAACAACATTTGAAGCTGTTAGTTAGTGAGTTATAAAACAGGTTCATTACTTGAAATGTTGTGTGAAGCTGTTGTACTGCACTTTATTCTGTGTTTTTTTTTTTTGATGATTGTATGGATTAAAAACATTGAGATGATGAACCATCTGAAAGTCTTTTTTTTGGGGGGTACATCTTACCTTCTCCGAATAAGTAATGGTTACTTCCGTAAGTGATATTAATTACCTTTGATTAGTAATTATCAGGTATTACCTACTAGCAAACAAGAGATAATTTTACCCAATTTCAATGAGAAAGTAGCTGTTGAATAGATACATAAATGTGAGGTAAATTTTACCCAATTTAAGTATTTCATAGCTTTTTATTTCAGTTATTTTATACTCAATATATGGAATTAAATCTACCCCAAACAAGTCAATGCAAATTGTTACCTCAGATTTATTGGGTAAATTCTATACGGTAGGTTACTTTTTTCAGTGCAGGAGCAGGCGAAACTGTGGGTCTTGGTAGTCTGGTGGTTACTGCACATGTCTTGTACTGGTAACTCCTGAAACATGGTTCAATTCTTGCCTTGGGTTTTTCACCCTCACTCCTCTCTCCCTGTTTTCTGCCAACCTCTATACCAGCTACTGTTAAACAAAGGCAAACTCGCTCAAAAATAAATATTTTAAAAAAGTGACTCTTGCAATCACTGTGCACTTTTTAGTGTTACATGTAGGTCCTGCTTTCAAATAGGCTAGACCAGGGGTTTTCAAATGCCGCTTTTCCACTACAAACGCGGCTGAGCCGTGCCGTGCTGAGTCGAGCTGAGCGGGGCTGTTGGAGTTGCATTTCGACTACAACCGCGCTGAACCGTGCTGGCTGGAAGTGGATGGACACATTGGGTGGAGTTAGCGAAAGTGGGTGGACGTCACGTGATGTCGTTAAGCAGCGCAAACAGTGACATCAGTGAGCTTTTAAGCGGTAGTCTCACGACCCGAATAGTAAACAATAAACATGGAGTCGTTAGTGTTGCTGGTCTTGGTGCTGTGGCTTGTTGTCACCGACAACGCCAACAGATACTGGCAAGAGCGTATAGATGAGGCGAGGCGCATAAGGCTTCAGAAATTCTCGTAATTCATAATTATTCTTCTTCCGGGTTTGCGGTGTTTACAGATCCCAGCGTGCTCGCGGGGCGTGTGTGGGCATGTGAGGACACTCCTCCTCACCAATCAGTGCACAGGGGAGTGTCTGCTCACGCCCCCAGCCTCACTCGGCTCGCTTTGGCTCGCTTCAGCCCCACTCCAAAACGGTGCGAGTTTTAGGGGCTAAGCAGGGCTGAAGCGAGCTGAGTCGTGCTGTTTTTTGGTAGTCGAAACGCGAGCCGTGTCGGGCTGAAGTGAGCTGAAGCGAGCTGAAGTGAGCTGAAAAAGGGTAGTGGAAAAGGGCCAAAAGTGTGGGAGAGTCAGCCCCCCCTCGGAGAGCAAATAAACAACAGTGCCCCCCCTTTACAATTTTTGTTGTTGCTATACTTAATGTTCCATTTGTATTTTTAAAAAAATGGTTGTTGTACACATTATTTTTTTCTTTTTCACATTTTAAACATCTGTGCTTTTTAAAACATCTTGTTTTACACATTTTAAACATCCCATAGCATCGTTAGCTAGCATCTCTTGGCACACAACACACTGTGGCAGTGGAGCATCTTCAGATCCAGTCCATGAAAATCCAAACTTTAAATAATCGTGGTCATACTTCCTTCTTTTTCCAGTCCCCCAGGATTCCGCGGGCCTTTTCTGTGATTGTTGCGGGCTAAAATGTCTGATGTTGCGGGGGGTTTTCCAAAAAAATTGCGATGAAAGTTGCGGTGTTTTTGAGGTTTTTGTTGCGATTACATTGCGGGAGGAAGTGAAAGTTGCGAGAAATTGTTGCGATTTTCTCTTTTTGTGATTAAAATTGAGTGATATGTTAAATATTACATTATTACTGAAAAACTATTGATTAAAAAAACAAAGAGAAATGGTCCTATAAACAACTTTACCAATATAAAAGATTACCAGGACTACAAAAATGCAGAAAAATAGGCTTTACTTATCCAAATGCACCTGTTGGTTCAAAAGTTAAAGTGCATAGAACCACAGCACAGCATGAAGTTACCTTAAAATATAATATAAATGCCTCAGCTTTTATGTAAGAAAAAAAAACCTATTAATACTAGTACTATGTGCAGGCAGTCTCTCCTGAAGACTAAATTAAACAATAATTATAAACTAATAAAATAAATGGCTCAGCTTCATAGAAGAAAAAAAAAACAATTTGAACAGAATCTCACAGTATGATGCTGAAGCTACCTAAACAATGGAAAATAAAATACCATTTTGGCAAAAATATTGGCATCCATTAACTTCTTGTATTAAGTAAAAAAAATAAAGTGCACACAGTCCTTCACTGTAAACATAACACACTTTCAGTGTTGCCAGATACTGCTGACGTTTTCCAGTCCAAAATATGTTCAAAATCCGCCAAAATGCACTTGAAATCGTCCAATCTGGCAACACGACGCGCATGCTGCTTCTCTTGAACACATGGAAGTAAGGCGGAAGGTAGTTTGTCGATGTCACCTCAAGACAACGCCAATGATTGGTCAAATTTGCGGGAAAGTTGCGGTGATTGGATATAATTGCAACACCGCCCTGAATTCGCGGGGATTGGTTGAATTTGCGCTGAAGTTGCAAATCGCAACATCCTGGAGGCTCTGTTTTTTTGCTTGGCCCAGACTTTGTCTCCTCACTCACTGTAGCTTTAGGTACTCAGAACCGATCCATTTTGTCTCTCACGTTGCGCCCCCCCCGAAGAACTCTGGCGCCCCCCAGGGGGGGCGCGCCCCACACTTTGAAAAGCCCTGGGCTAGACAATATTAAATAGTGGCAATGTTGGGATGACTGAAAACAGACTTTTTTTTTTGCTTATAAGACTTTACTAACTACTGAAATCTATTACAAGTTGAATGTAGCCACTGATTACTGTTTCATGAAGTAGGCCTTATAGGGCACGCTAAACAACATGCTTGTGATGAAAGTACCGTATAGCTTAATTGTTTGAATCAGTGTATCATTCGTTCTTTCTATTTTCAAATAATAATAATAATAAGTTAAATTTATATAGCGCCTTTCAAAAAACCCAAGGACACTTTACAATTATAGACAAGGAAAGAAAATAAAAAAAATAAAAAATAAATAAATAAAAAATATAATAAAAAGTAAAAAGTCCACCAAGTAGGGGTCAGGATGTAATTCCCGTGGTGTAGCAGCCACAGTCCCACCAAAAGGCACACAAAAACAAGTCCCACATCTCCAGCACCGCCGCCGTGACGCCGTCAGCAACATCGCTCGAACACCACGCCATGGATCCACACAGCGAGCAGAGAAGCTCCGCCACGCAGAGCGCTGGTGTGTCCCAAACCGCCTGCACAGCCGCCGCGATCAAAAATGGCAATCAAAAAATGAAAAAGTGACTGGTTATTTTGTTATTTGTTTTTATTTTAACACAAAAAATGAAAAAATGACTGGTTTTTCATATTTTTTTTATATGAGCCTAAAATTGAAATGAAAGTCATTTTTTGATTGCCAATTAAAACTGGAAAGAACGAATGATACACAATCCGTGTATCATTTGTTCTTTCTTTTTTTCAGTAATACGCAATGACTCGGCCAGGCCCTTTCTTTAGTGTAATAAGAGACAGTAGAGAGGTTCATGCCATTTGTCTATTTTTATTAAAATGTACCGGTACAGTGTAATCACAAAACAGTATCGTATTTGAACCGACAAGAGACAGTTACCGTATCATTTCCCACTATGCCCTCCTTTGTTCCTAATAACCAGATTTATCACGTTTAATTATTAACAATTATAATAATAATAATAATAAATCAATATAAAACCCCGACATCTACAGAAGATTTTCAACAAATAGGGGGCAGGGAAGCTCGCACACTCCAGCAGCGGGTGATCTGTGATGAGATGATTTTGAGACGCAAAAAAAAAAATGCTCAACACCAGCAAATGTGGATTAAAGCAGAAAATTTCGTTAGGTAAAATTATTTTAGAAATCATTACATTCTCGTTTTTTCAATAAAAATAATATTTTTTAACTTTATAATGCTTAGTTACGTGCCGGGCCTCTGTCAGTCATTGATAGCCCAACTAATCACAGTGCTGTGGTTCTTTTCCTGATCCTTGGCATTGTTTTTTTTTCTTTCTTTGTTGATAATGTGTTACCGTATGTGATAAACACGGTTCATTATTTTCACTTCTGCTGTATGCCCCCTCCTCTCTGCAAAAATTGTGTATTCCTCTCAAGGTGCTGTCTCCACTGTATTGTGAACAGCCACTCCACCCCCCACTGAGGTTGCTATTCATGAATGGTAATTTGGTTTTAGGTTACACCCTAATTTCAATGACAATTTACTCTGCCAAGCTCACAATGTCAGAGGACAGAGGACTGGAATTAGTGCCCCAAAAAAACACAATTTCAGCTTGGAAAAACTACAGACGGTATAACTTCAGGAAGAAAATAAACATTTATTTCACACTAAGAAAAGCAGGCTCACTACACATGGAGGCTATACAAAGCACAGAAATGTAGCATACAGTTGTCCCATCTAGTAGTTTCCACATTCCCATGGTGAGTCTTTCCTACGGTACATTTGCCACATGTATTTGTGGCAGCGTACACAAAGTTCAGTGCTTCTGTTATTATTGCAGGGTATGCCCACCTGGCACTGTCTTTTTCTTCTGAGAAACTTTCATCTCACGATTCTGTTTGTGTTCTTCCCCTTGTGCCTTTTCCTGCAAAAGCCTGTTTTGAAGTTTCTCTGCAAGCTCCAGCATGAACAATTGGCGACTTTCTTTGGATCCTGTACATGCTGTGTACAAGACATGTGCATTTGTGACAGCCATGTCAAGCAGGTTGTAAAACACAGCCATGGGCCATCTCCGTGTTCCTGCACGCACTGAGTAGTTGCGTAATTTCTGGTCCATGATATCAACGCTGCATTTGAAATGGTTGTAATCAACAACAGTGTTTGGTTTTTGTTTTGGGGTGTCCACAATTTCCACTTTCTGATGCATGGTGCTCAGAAGACAAACAGATTTCTTTTTTTTTGTTGCAAACACCATCAGCAAGGCACTTCCAGATGTGAACACCTGTGTGGAGTACAACTGGCGCCCCGAGGTTTCCTTTGCAGTTGCTGGTAGCTCCTGACGATTTTTGTTGATGGTGCCAAGCAGAGTTGTTTTTCGTTGAAGAAGCCTGTTAGCCAAAGACAGAGAGGTGAAGAAATTATCCATAGTTACAGTCCTTCCCTGGTCCATACGGTAAATGGTTCCATCAATTTCAAAACAACATTCTCTGATAGCCTCTCTCCCGTTGGACAAGTGGGATCTTTTCCCAAGTAAGGGATGGCATTACACATGTATTTTGTGTCCAGATCTGCTGCAATCCAAAACTTGATTCCAAACTTGTCAGGGTTGGATGCGATGTACTGCAGAAAGGGACAACAAACCTTTGAAGGAAATAACTGCTCATGCATGGTAACATGTTGCCCTGGACTGTAGGACGACACACAATTCTGAACAAACTCCTGCCAGATGTCTGAAATTGCTGCAAATTTGTCCGTTTGTATGCGCTCCTTGCGGGTGTCCTTGTTGTCGAAGCAAAGGTACCGCTTTATTTCAAGAAAGCGGTTATGGGGCATTATGGCTTTGATATCTGGGTTGCCGAATCTATTGGCCCACATGAGTCGCATGGCACCAATGTAGCCCTTGGCAGCCCTTCGAAAAAGGATTGCAAGGAACACCATCAGCTCGAAGACACTCATCTGCCAGCTGGGATTTGTTCTACGGCCCTCCTGGACTGTGCAGTCTCTGATGGCCAACAACATGCTGATATCCAACAAATACAGGAAGCTTTGAAGGCGACTTGTGATTTTGCGTGTTGCAAACTCTGTTGGCCCTCCAGATCCATTGAATGCTGTCTGTGGAGTTTCCTGAGCAGAAAAGTCTCCAACTTTGTGGTGGAACCACACAGTGCCATCTTTCGCTTTCTCTGTGGATCCAGGTGTTATGCCCACATCTGCAACTTTTTGTTTTTTTATTACAAGGGGGGTTGATGTGCATTGTGTCTTCCTCCTCATCTGATGTGGCCTCTGTGTCTGAACTGTCCTGCTCAATCACATACTTGGGTTAGGGTTTCCGGAAAGATCCACGTCCTGGCCTAGGCCAAGGCCGTGTTGTGCACTGTCCTTCCCAAGCCCCATCCTCAATGCTCCACAAGTGCCTGGTCAGTACCCCCATGTTATATTTGGGTTATTATTCCATTATTATTTGAGGCTAGGTTTTGGGCTAGGGGTTGGGTTAGGGGTGAGTTCAGGTTGGGGTTAGATCCAGGATTTGGGGTTAGCGTTAGAACTGATCCTTCTTGGTTGCCTTGGTTGTGACATTTTGAAGTCTGGTTAGGGTTAGAAACAAAGAGGCTATTTCTCAGGTAACACAATAATTAGGCTTCTTTACACAACAATGGGAGGCAGGTAATGGTACGTTAGACTTATTCACAAATTTGGGGGGGATTTCATTGCAGACTAAAGTCTGCACTTTGGGCCTTCTAGTGTTAAAAATATGCTGTTAACTCAAAACACTTCTTATTCATTGCAAAACATTTATTTCAGCGCTGTATACAGGTATTGAGCACACAATGTGACCGCTTTTATGCGGTAGCCTAATAATAATAGAACAACCCGAAAATTGCAGGGTAGCCCCAGACCTGCGCAAGTGATGCACTACTGGCAAAAGAGCCAGCGACGTATGAAAAAAACCCACACCTTGGACCAAATACATATTATTTTCGGCACGCTGCTCCACCAGTCTGTAATGGTATTTTTCATATGATTACATTACGGTGTAAATGTGGTCTTGAGAAAAAAAAAACATGTTTGCAGACCTTTTGTTAAAATCGCTAAAAGTGATGTTGTAATATTGAAACAATGGGTCTTACAGGGTAAACTACAGTATGGCGTCTAACCTTTTGTAATGCGTAACAGCTCGTTTGGCTGGAATGCGCAAGCTGCCCTACCCCCCATTCAGTGAAAAGGGACCATTCTCTTTGAACAATGCAAAAGGCATCCCCCAAAACAGAACATTCAGAACCTGTTTTTCTGTCTCCTGTAAACTGCTAAGGGCAAACACTCAGAACACACACTGAAAAAAATGATACTTTGGATAAACTGTGGAAAAACCGAATTAAATATTAATTTATGTCTATCATATATAATTTGTGCTGGATATTTTATTTGGCATTAATAAAAACATTTTAAGATGCCTAAATTTGTGGATGTGGTCTAATCTCGCGTACGTTTACGATTCCTTTCCACACGTTTTTTCAGAGGGGACACACACACACACACACACACACACACACACAATGCTAATGCACTACTGCCAATGTGCAATTCTAACATTTTTGCCTATGTGTGTGTGTGTGTGTGTGTGTGTGTGTGTGTGTGTGTGTGTGTGTGTACATAAGTGTGTGTGCATAAGTGTGTGTATATGTCTGTGTGTGCATAAGTGTGTGTATATGTGTATGTGTGCGTGTGTGTAAAGTCTTATTTTTTATTTTGTTCATACACTGACACTCATTCTCTCTCTTTTCTCTCTTCTTTTTCACTTTCAAACTTCTTTCTTTCTTTCTTTCTTTCTTTCTATTTATTTTTTCTTATTCCTTTTTATTTTCTTCATTTCCTGTGTGTGTGTGTGAGAGAGAGAGAGAGAGAGAGAGAGAGAATGAATAGCCTCAGTGTAATATGACACTCTGGCCAAACGCTGTCAGGGTTTTACACACACACACAACATGCGGACAGATAGAGAAAGATTGAGAGAGAGAGAGAGAGAGAGAGAGAGAGAGACATACAGATAGACACAGACAGACCGAGAGATAGACAGACAGAGATACAGACAGATAGATAGATAGATAGATAGATAGATAGATAGATAGATAGATAGATAGATAGATGTACATGTAAAGCCTCAGCTGCGCATGCCGCCTGGCAACGCGCACCCTCGCTCCGTGCGCTAGGTGAAGGATCGGTCAGTGGAGAGCTCAGCTAAGCTCAGCATGTTTAATTCCCCAAGCCAATGACAAGAAATTTCGTGAGAAATAACGTGAACGTCTGCATCATGCGGGATTTGCGGGCGGGAGCAGGACAAAATATGGCAGGCGGGAGCGGGACTGAAAATCATAATTCTTTGCGGGAGTGGGACTGAAAATTCTGTCCCGCGCAGACCTCTACGGAAAACCCAGGCATGCAGTGTAACCCCCGGGCTACCAAGGTGCATATAGTCCCTGCTGTTTTCCCTTCACATACCGTACATAAATCACCTGTCAGATCTGTTGAATTAATTTTTAATTATATTGACATTGCGCTGTAACCGATGAGTAATTTCATTTCTATTAGGATTTCCCAGTGTGATTGGCAGCTGCAGCAGTGTTACGCTTCTTTCAGAAAACATATTCAAACTCGCTGTATGAGCGTACTAAAATCGTTTGGCTTTTTAACTCCCGGTGAAACTCCTCCGGGTTGAATTAACTAACTGAAATCAGCTGTTCTCAGCGTTTGATAAACCTGCTTTGTGAAACGGACAATCACTGCTCCTCCCCGTGGAAAAATGAGGGATAGCAGCTGGTTTTCACACAAGCTGCTTAGGGGCGTCACCAGTCAGGACTGCATTGACTACATCATTGTGGGGGATAAATTATCTGCACTGACCAATCGGCAGACAGTCAAGAACCAGTCAGGGGATGGCCAAGGGCCTGCAGAGGGCCAGTCACAGAAACGTGGAACAAATTCAATGGCTGCCACTGTAGCATAGTCATTTTCATAGCTAGTACCATTACTGTAAATCATGTCAGCCATCATTAACTACTTGCATTTTCTGCACAGAAGCAAAACTGTTGAGTGTCCATTGTTTTAGAGAAGGTACTTTAATAATTTCTATGTTCCCATGGAATTATAACATCTATTTAATGTTACTAGGCCCATGCATGAGCTATTTTCAAGCTATCCAATACTGTTATATTATCCTACATAGTGTCTTGCAAAAGCATTCATTCCCCTTGGTGTTTATCCTGTGTTGTCACATTACAAGCTGGAATTAAAATAGATTTTTGGGGGGTTAGCATCATTTGATTCACACAACATGCCTACAACTTTAAGGGTGAAAATTGTTCTTGCATTGTGACACAAACAATAAGATTGAAAAACAGAACTCTGGAGTGAGCATAGATATTCCCCCCCACCCCACCAAAAAAAAAAAAAAGTCAATACTTTGTAGAGCCACCTTTTGCTGCAATTACAGCTGCAAGTCTCTTGGGGTATGTCTGTATTGGGTTTGGCATTGGGTTTGCACCACACATGGTATTTCCCACGATGGCTAAATAAATCAAAAAGTGGCCAGAGAATCTTCTTTCATGTGTTTGGGGAGTCTGCCACATGCTGTTGGGCAAATTTCAAACGTGTTTTCTGAAGCAATTAACTTTTTTTTCCTGGCCACTCTTCCATAAAGCCCTGCTCTGCATTTCTGATTAATGCCCTCCTTGCCCGGTCTGTGAGTTTTGGTGTGCGGCCTTCTCTTGTCAGGTTTGTAGTGGTGTCATATTCTTTTCCTTTTGCTATAATGGATTTAATGGTGCTCTGTGGGATATTCAAAATTTGGGATTTTTTTTTATAACCCAGCCTTGATCCATACTTCTTCACAACTTTATCTCTGACATGTTTGGAGTATTCCCTGGTTTTCATGTTGCTTGCTCAGTAATGTTAGAGTCAGGGTCCTTCCAGAACAGGTTGATTTATACAGATATCATGTGATGGATCATGTAACACTTTGATTGCATGCAGGTGGATCTTAATCAGCTAATTACTGTATGTGACTTATGAAGTGAATTGGTTGCACCAGCTCTTATTTACGGGTTCAGATGAAAGGGAGTGAATACCTATGCATAGTCCAGATTTCTGTTTATTCATTTTAATTATCCCCCACCCAAACGAAGTTTGGTGGGGGATATAGAAATGGATTCCATCTGTCCAGCTGTCTGTCCGGTCACGTTTTCATTTCTGGGCCATATCTTTTAAAACTACTGAAGATATCTTCATGAAACTTTGTATACATATCAAGCAACACGTGAACTGGTGCCTTTTGCTATTTTGGATTTTTGAAAAAATATATATATATTTAAAATTTTTACATAGAAAATAGATTTTGACTTCGTTTCTACAACCCCTATTCCAAAAAAGTTGGGACAAAGTACAAATTGTAAATAAAAATGGAATGCAATGATGTGGAAGTTTCAAAATTCCATATTTTATTCAGAATAGAACATAGATGACATATCAAATGCTTAAACTGAGAAAATGTATCAATTAAAGAGAAAAATTAGGTGATTTTAAATTTCATGACAACAACACATCTCAAAAAAGTTGGGACAAGGCCATGTTTACCACTGTGAGACATCCCCTTTTCTCTTTACAACAGTCTGTAAACATCTGGGGACTGAGGAGACAAGTTGCTCAAGTTTAGGGATAGGAATGTTAACCCATTCTTGTCTAATGTAAGATTCTAGTTGCTCAACTGTTTTAGGTCTTTTTTGTCATATCTTCCATTTTATGATGTGCCAAATGTTTTCTATGGGTGAAAGATCTGGACTGCAGGCTGGCCAGTTCAGTACCCGGACCCTTCTTCTACGCAGCCATGATGCTGTAATTGATGCAGTATGTGGTTTGGCATTGTCATGTTGGAAAATGCAAGGTCTTCCCTGAAAGAGACGTCGTCTGGATGAGAGCATATGTTGCTCTAGAACCTGGATATACCTTTCAGCATTGATGGTGTCTTTCCAGATGTGTAAGCTGCCCATGCCACACGCACTAATGCAACCCCATACCATCAGAGATGCAGGCTTCTGAACTGAGCGCTGATAACAACTTGGGTCATCCTTCTCCTCTTTAGTCCGAATGACACGGCGTCCCTGATTTCCATAAAGAACTTCAAATTTTGATTTGTCTGACCACAGAACAGTTTTCCACTTTGCCACAGTCAATTTTAAATGAGCCTTGGCCCAGAGAAGATGTCTGCACTTCTGGATCATGTTTAGATATGGCTGCTTCTTTGAACTATAGAGTTTTAGCTGGCAATGGCGGATGGCACGGTGAATTGTGTTCACAGATAATGTTCTTTGGAAATATTCCTGAGCCCATTTTGTGATTTCCAATACAGAAGCATGCCTGTATGTGATGCAGTGCCGTCTAAGGGCCTGAAGATCACGGGCACCCAGTATGGTTTTCCGGCCTTGACCCTTACGCACAGAGATTCTTTCAGATTCTCTGAATCTTTTGATGATATTATGCACTGTAGATGATGATATGTTCAAACTCTTTGCAATTTACACTGTCAAACTCCTTTCTGATATTGCTCCACTATTTGTCGGCGCAGAATTAGGGGGATTGGTGATCCTCTTCCCATCTTTACTTCTGAGAGCCGCTGCCACTCCAGGATGCTCTTTTTATACCCAGTCATGTTAATGACCTATTGCCAATTGACCTAATGAGTTGCAATTTGGTCCTCCAGCTGTTCGTTTTTTGTACCTTTAACTTTTCCAGCCTCTTATTGCCCCTTTCCCAACTTTTTTGAGATGTGTTGCTGTCATGAAATTTCAAATGAGCCAATATTTGGCATGAAATTTCAAAATGTCTCACTTTTGACATTTGATATGTTGTCCATGTTCTATTGTGAATACAATATCAGTTTTTGAGATTTGTAAATTATTGCATTCTGTTATTTACAATTTGTACTTTGTCCCAAGGGCGGCGCGGTGGTGTAGTGGTTAGCGCTGTCGCCTCACAGCGGGAAGGTCCTGGGTTCGGGCCCCGGGGCCGGCGGGGGCCTTTCTGTGTGGAGTTTGCATGTTCTCCCCGTGTCTGCGTGGGTTTCCTCCGGGTGCTCCGGTTTCCCCCACAGTCCAAAGACATGCAGGTTAGGTTAACTGGTGACTCTAAATTGACCGTAGGTGTGAATGGGAGTGTGAATGATTGTCTGTGTCTATGTGTCAGCCCTGTGATGACCTGGCGACTTGTCCAGGGTGTACCCCGCCTTTCACCTGTAGTCAGCTGGGATAGGCTCCAGCTTGCCTGCGACCCTGTAGAAGGATAAAGCGGCTAGAGATAATGAGATGAGACTTTGTCCCAACTTTTCTGGAATCGGGGTTGTAAGAGCAATGTTCGTTTCCATAGCATATATCCAATACTATTCATGATACTGATTTGAAACTTGGTATACAGTTTTGAATCACTGTGAATTGCCACCTTAACGTGGTGGAGGGGTTTGAGTGCCTCAGTGATTCTAGGAGCTATGTTGTCAGGGGCATTTACCCCATGTAGGGTCTCCCAAGGCAAACAGGACCTAGATAAGAGGTCCGACAAAGAGTGGTTCGAAAGACCCTTATGAGAGAAAGAGCAAGGATCCGAGTGCCCTTGTCCAGACCAGGGATACCGAAGCCCCACCCTTGAGTGAGACCTGGGGGAGGGGCTCGTCGCTGAGTGCCTGATGGCCAGGCCTATGTCTGTGGGGCCCGGCCAGGCCCAGCCCAAATGAGCAACACGGAACCACTCTCTTGTCGACCCACCACCTGCAGGAGGTGCCATAAGGGTCCGGTGCATTGTGGATCGGGTGGCAGCCAAAGGCGGAGGCCCTGGCGTACTGATCCCCAACTGACAAAACTGGCTTTTGGGACATGGAATGTCACCTCTTTGGTGCGGAAGGAGCCTGAGCTTGTGCGTGAGGTTGAGAGGTACCAAGTAGATATAGTTAGGCTCACCTCAACGCATAGCTTGGACTCTGGAACCAATTTCCTGGAGGGGGGTTGGACTCTCTTCCATGCTGGAGTTGCCAAAGGTGAGCAGTGCTGGGCAGGGGTCAGGCTGTTGGTAGTCCCGCAGTTCGGCGCGCTAACATTGGAGTTCTCCCCAGTAAATGAGAGGGTCGTTTCCCTGCGCCTTCGGGTCAGAGAACGGTCTCTGACTGTCATTTGTGCTTATGTGCCAAATGGTAGTTCAGAGTACCCAGCCTTCTTGGAGTCCTTGAGTGGGGTATGAGACAGTGCACCATGAGGGGACTCCACTGTTTTACTGGGGGCTTCAACGCTCATGTGGGCAATGACGGTGAGACCTGGAGGGGTGTGATTGGGAGGAACGGCCTGCCCAATCTGAACCCGAGCAGTGTTCTGTTGCAGGACTTCTGTGCCATGCATGGTTTGGCCATAACGAACACTGTGTTTGAGCATAAGGGTGCCCAGCAGTGCACATGGCATGAGGACACCGTAGGCTGGAGATTGATGATTAACTTTGTTGTCATTTCATCTGATCTATGACTGTATGTCTTGGACACTCAGGTGAAGAGAGGAGCAGAGCTGTCAACTGATCACTACCTGGTGGCAAGCTGGATCAGATGGTGGGGGAGGAGGCCAGACAGACCTAGTCAGCCCAAATGTGTAGTGAGGGTATACTGGGCATGTTTGGCGGAGGCTCCCATCTGTTGGATTTTCAACTGCCACATCCGGCAGAGCTTCAACTGTATACCGGGGGAGGATGGGGACATTGAGTCCGAATGGACCATGTTCCATATCTCCATTACTGAGGTGGCCATGCAGAGCTGCGGCTGCAAGGTTGTTGGTGCCTGTCATGGCGGTATTCCCCAAACCCAGTGGTGGACACCTGCGGTGAGGGGAGCTGTCAAGCTGAAGAAGGAGTTCTATTGGGCTTGGTTAGCCTGTGGGTCTCCAGAGGCAGCTGACAGATACCAACGGGCCAAGTGGAATTCAGCTCTGGCGGTTGCTGAAGCAAAAACTCGGGTGTGGGAGGAGTTCGGTGAGGCCATGGAAAGCGACTTTCAGTCAGCCTCAAAGAGATTCTGGCAAACCCTCCGGCAGCTCAGGAAGGGGAAGCAGTGCTCTGTCCCTACTGTTTACAGTGGGGATGGAGTTCTGTTGACCTTAACTGGGGACATTGTCCGGCGGTGGAAGGAATACTTCGAGGATCTCCTCAATCCCACCTTCATTTTGTCCAAGGAGGACACAGAGTCTGCGGGTACTTGGGAGGACTTGGCCATTACAGGGGCTGAGGTTGCCGAAGTGGTTCAAAAGCTCCTCGGTGGCCGGGCTCCGGGGGTGGATGAGATTCGTCCTGAGTTCCTGAAGGTGCTGGATGTTGTTGGGTTGTCTTGGCTGACACACCTCTTCAACATTGCGTGGAGGTCAGGAATAGTGCCTCTGGATTGGCAGACTGGGGTGGTGGTCCCCCTTTTTAAAAAAGGGGGACTGGAGAGTGTGTTCCAACTATAGGGGGATTACACTTCTCAGCCTCTCCAGGAAAGCCTATGTTGGGGTGCTGGAGAGTAGAGTCAGGTCAATAGTTGAACCTCGGATTCAGGAGGAACAATGCGGTTTTCGTCCTGGTCGTGGAACACTGGACCAGTTCTTTACCCTTGCAAGAGTACTGGAAGGTGCAAGGAGTTTGCCTGACTGGTCTACATGTGTTTTTTGGACCTGGAGAAGGCTTATGACCATGTACCTTGGGGTGCCCTGTGGGGGGTGCTTTGGGAGCATGGGGTTCAGGGCCCACTGCTGCAGGCCATTCGGGCCCTGTATGGCCGGAGTAGGAGTTTGGTTTGCATTGCTGGCAGTAAGTTGGACTCATTCCCGGTGCATGTGGGACTCCGCTAGGGCTGCCCTTTGTCACTGGTTCTGTTCATAACTTTTATGTACAGAATTTCTAGGTGCAGCCAAGGGGCAGAGGGTGTCTGGTTTGGTTGCATCAGGATCACGTCTCTGCCTTTTGCGGATGATGTGGTCCTGTTGGGTTCATCAATCTGTGACCTACAGCATGCGCTGGGATGGTTTGCAGCCAAGTGTGAAGTGGTTGGGATGAGGATCAGCACCTCCAAGTACATGGCCATGGCACTCAGCCGGAAACAGGTGGAGTGCCTACTTTGGGTTGGGGGGAGTTGCTACCTCAAATGCAGGAGTTTAAGTATCTCGGGGTTTTGTTCACAAGTGAGGGTGGGGGGGGGGGGGGGGCGGGAGTTGGACAGACAAATCGGGGCCGCATCAGCAGTGTTGCAGATGCTAAATTGGTCTGTTGTGGTACAGGGAGAGCTGAACCAAAAGGCAAAGCTCTCAATTTCCTGGTCCATCTAGGTTTCCACCCTCACCTATGGTCACGAGCTGTGGGTAGTGACTGAAAGAATAAGATCACGGATACAAGTGGTAGAAATGAGTTTTCTCCGCAGGGTGGCTGGGTGCTCCCTTAGAGACAGGGTGAGAAGCTTGGTCATTCGGGAGAGACTCAGAGTAGAACCACTGCTCCTCCACATCAAAAGGAGTCAGGCGAGGTGGTTCTGGCACCTTGTTAGGATGCCCCCTGGACATCTCCCAGGGGAGATTCTCTGGGCATGCTGCACCACGAGGAGACCCCGGGGCAGACCCAGTACATGCTGGACAGATTACATCTCTCAGCTGGCCTGGGAATGCCTTGGTATTCCCCCAGAAGACCTGGTGGAGGTGGCCAGGGAGAGGGAAGTCTGGGCTGCTCTGCTTAGGCTGCTACCCCTGTGACCCAGATCCTGATAAGCATCAGAAAATGGATGGACGGATGGATGGATATACAGTGGTGCTTGAAAGTTTGTGAGCCCTTTAGAATTTTCTATATTTCTGCATAAATATGACTTAAAGCATCATCAGATTTTCACACAAGTCCTAAAAGTAAATAAAGAGAACCCAGTTAAACAAATGAGACAAAAATATTATACTTGGTCATTTATTTACTGAGGAAAATGATCTAATATTACATATCTGTGAGTGGCAAAAGTATGTGAACCTTTGCTTTCAATATCTGGTGTGACCCCTTTGTGCAGCAATAACTGCAACTAAATGTTTCCGGCAACTGTTGATCAGTCCTGCACACCGGCTTGGAGGAATTTTGGCCCATTCCTCCATACAGAACAGCTTCAACTCTGGGATGTTGATGGGTTTCCTCACATGAACTGCTAACTTCAGGTCCTTCCAAAACATTTCAATTGGATTAAGGTCAGGACTTTGACTTGGCCATTCCAAAACATTAACTTTATTCTTCTTTAACCATTCTTTGGTAGAAAGACTTGTGTGTTTAGGGTGGTTGTCTTGCTGCATGACCCACCTTCTCTTGGGATTCAGTTCATGGACAGATGTCCTGACATTTTCCTTTAGAATTTGCTGGTATAATTCAGAATTCATTGTTCCATCAATGATGGCAAGCCGTCCTGGCCCAGATGCAGCAAAACTGGCCCAAACCATGATACTACCACCACCATGTTTCACAGATGGGATAAGGTTCTTATGCTGGAATGCAGTGTTTTCCTTTCTCCAAACATATTGCTTCTCATTTAAACCAAAAAGTTCTATTTTGATCTCATCCGTCCACAAAACATTTTTCCAAAAGCCTTCTGGCTTGTCGACATGATCTGTAGCAAACTGCAGACAAGTAGCAATGTTCTTTTTAGAGAGCAGTGGCTTTCTCCTTGCAACCCTGCCATGCACACCCTTGTTGTTCAGTGTTCTCCTGATGGTGGAGTCATGAACATTAACATTAGCCAATGTGAGAGGCCTTCAGTTATTTCAAAGTTACCCTGGGGTCCTTTGTGACCTCACTGAATATTACACGCCTTGCTCTTGGAGTGATCTTTGTTGGTCGACCACTCCTGGGGAGGGTAACAATGGTCTTGAATTTCCTCCATTTGTACACAATCTGTCTGATTGTTGATTGGTGGAGTCCAAACTCTTTTTAGAGATGGTTTTGTAACTTTTTCCAGCCTGATGAGCATCAACAACGCTTTTTCTGAGGTCCTCAGAAATCTCCTTTGTTCGTGCCATGATACACTTCCACAAACATGTGTTGTGAAGATCAGACTTTGATAGATCCCTGTTCTTGAAGTAAAACAGGGTGTCCACTAATGCCTGATTGTCATCCCATTGATTGAAAGCACTTTACTCTAATTTCACCTTCAAATTAACTGCTAATCCTAGAGGTTCACATACTTTTGCCACTCACAGATATGTAATATTGGATCATTATCCTCAATAAATAAATGACCAGGCGGCAAGGGGGTGTAGTGGTTAGCGCTGTCGCCTCACAGCAAGAAGGTCTGGGTTCGAGCCCCGTGGCCGGCGAGGGCCTTTCTGTGCGGAGTTTGCATATTCTCCCCATGTCCGCGTGGGTTTCCTCCGGGTGCTCCAGTTTCCCCCACAGTCCAAAGACATGCAGGTTAGGTTAACTGGTGACTCTAAATTGAGCGTAGGTGTGAGTATGAATGGTTGTCTGTGTCTATGTGTCAGCCCTGTGATGACCTGGCGACTTGTCCAGGGTGTACCCCGTTTATCGCCTGTAGTCAGCTGGGATAGGCTCCCGCTTGCCTGCAACCCTGTAGAACAGGGACCCCCGGTGGGGAACACCGTCAAAATGGCCGCATAGCGAGGGAGCTCCTGGTTGAACCAGAGCAATTAGAGAAATACCCCCATACAAACCAAATAAATCATTCCGTAATAAGTGTAGAGAAAGGGGATAAAAAGCGATATCACCACCTTGAGCAGTAAACGTCGTCTGAAGACAGGTGGGAGAGAAAGATGGAACACAGCAACAAGTAGCAGCTAACAGGTTTGAGTTAGCAAACAACGCGGTGCAGTGCAGAGACATGGCCGACTTGGACCTGATTCTGCAAGAACTAAGAGGGTTTCGCCAAGAAAACAAAGGACAATTAGAGACAATAAGAGAAGAAATTGTAAAGGTGAATACCAGACTAGACGAGGCGGAAGGGCGAATTGAGAAAGCAGAAGAGAGGATCCAAAACACGGAAGACGTCATCATGGCTATGCTAAAGCTACACACCAAGCTGGAGGACAAGTTGCTGGATCTGGAAAGCCGCTCCAGGCGTGAGAACATAAGGATCTATGGGGTGCCAGAGGGATCCGAGAAGGAATCAACCACAATGGTCTCATTTGTGGAAAATTTACTCCGCGAAGGTCTCGAGCTAACGCATGACATGCCCGACCTGCAGATTGAAAGGGCTCACCGGTCGCTGGGACCGCAGCCGCCAAGGGACGCGCCGCCACACTCCATTGTAATCAAGTGTTTAAGCTTTAAAACAAAAGAGACGTTACTCTGCAAGGCATGGCAGAAGAAGGGATTTACCTGGCAAGAAAACCGCATAAACCTGGATCATGACTATTCACCTCTAATACTCAAGAAAAGAAGAGAATACACAGAGATCCGCAAAATGCTGAAGGAAAATAAAGTTCAGTTCCAGACCCTCTTTCCTGCCAGGCTACGCATGAGACACGAGGACGGAACCAAAACCTACAAGACGGTAGAGGAGGCATCAGAGGACCTGCTGAGGAGAGGCTACTCCGTGACAACCACCACACCTCCGGAGACGCTCATGGAGCAGGTGCAGCGACTGACCTGGAAGAGAGTGGACACATGAGCAAAGAAGGGCACAGCTGAACGGGAGCAAAGCTACAAGGAGAAGCTTTGAGCCTTCAGGAGACCACCACCAACCCCCTCCGGGAATTGAAGGTCTTAACCCACGCTCGAAGACGACGGAGTGAATTGTGAAATTTCGTATAATGTACTGACTGTAATTCAGGGTGAAGATTCACTACTGGTTCGCTCGGGGCAAATTTTTCCACTTTTGACTTTTTTTTTCTTCTTCTCTTTTGTTTTTCCGACATGCAACTGTGGCAGGTAAGGGCCTCTTCCTCTGGTCTGAGGAGGGAGACTGTTCCCTTCGAGCCGCCTTGGGAGGCTCAACAGGGTCGGATTATCAGACCCCTACACAGGGAGTCACATGTACAAATTGTGTTCAGTTTGATGTTGTTTAGAGTGTTAGTTGTTTTTTCCCTGCTGGTTCTCACAGGGAGGGGGAAGCGCACCGGGTTTTTGAGAGGGATGGAGGGGGAAATCACATAGATGCAAAACAGTGCCTTAAAAATAGCGTCATTTAATATAAATGGAGTACTCAATCCAGTTAAAAGGGGGAAGATCTTTTCAAAATTAAAGAAAGATAAAATCCAAATAGCCCTCTTACAGGAGACGCACCTCAACGACTCTGAACATACTAAATTGAATAAATCAGGATTTAAACATATTTACTTTTCTTCACATGGATCGGGGAGACGGAGAGGAGTGGCGATTCTGATATCCAGTGTGGTAAATTATGAACACATATCAGAACATAGGGATAAGGAAGGCAGATTTATTATGGTTACAGGGAAAATAGACGATACTGTGATAAGTCTCCTTAACGTGTATGTGCCACCGGGCAGTGACTGGTCCTTTTATAAATACATGGTTGATTTAATGACAACAAAAAGTCAAGGGATTTTAATATGTGGTGGAGATTTTAACATCCAATTAAATCCCAGAATTGACTCATCAAACGGGAAATCCGATGGAAAAAACATTAGCAGATGATTAAATACTTGGGATGTGTGAAGTGGGGATTGTGGACGTATGGAGAGAGATAAACCCGACAAGCCGAGACTATTCACATTACTCGTGCGCTCACGATGTTTACTCACGCATCGACTACTTTTTTATGCTTAAAGGAGATCTTTTCAGGGTGAGTAACTGTGAAATAGGACCTAGTACTATCTCAAATCTTGGTCCCATCTATATGTCTATCCATTTGAATAATAACAAGAAATCTACTCTCTGGAGACTGAACTCAAGGTGCTCCGCCGGGTCAACCCTGTGGCCTACACTCTACAGCTGCCCCGCTCCATGAGGGTCCACCCGACCTTCCATGTTTCCCGTCTCCGCCCAGTGGTCACTTCACCGCTGTCTCCTGCTCCTCGGCCACCGCCTCCTCCTCGGCTCATCGATGGCCAGGCCACGTACACAGTCAACTGGCTCCTGGATTCCCACCGTGTCCGTGGGTCTCTTCAGTATCTGGTGGACTGGGAGGGGTATGGGCCGGAGGAGCGCTCCTGGGTGCCGTCCAGAGACATACTTGACCGCTCCTTGATTAGAGACTTCCATCGCTTGCGTCCTGATCGGCCTGGGATCGCCAGGAGACGATCTTGGGGGGGAGGTTCTGTCAGGGTCGGGGGACATTTTAGCCTGCAGTTCATCTACCTGGCAACTAGATGTCACCATTTTGCATTATTTTTTCTTTTTCCCTTGTTACACTTGTCTTCATGCTATTGGTCAATTGAATCTTTGATGGCAAGTAGCTGATTGGTTGGCCTATATATGTGAGTCTGTTTGCCTTTTCACTCTGCTGAGTTCTCCTGTGAGCCACCATGTGAGTTCTTGTCCTTGTTTTTTCTGTAGCTGTTTGCTCCTCTGTTCTGATCTGCCTTTTTGACCTCTGCATCTGTTTTTCTAAGAAGAGGATTGTTTTGCCTTGGACTATCTCTATTGGATTTACTTTGTTCTCTGACTTATTTTTGGGACACTTAGAATCCTGTCTTTTTTTTTTCCTGTTGGATTTTGTAATCTGGGACTTGATCGTTTTGAGTACCTAAGACTGCTGTTTATCTATGATTTTGGAACTTTGAACTTTTGTGCCAAGTACTGTTTTTGCCATTTTTTTTGTATTCCTGATTTTGTGCTCTCAGTAAAGACTTCCATTTTGAAAACGCTAATTCTCTGCATCTCTGTCCTGAATCTCTGTCTCCTTCTGGGGGTGGCCGTGTGGTTTGAGATGTCCAACCCCCATCTCAACCAAAACCGTGACAGGAACACAAATTGGGGGTCATTAGGACCTTGCAACACAGGGCTCAGAATATCCCTACAACGATAGAGGGAAAAGAGAAGGAGCAGAATCACATCAAGAAAGCACTTCAGAACTGCGGGTATCCCAACTGGTCTTTCCTCAAGAGCAGAAAAAGGAACAGAATGGACAAGGAGGACAACAGGAACAAACGCAAGAACATTGTCATTCCCTACATTTCTGGTCTATCTGAGAAACTCAGGAGGATCTTCTACAAACACAACATTCCGGTACATTTCAGACCCAGTAACACTCTGAAGCAGAAACTGGTCCACCCTAAGGACAGAATACCTAGACACAAACAGGACAACGTAGTGTATTGCCATTCAGTGCAGTGAGGAATGCGTATATTGGGGAGAAAAAACAACCGCTTCACAGGTGCATGGCTCAACACAGGAGAGCCAGTTCCTCAGGCCAGGACTCTGCTGTCTACCTTCATCTTAACAACAAAGGACACTCATTTCAGGATTGCAACGTACGCATTTTAGCCAGAGAGGATTGTTGGTATGAGCGAGGAGTTAAAGAAGCCATTTTTGTCAACCTGGAACGGCCATCACTGAACAGAGGTGGGGGTCTAAGACATCATTTATCAGCCACCTACAATGCAGTCCTTGGCACACTTCCCAGACAACTGAATGCACACCAAAACCCAGCTGTTTTCAGTGACTCACAGGAGGACAGAGAGAATCAGCATTCCATTGATCACCCTAACGGGCAATCCATTGATCATCCTAACGACTCTCGAGGCCGTTCACAACCAGCCCCCAGTGACCCACACCAACAGGATGACTCAGTGACACCTTAGATGAGCTTTTCATCCATGAGAGGATAAATACCTGATGCTCCCTACCAGTCAGACAGAACTGAAGAAGCCTTTCGGATGAGAGGTGAAACGTCTTCAAGAATCTTCAAGCAAGTCCAGTTGCTCTCTTTTACCACCCACTGTTTCCTTTTTACAAAGCAACAATACTATGAGACAGGTGGGAAATCACTGAAACTTCTATCATACAGGTTAAGAAAACAACAAGCAGATAGAACTATATATAAAATAAGAAACTCTGAAACAAATGTAGTAGAAACAAACCCGGAGAAAATACAACAATGTTTCCAAAAATCTCATCTCATCTCATTATTTCTAGCTGCTTTATCCTGTTCTACAGGGTTGCAGGCAAGCTGGAGCCTATCCCAGCTGACTACGGGCGAAAGGCAAGGTACACCCTGGACAAGTCACCAGGTCATCACAGGGCTGACACATAGACACAGACAAGCATTCACACTCACATTCACACCTATGGTCAATTTAGAGTCACTGGTTAACGTAACCTGCATGTCTTTGGACTGTGGGGGAAACCGGAGCACCCGGAGGAAACCCACGCGGACACGGGGAGAACATGCAAACTCCGCACAGAAAGGCCCTCGCCGGCCACGGGGCTCGAACCCGGACCTTCTTGCTGTGAGGCGACAGCGCTAACCACTACACCACCGTGCCGCCCGCTTCCAAAAATACTATAAAATATTATATACACAACCACAGGTAAGTAACGACAACCAGATCAATGCCTTTCTGGCCCAGGCAAATTTTCCAAAGATCACTGATGAACAAAATGGAAAATTAATATCTAAGATAACAAAGGAAGAAATTCAAACAGCAGTTAGGAGAATGAAAGGGGGGAAGTCTCCTGGGACAGATGGGTTTCCCACAGAATGGTACAAAACAATGCAAGATCAGCTAATTCCAGCATTATTAAAGGACCCATGGCATGGTGGTTTGTTGATGCTTTAAACGGGCTCGTGGAGGTTTCCGGATGTTATATCCGCAGCCTTTCTCGAAATGAACCCTCGGCACGTAGATATAGCCTCCTGGGAGAAAGCCCCATTTCAGCCCTTTTCCCAGTGCGTCGTTTTGCTAATGAGAAGCATGGAGGCGGGGAAGGGTAGAGGGCAGGCCATGGGGGGAGGGGGAGGGGCTTGACCAGAAAATTATGGACACACAAAAATAAATATGAGAAATACATAACATAAGAAGAAATGACCACTAATCAGGTTCCTTCACAAGTCTAAATAAGGGAGTGGGAAAATGTGTGTACAACACTAGTAGTATAGTATAGTAGTATAGTGTTTGCGTGCACACACATACTCGCTGCTATCAGCGCCTGTAGCCACGCTGCTAAGACAAAACCCTGTTCTCCCTCGGACTCCTTTCGTAAACTCAACGTGATACAGAGAACAGAGAGTGAGAGTGTTCGGAGTGGTAGTTTACGAACGTATAATACCCTAGGCTTGAACACGCACTCCATAACCAAAGAGGATAGAAGCAGCAACTACAGCAACATATCGTTTATCCAACAGAAGACATGCATTGCAGAGCAATAGTCAAACATAAGCTCATAAGTTACAGTCAATTTCCAGACTAAACTCAGTTTAACAGAGCATGCTGCATGCTTTTTGGTTTTGTAGCGCAGAGTACCTGGCTAACTGCAGGAAGTGGTTAGCTGCACAGCTAATGTAGCCATTGCAAGGCTAACGCACCAATTTTAAAACACGGCAAAACGACTTAACAGTTATACACTTACTTGTTCAGTGTTTGTGGATGATGTGGCAGGGATGCTTGATACGGACCCAGGCTTCAGTGACGGTTGATGTGCAAAACCTGCCCTGTACTGTCCCAAGTTGTGGAAACATTCATCAGGAAAATGCTTCCGACAAACATACACCGTCTTAGGTAGACTCGACAGTGTATTATTGGAGTAAATAAAATTAAGCCACTGCGTCTTCAGGGGCTCTCCCGTCAGCAGTAAAAACAGACTCCTTTCTGTGTTGTCACATCCATGTACAGCGCAGTTTCCATGTTTCGCTCGCTTAGGTGGTGCCATGTTGTTGTGTCCTCTATGGTCTCCTCACTACAAAATTGAAGTGACGTATCTATGGTGGCAACTTTTGAGCTGGGCGGGCAATCCATACAGTGGGTGGGAATCCAGAGGGGGGGCGTGGGGATCATCTCCCTTACTGATGTAGTAAAGGGAAGAGCCTATCAACGCGCCATTTCGACGCGCCATTCTCAAATGTTGACAAAGGGTGGGCATAGTTTGGTTTACACATTGACATTTCTAGCCACTGGGGTGACTTAAGAAGGTCAGAGGAACTCATTTTAATGTTAGAAAACCTCAGAAAGTGAAAATTTCATGCCATGGGACCTTTAAAAACATTCAACTGGGTTTTAGAGAACAAAAATATCCCTCCCTCATGGATGGAGGCGGTGATTTCGATCATACCTAAGGAAGGGAAGGACAAATTGGAGTGTGGGAATTACAGTCCCGTGAATCTTCTAAATAATGATTATAAACTATTCACCTCCATATTATCCAAACGAATAGAATTGATATTACCAGTATTAATACACAAGGACCAGATTAGCTTTGTCAGACAAAGACAGACCCAAGATAACATCAGGAAAACACTACACATTATGAGACAAGTCACACATCAAAAACTGGAGACACTGATATTAAGTTTGGACGCTGAGAAAGCATTTGACTCAGTGAGGTGGTCATTCTTATATAAAGTACTTTCGAGATTTGGCTTTCATACAACTATAATTGACACGATTGCAGCACTATATAACAAACCAACAGCTAGACTCAAAATCAATGGAAACTTAACCAATTCATTCACTCTGGAAAGAGGAACGAAGCAGGGGTGTTGTGCATCGCCACTCCTCTTCGCCTTGTTTATAGAACCCATGAGTCAACTAATTAGGCAGAGGTCTGATATAAAGGGGGTAACAATGGCATCTGGGGAGCAAAAACTGGCCCTATTCGCCGATGATTTATTGATAAGTATAACACAGCCTACTCAGACACTCCCAAAACTGATGAAATTGCTAGAGGAATTTGGTTTAGTTTCTGGTTATAAAATTAATATTAATAAAACCCAAGCATTAACATTTAATTATGACCCTCCACCTTTAATTAAAACCATGTACAATTGGAAGTGGGATGCTGAGTCCATTAAATATTTGGGTGTCTCATTACCTAGGGACTTCAAAAGACTGCATAATATCAATTATGGCCCACTAAATTCAAAGTTAAAAACTGATATACAAAGATGGAACGTTATTCCCTTTTTAAGTTCCCGGATAGATTCAATCAGGATGAATTATTCTTCCACGGATGTTGTACCTTTTTTAATGTTTATTAGCTAAAATACCATCTAAACAGTTCTTAGAGTGGGATAGATTAATAGCGAGATATCTGTGGCAAGGGAAGAAGGCCAGAATCAAATTTAAAACGTTGCAATTAAGAAAAGAAAAGGGGGGATTAGGCCTTCCCTGCTTACAGGACTACTACCATGCAGCTCAGTTGAGACCTTTAATCTGCCTGTGCTCGCCTACATACACTGCAGCATGGAAGGAAATAGAAGGAACGACAATAAAGGGAATTCCAATAACAGCTTTATTAAGTGACAATAAACTACAAGAGGAACAGGAGATCCCAGAGGACTCTATAACAGGCAACTTCCTGAAGTCCTGGCAGGAAATAGTCAAAATTTGCAGACTAAGAGACACATCTAAGATTATGAGATGGTGTGCCTATGATTCAGACTTTACGCCAAATAAAACGGACGGCAGATTTATGACATGGATCACAAAAGGTTTAACTACCTATTATTCATTTGTCCATAAGGGGGCATTTCAAAGTTTTGAGGCCCTACAGAAGGACCATGGTCTAAGGAGAGATTATTTTTTTTTAGGTACCTGCGAGACACTATTATAACAAAAATATTAAAGAGGCGTTAGAAAAAGAGGAGTCAGGGTTCATGGAGGTATTCTTATCATTAACTAAGTCCAGATCTTGCAACAAAATTATCTCCAAATTATACAATGCTATACAATTATCCAAACAAGAGAATACAGAATACATAAAGAGAAGGTGGGAAACGGAAATAAGGACAATAATTACACAGGACAGTTGGGAGAAAATATGTCAACTACAGTGGATCTCAACCGGGTCAAACACATGGCGGGAGTTCTGTTGGAAAAGTATAACAAGATTTTTCATCACACCCATTCAAAAACGTCATCAAGGTAGCGGGGACGCTTGTTGGAGACTGTGGGTTTAATGGAGCCAACCACTTCCATATCTTTTGGGACTGCCAAGCAATAAAATCCTACTGGGAAGAGATCCACAAACATATTAAAAATATATTTTATGTGAACATTCCATTAAAATGTCAAACGATGTTCTTGGGTAATATAATGTTTGAAACATGGAACATAAATGACAAAAAACTGCTGACTATACTGTTGGCACCTAGTAAGAAATGTGTCACTAGGAAATGGTTAAAAGTGGAACCTCCCACCATCGACGAATGGATTGAAATTGTTTATGAGATTTACGTTATGGAAAAGATTTATTTTTCCCTCAAAGTTGAGAAAGAAAATTTTTATAAGCTCTGGACCAAGTGGACCGAATATGTAAAACCAATCAGATCTGATTTTATTTGACTATACCCATGCTTTGTGTGAACCTACCCTCTTTTATTTATATATATATATAGAGATTTTTGTGTGTGTGTGTGTGTGTGTGTGTGTGTGTGTGTGAGAGAGAGAGTGGTGTATTGTTTGCATGTAGGGGTGCGCTCCCCGGTTCTGTTGTTTTTGTTATTGCTTTCACCTGGAATGGTTTGGGTCCATGGAAGAAAGCTCCAGAGGGGCAGTATGTGCAACATCATTGTGTCCTTGACAAACCAAGTTAATGTGTGTGTGTAGTGATGTATGTGATGGAGATATGCCTTTCTGAATAAAAAGAGAATTTAAAAAAAAAAAGAACAGGATAAAGCGGCTAGAGATAATGAGATGAGATATGTAATATTGGATCATTTTCCTCAATAAATAAATAATATTTTTGTCTCATTTGATTAACTGTGTTCTCTTTATCTACTTTTAGGACTTGTGTGAAAATCTGATGGTGTTTTAGGTCATATTTATGCAGAAATATACAAAATTCTAAAGGGTTCACAAACTTTCAAGCACCACTGTACATGTTAACAAGGTGATGTAGATGTGCCTTTTAGAAACCGGTTCCGTCCATCCGGCTGTTCGTCCGGTCACGTTTTTGTTTCTGGGCCATATCTTTAAAACTACTGAAGATATCTTCATGAAACTTCGTATACACATCAAGCAACATGTGAGCTGGTGCCTTTTGCTGTTTTGGATTTTTGAAAAAAAAGTATTTTTCAGCTGTTAACATAAAAAATAGATTTTGACTTAGTTTCTCAGAGCAGTGTTCATTTCCGGAGCATATATCCAAAACTATTCATGATACATATTTGAAACTTGGTATCCATGTTAACAAGGTGATGTAGATGTGCTTTTTCATAATAAGAAATTTGAGAAATTTTAATTTTTCTTGTTTCCTTGGAAACAATTTCAGACTTAGTCTCTCAGGTTAGTCTTAGGGGTAGGTTTTGTTTCCGGAGCAGAACTTGAAAACTATAAGTGTTATGGTCTTGAAAGTTGGTATATGTGTTGATTAAGTAATGCATATGTGCCTTTTGATACTAAGAAATGTGAGAAATTTTAATTTTTAGCTCACCTGGATCAAAGGTCTGGTGGGCTTATGCCATAGGCTGCTGAGGTCAGTGTAAAGAGGTAGGGTTGGTTTCCTGCAGCAGAATTTGAAAAATGTGACAAATAATATCTTGAAACTTGGTATATGGTTGGTATATAGGGCAGGGAATATAGATGACTGTCTTCTTGTTTTCATTTGTGTCACTATTAAAAAAAAAATTGTGCCTTTAAAGTGGTTGGCATGTTGTGTAAATCAAATCATGCTTACCCTCCAAAAATCAATTTTAATTCCATCTCCCAATGCAGCAAAACAGCACAAACACCAAGGGGGATGAATACTTTTGCAAGACATGTTGTGTAAACTCTTAAACTCTCCAAGCAAAATATGATTCAAAATCCAGGAGGTTGCAGAAAGGTTTAGACTTTTATTAAATCAAATAATAAAAGCTGTGTTCAGTGTGCAGAGTGAACCAACTCAAAATCATAATGTTCTCATATTATACTGTCTAAAAAAAACAGTGTATACAAATAATTTCATTGGTTAACATGTCACGTCATACCACTTTAACATTTTCTGTTGGGCAGAACATCTCACGCTTCTCATATTTTGTATCAACTGAGCCAAATTTTCCAGTATGAATTATCAATTCAGAAAGAATCAAAACATCTGATAAGAAGTGGTATGTCATGAACAACACAGCATTCAGAGCATACAATACATGATTCAAAATGACTGGGGTCAAATCAGGTTAAAGTCTGATACAGGCTGCAGGTGGAAATGAACACAACACTCATGGCCTTGACCCGTCTACCACAACATAGGGTTAAAAATAAGAAAATGCACATTGCAGCCTGTCACAATACCCAATTCAGAATAACTTCATAAAATGTGTTACGTTAGCATACAAAACACTCCAGAATGAACACTTGCTTAATTCAACATGGTCTTGGCTAACTCATTACAACACATGATAACACTGCAGGTGCTAGAGCCAGAACAACACACTCCTTGAACAGGCCTGTGATTTAAGAGAAAACAACCCTTCAGCACAAACAATCTCAATGTCTTTACTGTATTTTACTGTAATTATGATCATTCATAAATCCATTCACTATTACTTTTAATAGAATTAACTTCATTTATTCTCCACTGAAAATCAACATACTTGGCTTTGAATTAATAATCAGCATAAAATGAAATCACTGTGATTTCATCAATATGTGTGTGTGTGTGTGTGTGTGTGTGTGTGTGTGTTTATATGAATCAAAATAAATTTGTGGTTACACTAAGGTACGTGTGTGTGTTTACATATGAATCAAATACAATCATCATAAACCAAACGATTGTTCATATGATGACATCAAGGCATGTGTGCATGGCCACATATGTGTGTTATGTAAGGATACATTAAGGATATAAAATCACCACAGACACTGTACATGTTACATGTTATACATACATAAAAACAATAATTTATTTTTAAACTGATTTGGAAGCATTTTATTTGAATTAAAACAGTCCGTATTGGCCAATAATGTAAGATTAGAAATGAACATCGGGACTTCTCTCCTAAAGTTAATAGTATAGCAAGTACTATACTTACTTAATTTCTAATGACTACTTTTGCTTCACCACAGGCGACCTGTATGGTGCGATTGGCTCACCAGTACGTCTCTCACGCACAGTGCTGGTTGGGCGTCAAAAGGAACTGGTTCAGCGGCTCCTCTATGTGCTCACTTATTTCATCCGATGTTCAGAGCTATTAGAGACATATGCTCTTGAGACTGGAAATGACGAGCAGGATGAGGAGGCTTTTGCTCTGCCTGGATCAGTTATTACAACCTCGCTGCGCCGTGGAGAAGTTGAGGAGTCAGAGTATGTGCTGGTCACTGTGCACAAGCCTAACCCAGAGGGCAGTGAAACAGGCATGAAGGAAGAGCAGCAAACAGAGCACATTATGCCTGTCATCACAGCTCAGGATCATAGTAGTAGTCAAGTCTTCCAGGAGGTTGGCAGCCCATTAGTTAGCCCATTAACAGAGACAGTGGTGAAAGTGGGCACTGCCTCACTGGTTACCCCTCTGCTAGATGTACAAGGGCAATCAGATATGTGTGACACTAATGTGGTGCCCAACTTGTTGCCTGTAAAGATTCTTCGGTCTTCAGGGATCCCACTGGAAAAGAAGCCACCTGATAAAAGCACAACACTGGACTCTTTCCTCCTGGATGAGGAAGAAGAGGAGCCTGGGACTAGAGTGACCTTCCTTATTGGTGAGTCCATGTCACCTGAATCAGACACAGAGGGCCAGAGGTGCAGGGTTGAAGATGAGCTCAAGAAACATAAAATGGTTTTCACTGAAAAACCAAAGCAGCAGTGTTGCCATGTAAAGCAGCAACGTAATACTGTGCTGACTAAACCTCTAATAATGGACCAAATTGAGAGTAAGGATGCCCAAACCTTGTCATACAGCCCTAGCAGTCTTCCTTCTATTAACACAGGGGTCCAGGAGGAGTGCATGGACCTGTTTGATGAGTATTTCAGTGATGGTAACTCTGTGGAAACAAGGACTATTGGCGATGTCTCAAAAACAGCTTCACAGGAGATTGCAGATGCTGAAAAACACAATCTGCAAGAGACTTGGATGGAATCCCTAGTTAGGACATATGAGCAGGCTTATGAGAACAGTGAGCAGGCAACATGTAAATGTAGCACACACCCCATCAACACAGGCTGCTGTATGAAATGTTCTGTTGAGCAGGACAAAAGCATCCGAGTTTCACTCAGTATACCAGGCCTAGAGAAAGAGAGTGAGCAGAAGAAGACATCCCCCCTGAATGAATGGGAGATTCCGCGAAATGAGAGTTCAGACAGTGCACTGGGAGACAGTGAAAGCGAGGACACAGCACAGGAAATATCCAGACAAGAGCAAGATGCACAATTCTTCAGTGAAACGCAAACCGATTGGCATGAAGAGATGGAAGTGCCGTTCCCTGGGTATGTAAATCTTTGTGGGTCTTGGTGCGCACATTCACAGTGTTGTCTCTTTAGATTTTTCCCTAAATAAAACTAATGTCAGTGAGCTAGGTAATATAGTGCATACAATTTTTAGACTAATGTCTAAAAAAAAGTTTTTCATTATTTAAAAACATAGGTTACTGTGTCTTGTTGGTCTTTCCAACATTGATAGCAGCCAATAAATGACAATTAAAAAAGAAACAGAGGCGGAAGGTGGATCCTTGAACCATGTTATGAGTGTTGCCATTACATAGTTTGTCCACCAGAGGGAACACTACAATTTATTGTTGGCAGCACATGTTTGGAATGCCACAAATCAACAAGAATTAGGTGACCCAAGCAGAGTCCCCCATAGATTTACATAGAAGACTAGATGCCTCGTCCCCATTGCCCGTCAACGAAGTCGAACGTCTGCACATGGCGGCCATCTTACCTCAGACAGCTGGCTTACCCATTACATTGTGTTGGTAGCAATATGTACTTTTCAGATGACCGTAACTTCCTCAAATTTCAATCGATATTCAAACTGTTTGGTTTGTTATATAAAAAAACAAACGGAAGTATGTATTTATGATATTAATGATGAATAATCATTTTATGTTTTAAAAAAATACGCATAGCTTGGCGAAAATATTTCAGTATACTACAGACTGTAAGACAGGATGCATGCTGAAATTCCTATGCTGTGAGAAGCCTAACACTGCATACTTATGGATAACTGCGGCCTTAGGACAAATAAACATACAATTTATTTCCAATTTTTAGTGAAAATATTTTTACATGTGATAGGGCCGTAGGGGAAGCTAAAGTTAAATAAACAGCTTACTCACTTCTGATAGACAGGTCATGACAGGGGATAATCAGAAAAAATTTGGGGTCAGAATTTTTATTGTTGATTATAGTTCTGTAAACAATCCAGAATTTATTTAAATTTGGGGACAGTCAAAATTTTCAATATGGCCGCCAAAATCCAAGATGGCCGATTTTCACTAAAACTTCTCATTTTTTCAAATAATAATTTATATTTTGCCATATTTTAACAGGGTATGGGGGCCTTATATGATTCCTGAACATTTTATAATATTGTATAATAATTATTAGGCTTATAGCAAAACTTAGTCATCAAATTTGTAATTGTGGAAATAGTTTCACTTTCACTTTAGGGTGAGCATGTGAGCATAGGGTGAGCAATGATAACAACATCTTTAATTAAGTTCAATGACATGGACAGTCTGGGCCCTATAATGTTAGATAGCCTACCTTTGCAAGGCCCCATGGAACGACCTGTATGGCTCATCTTTGCAAACTCCTTCATCACATTCAGACCACAGTTTTGCAGTCTCTTTTAGGGTCTGAAAGCCAGTCTGCTGAATAGGTTTTACATCCTTTCCAGACAATTCACAGTTGCAGAGTAAGCATTTCTCCTCAGGAGACAGAGATAAAAATGGTCCAGATGATGACATTGTTTTGCTGAAACATGGAAAATGCACCCTCTCAAAAATGCAATATTGATAGGCCTACAAATCAGTATGTAATAAAAATGTTTACCTTATTAGATTAATATAATTTTAACTTCATACATATACAGTGGTGTTTGAAAGTTTGTGAACCCTTTTGAATTTTCTATATTTCTGCATAAATATGACCTAAAACATCATCAGATTTTCACACAAGTCCTAAAAGTAGATAAAGAGAACCCAGTTAAACAAATGAGACAAAAATATTATACTTGGTCATTTATTTATTGAGGAAAATGATCCAATATTACATATCTGTGAGTGGCAAAAGTATGTGAACCTTTGCTTTCAGTATCTGGTGTGACCCCCTTGTGCAGCAATAACTGCAACTAAATGTTTCCGGTAACTGTTGATCAGTCCTGCACACTGGCTTGGAGGAATTTTAGCCCATTCCCCCATACAGAACAGCTTCAACTCTGGGATGTTGGTGGGTTTCCTCACATGAACTGCTCACCTCAGGTCCTTCCACAACATTTTGATTGGATTAAGGTCAGGACTTTGACTTGGCCATTCCAAAACATTAACTTTAGTCTTCTTTACCCATTCTTTGGTATAACGACTTGTGTGCTTAGGGTCGTTGTCTTGCTGCATGACCCACCTTCTCTTGAGATTCAGTTCATGGACAGATGTCCTGACATTTTCCTTTAGAATTTGCTGGTATAATTCAGAATTCATTGTTCAATCAATGATGGCAAGCCGTCCTGGCCCAGATGCAGCAAAACAGGCCCAAACCATGATACTACCACCACCATGTTTCACAGCTGGGATAAGGTTCTTATACTGGAATGCAGTGTTTTCCTTTCTCCAAACATAACTCTTCTCATTTAAACCAAAAAGTTCTATTTTGGTCTCATCCATTCACAAAACATTTTTCCAATAGCCTTCTGGCTTGTCCACGTGATCTTTAGCAAACTGCAGATGAGCAGCAATGTTCTATTTGGAGAGCAGTGGCTTTCTCCTTGCAACCCTGCCATGCACACCATTGTTGTTCAGTGTTCTCCTGATGGTGGACTCATGAACATTAACATTCACCAATGTGAGAGAGGCCTTCAGTTGCTTAGAAGTTACCCTGGGGTCCTTTGTGACCTCGCCGACTATTACACGCCTTGCTCTTGGAGTGATCTTTGTTGGTTGACCACTCATTCAATGGTCTTGAATTTCCTCCATTTGTACACAATCTGTCTGACTGTGGATTGGTGGAGTCCAAACTCTTTAGAGATGGTTTTGGAACCTTTTCCAGCCTGATGAGCATCAGCAACGCTTTTTCTGAGCTCCTCAGAAATCTCCTTTGTTCGTGCCATGATACACTTCCACAAACATGTGTTGTGAAGATCAGACTTTGATAGATCCCTGTTCTTTAAATAAAACAGGGTGCCCACTCACACCTGATTGTCATCCCATTGATTGAAAACACCTGACTCTAATTTCACCTTCAAATTAACTACTAATCCTTGAGGTTCACATACTTTTGCCACCCACAGATATGTAATATTGGATCATTTTCCTCAGTAAATAAATGACCAAGTATAATATTTTTGTCTCATTTGTTTAACTGGGTTCACTTTATCTACTTTTAGGACTTGTGTGAAAACCTGATGATGTTTTTGATCATATTTATGCAGAAATATAGAAAATTCAAAAGGGTTCACAAACTTTCAAGCACCACTGTACACCTATGTGTACAAGCCTATTTATAGGCCTACAAAGAACTCTAAGAGAACAGGCCTGAAAATGAAAATTTTCCAGACCAGGGTCCCCCAGATGGCTAACCCCACCTAGATCTGGGCATATACAATGTTAATAATACTTTCTTACCTTTTAAATCGCTATCATGTGGTTGAGTAGCACATGCTTGCTATTGCCTATCTTAGAGGAAAGTTTCAAATTCGCCCTCACTAGACAATATATAGCAAACTGTACAACGTCTTTAAGTCCACTTCACGCCGTAATTGTCACAGGTTGACTATCTAACATTATAGGGCCCAGACTGTCCATGTCATTGAACTTAATTAAAGATGTTGTTATCATTGCTCACCCTATGCTCACATGCTCACCCTAAAGTGAAAGTGAAACTATTTCCACAATTACAAATTTGATGACTAAGTTTTGCTATAGGCCTAATAATTATTATACAATATTATAAAATGTTCAGGAATCATATAAGGCCCCCATACCCTGTTAAAATATGGCAAAATATAAATTATTGTTTGAAAAAATGAGAAGTTTTAGCGAAAATCGGCCATCTTGGATTTTGGTGGCCATATTGAAAATTTTGACTGTCCCCAAATTTAAATAAATTCTGGATTGTTTACAGAACTATAATCAACAATAAAAATTCTGACCCCAAATTTTTTCTGATTATCCCCTGTCATGACCTGTCTATGAAACTTCAGAAATACTTCATCCACCTCAAAAACCTAATGCACTCACATCATAGCAAAATAACAAATGTAAACTCACATCATAGCATAATAACAAATGCACTGCCCGAGTAAGTAATAGTATAAAACAGTGACAGCGACTCACGGTAATTTGTGACAAAAAAAGCATTTAATTAATCACGTGGTTATACTTCCAAGGATAAAAAGATATCTTTACATTTACAAAAAGAACATTCAAAGCTGATTATCATGTCAAAGTCAATATATGTTAGCACAGAAGATTGAAATTTCATTTGACTAGGCTCCAATGTGCAGTTAAAATAAAACTAAACATACTGATATAAACATCTACAATTAAAACACGCACAGACACACACATCATCTTGTCATCAAAGTCAGTACTTTGATTTCCTGTAAATCATAATGTGAGTGCTGGGCTGTGCTGTGCTTGCGTAAGTCTTCATACCCCTTGTCTGTGGTAAGATGGCCGCCCTGTGCGGACGTTCTGGAATACGCGGTGAGGAATCTAGTCTTCTATGTAAATCTATGGAGTCCCCTGGAGTAGCAACGGTGTGTCCAACAGCTGAAGGCATTATGCTGTTTAAAAAGTCAGTTTCAGTTGTTCAAGTTAATGGCATGTATGTTTAAATTGTTTGTTTTTTTTAAGTTTTAATTGAAATTATTTTTTGTGCACTTTCTATATTAAATGAACAAATAAGGTATCAAAAAGAATTTCATAGTTATATTAGGATTGCATATATGCCATATTTCAGTGAGGAAGATGGATTAAACTCTCTTTGCCCCCCTCAAAAAAATTAAGTAGGCTATACCTTGAGAACATGTAACCATCAACTGTAGAAAACATGGATGGGGTGGCTCCGTTGCCTCCTATTCTAGAGAAATAAAGCTAAAATACCTCTGTCATGTCAAATTTGGAGCCAGAGTTTGTGCAGTAGAAACGAGAGTCAAAGTCGGATACACCCACTCATTTGGTATGTCCACCCACTGTGTTTGTCACAGAATGTCTTCATTGTGGAAATCAATATTATATCTATGCAGAGAGCTTAAATATTTTCATCTGGCAATATTTCATTAAAATGGATGCATTGAGGAAATACATTTGTCGCATGGATATGATCTGGAAATTTGCTGATATAAATATAACCAACACAGAATACTCCAGCAGTGCAGGGTGAGAGTAACTCATTATTTGGGACACATGGCTATTCTGAGCACACTGTAAACTAACGAGTCTGTATGTGTTGTGTGCGTTGTGTGCACATGCACGTGTTTTTTGTGTGTGGGCATGTGAGCGAAACTTAGTTACTGAAAAGTGAAAGATAAACAAACAAACAAAAAAAAAAAAACGCACCTTCACCTGTCACGCCTGTCTCCCAGTTACTCATTGCCCCAGCATACAAGCTGTTACAGTACAATATTAGTGTCCAATCAGTTTTACTTGCCGAAGAAACTTGTAATCCTGGAGTTTTCTTTGATGATTTAAATGTCCAAGTCACTATCGCAGTTCACTGACTGAGTTAAATGATCAATGATTTAAATGGAGGCAATGATTTATTTGTCTGTTATGGAAATGATGGAGGTTACCGGTGAATTGTTGTTAATGTCCGCACACTGACTTGCAATGTTTTCTTAATGTTCATGATTCAGTTCATTCATGTGTTGCAAATCACTGATGTCAGCAGTGATTTCGTCCTTCTATCAATCCTTTCATCACAGTTCTTGATAATTGTTAGTGATTGACAGCTAAAAGCGAGGCTGTGGCTGTTCGTATGGGTGGGTGGAGCACAGAGGACGGCAGGACAGAGATCAGGTTTTGGAAATAGGGCTTTTATTGCCACACTTTTCAGTGAACAATATTTATTCTAAGCAGACAGACACACACGACAGGCGTCTTGTTCGGGGAACATCCCCTCTGCTCTCACTCTCCCTACTTAAATAGGGCGCGGTCACTGGGAAGACACACAGACACAGGTTAATTGCTCTCAGGTGTAGTGATTCTGCCACTTACCTTCCCTGACTCTGCCCTCCTGTCACAGACCGGCGCTTGACCACGCCCCCGCTGCCACATACCCCCACCGCCCGACTCAGGCCGGGCAGCCGTCCGGCCTGCAGCCGACTCCCCCCCCCCTTGACGGGAGAGGAAGTCTGCCACGACCATCTGCGCCCCCGGCCTGTGGACCACCTTGAAATTAAAGGGTTGGAGTGCCAGATACCAACGGGTGATCCGCGCGTTGGCATCTTTCATGCGGTGGAGCCACTGGAGGGGCACGTGGTCCGAACAGAGGGTGAAGGGGCGTCCCAGCAGGTAGTAACGCAGGGCGAGGACCGACCACTTGATCGCTAGACATGCCTTCTCAATGGTGCTGTAGCGCCCCTCACGCACTGACAGCTTCCTACTAATGTAGAGGACGGGGCGGTCCTCCCCCTCCACCTCCTGGGACAAAACTGCCCCCAGCCCTCTGTCCGACGCATCGGTCTGCAACACAAAGGGGAGAGAAAAGTCAGGGGAGTGTAAAAGTGGCCCCCCACACAGTGCAGCCTTTACCTCTGAAAAAGCCCGCTGGCATTGCTCCGTCCACTGGACCGGATCTGGGCCCCCCTTTTTAGTGAGATCAGTCAGCGGGCTGGTGACGTCCGAATAATTAGGTATAAACCTACGGTAATAGCCAGCCAGCCCCAGGAACTGTCTCACCCACTTTTTGGTCTTGGGCCTCGGGCAGGCTGCAATCGCTGCTGTCTTATTAATTTGGGGACGCGCCTGCCCGTTGCCCAAGTGGAAGCCCAGATACCGTACTTCCACCCGCCCAATCGCACACTTCTTTGGGTTGGCTGTGAGCCCCGCTCGCCTCAGCGACCTAAGGACAGCCCTCAGATGTTCAAGGTGCCTCGACCAGTCATTACTATAGATGATTATATCATCTAGATACGCGGCCGCATAAGTGGCGTGGGGGCGGAGGACTCTATCCATCAGCCGCTGAAACGTCGCGGGTGCCCCAAACAGCCCAAACGGAAGTGTGACGAATTGGTGTAAACCAAACGGTGTGGAAAAGGCCATTTTTTCTCGGGATAGTGGAGTCAAGGGGATCTGCCAATATCCCTTCGTCAAATCCAGCGTCGAATAAAAGCAAGCCGTTCCGAGTCGATCGAGCAACTCATCAATACGAGGCATTGAGTACGCGTCAAATTTAGACACCGCGTTGACTTTTCTATAGTCCACACAGAACTGGACCAACCCATCGGCCTTGGGTACCAAGACCACCGGGCTGCTCCAGTCACTGTGGGACTCCTCGATGATGCCCATTTCGAGCATGGTCTCAAGTTCTTCCCAAACTACCTTTTTTTTGTGTTCGGGCAGCCTGTAAGGGCGGCTACGCACTACCACCCCTGGGGGCGTCTCTATGTGGTGCTCTATGAGGTTCGTGTGACCGGGCAGGGGCAAGAACACATCCGAAAACTCGGTCTGCAACTGGGCGACCTCCGTGAGTTGGGTCGGGGAGAGGTGGTCTCCACAGGGGACCGGAGAGGTACGTGATGCCAATGCCCCTTTTTGAACCTCCGGCCCCAGCTCCGCCTTCTCCGGAACCACCGACACCAACGCCATGGGGACCTCCTCATTCCAGAGTTTAAGCAGATTGAGGTGGTAAATCTGTAGCGCCCCACCCCTGTCCGTTCACCTCACCTCATAGTCGACGTCCCCGACTCGCCGTGTGACCTCAAAGGGTCCTTGCCACTTGGCAATCAATTTGGAGCTCGAAGTGGGCAACAGTACGAGTACTTTATCTCCCTGTGTGAACTCCCTAAGGTGCGTACCCTTGTTGTACAGGCGGGCTTGCCGTTCCTGGGCCTGCCACAAATTCTCCTGGGTTAGGTGGGTGAGCGTGTGGAGTTTTGCGCACAGGTCCATAACGTATTGAATTTTGTTCTTGCTTGGTGAAGGTCCCTCCTCCCAATTTACCCGCAGCACGTCTAGGATGCCGCGCGGCTTGCGCCCATATAATAACTCGAACGGGGAGAACCCCGTGGAGGCTTGGGGAACCTCTCGCACTGAGAACAACAAGGGTTCGAGCCACTTATCCCAATTACGTGCGTCCTAGCTTATGAATTTTTTAATGATATTTTTGAGGGTGCGGTTGAACCGTTCTACTAAACCGTCCGTTTGTGGGTGATACACACTGGTGCGGATCGGCTTAATCCCCAATAACCCATACAGTTCGCGCAGTGTTCGTGACATAAACGTAGTGCCTTGATCAGTCAGAATCTCTTTCAGGATTCCGACTCGGGAGATGACGCGGAAGAGTGCCTCCGCAATACTGCGTGCTGAGATATTGCGCAGAGGCACTGCTTCCGGGTATCGCGTTGCATAGTCCACCAGAACTAATATAAAGCGGTACCCCCGTGCTGACCGATCTAATGGCCTGACAAGAGCCATCCCAATTCTCTCAAATGGGGTCTCGATCAATGGAAGAGGGTGCAAAGGCGTTTTTGGAATGGCCGCTGGATTCACTAACTGGCATTCGCGGCATGCCATACACCACCTACGAACATCGCCGCGAATCCCCGGCCAATAGAATCAGGCCATTATTCGGGCTAGTGTCTTATCCTGCCTTAAGTGTCCAGCCATGAGATTAAAGTGAGCTGCTTGGAATACCAATTCCCGGCGGCTCTTCGGAATCAAAAGCTGCGTGACTCGCTTTTTAGTTTGTGTCCTGCGTCACTTGGTATAATCTATCCTTCATAACTGTGAAGTAGGGGAAGGACGGGGTGGCGTTCGGCTGGAGCATTTGACCATCGATTACTCTCACTTGGTCAAATGCATGTCGCAGAGTCTCGTCTCGCGATTGTTCTAGTGGGAAATCCGCGAGGGATTCCCCAATAGAGAGAGGAGGAGCCGGCGGCTCCTCACTCTGACACGGAGATGACGTAGACGGCTCTGTGACAGCTGCTCCCGCCAAAGCAACACCGGGACCTCCCCCTGTCAAATAGCAGGACCCACTCTTTACTAGGCGTGTCATTAAACCCCGAAATCCCGGCCAATCAGTCCCCAAAATTAAAGAGTGGGTAAGGCGAGGATTAACCGCCGCCTTCACTATAAATTTTTCCCCTCTGAAAACAATGTGGACCGACACCAAAGGGTAGCTGTGAACATCCCCATGCACACACAACACCTTCACCCCCTGTGCTCCCCCCAATGCCTCATTTTGAACCAGGCTTTGGTGAATTGAGGTCTGGTTACAACCAGAATCCACCAACGCCTGATATGTATCCCCTTGGATACTCACCGGTATGCGATACGCTCCGGCCCGATCGAGGGTGGCCTCTGGCGCGTCGGGGATCCAAACCACCGCACCCATTTCCATCGCCGTGCACTGCTGTTGAAGGTGGCCCGGCTCCCCGCAGCGCCAACAAACCGGCCCAGGCTTTCCCTCTGCACCGGTGATCTGGGGCTCACTCACCTGAGGTGGGGGAGAGACAGACACAGAAGGGAGAAACGGGAGGGCACCGTGGGTGCGGCGGGCCGGCGCCGGCTCCCGCCTCCGCGGTGGGGGAATGGGGCGAGGACAGGACACAGGAGGAGGGGGAGAGAGAGAGAAGAGAAGATGCCATCTGCTGTCCTGCCGCCGGGACAGCCGCCAAATGGTCCTCCGCCAGCTCCACTGCCTGATCCAGTGACGCCGGGCAGTGGCACTGGACCCACTCCGCGGTTCCGGCTGGTAAGTGAGCGATGAATTGTTCCAGCACCACCTGATCGATGACTCCCTCGGCGTCGCGGTTGTCGGCCCTCAACCACTGCCAGCAGGCATCCCGGAGCTGCTGGCCAAACGCGAACGGCCGGCCGACTTCCTCCAAGCGCAACGCGCGGAAGCACTGGCGCTGCTGCTCTGGGGTGCGCCCCACGCGCTGGAGGACGGCCCGGCGGAGGTCCGCGTAGGCCAGCCGGCGGTCGGCGGGGAGCTGTAGCGCGGCCAGCTGTGCCTCTCCCGTTAGCAGGGGGAGGAGGCGCGCCGCGTGCTGCTCCATCGGCCACCCCGAGGCTTCGGCGACTTGCTCGAAGAGCGTGATGAACGCCTCGGGGTCGTCCTGCGGGCCCATCTTGGTGACGGTGAGGGGAGACGGGCCCGCGGTAGGAGCGCTGGTGGCCCCCACCGACGCGAGGAGGTGCCGGAACGCCTCTCGATCTTCTTGTTGGGCCAGCACCAGGGCCTCGAAGCGTCGCTCCTGCTCCTTCCGGAGGGTGACGAGCGCCTGGTGCTGGCTTTGCTGGGCCGTGGCGAGGGCGTGGACAAGGTCGGCGAACAGGGAGGACTCCATGGGGCTGCTCAGCTGGTGCTCACTTTCCCGGGTTTCAGCACCACTGTGGCTGTTCGTATGGGTAGGTGGAGCACAGAGGACGGCAGGACAGAGATCAGGTTTTGGAAATAGGGCTTTTATTGCCACACTTTTCAGTGAACAATATTTATTCTAAGCAGACACACACGACAGGCGTCTTGTTTGGGGAACATCCCCTCTGCTCTCACTCTCCCTACTTAAATAGGGCGCGGTCACTGGGAAGACACACAAACACAGGTTAATTGCTCTCAGGTGTAGTGATTTTGCCACTTACCTTCCCTGACTCTGCCCTCCTGTCACAGACCGGCCCTTGACCACGCCCCCGCTGCCACAGAGGCTAATTAACCCTTTGGTTTATGGTGTTAACACATATTGTTAACTTGACTGCAGAATTGATTACTTATTGTTTGTCTCTGGGAGAAGAGGAGGGCATGGCTCAGTGATTTTTTTTTTGGAAGACTCTGACTCATCGTCATGAAAGTTCATAGTAAAAGAGTTAGTTATTGCGCAGTTGCAATGGATAAGGCAGCACGGTGGTGTAGTGGTTAGCACGGTCGCCTCACAGTAAGAAGGTTCCGGGTTCGCGACCGGCGACTTCTGTGTGGAGTTTGCATGTTCTCCCCGTGTCTGCATGGGTTTCCTCCGGGTGCTCCGGTTTCCCCCACAATCAAAATTAGGTTGACGTGGGGTGGCCTTGGGCTGAGGTGCCCCTGACTGCTCCCTGGGTGCTCTGGTGTGGCTGCCCACTGCTCTGTGTGTGTGTGTGTGTGTGTGTTTTCACTGCTTCAGATGGGTTAAATGCAGTGGGTGAATTTCACTGTGCTTGAAGTGTGCATGTGACGAATAAAGGTTTCTTCTAAAAATCTTCAAGCATTTCCTGCTAACGCCATGCTAACAAGCCAGCGTGCATCACTTCAGCATTCCTGCTGGCAGTGTGAATGAAAACAGAAACAAAGCCCTTGAAGGCATGTAGTTATCAGGGGAACTTCCCAATATGTAGTTCCTCTCAACTAAGGCCCTTGAACTGTGTGGTCCGAAAGGGCCTAATATAGCTGTCAAGGTTGCTATCTGGCTACGTACCTTGTCCAATTAAACTAGTCTTTTCTGATGAAACCTCTAGATATTTCAAACATTTTAAATAGAAATGGCTAAGAATTTGTATTATTGTATGTGTCCAGAAAAGTTCAAATAAGTAGGTATATTACAATAAATTCTGTAGTGAGCTTCACCGGTTTTCTAGGCTAAGGCTGTCAATTACTTCATTCCCAAATGTATCCATGCTTTCTTTTGAAAAGGGTAGTAGGGTAATGTTTTAAAAAATAATTTCTGGGGGAAAATGTGCAGATATCAGCAGAGGAAAAACTAACTGTTTATAGTTATACTGTTTGTCTTTCCATTTATAGTGGAAATATAGTTTAGATGGTGGTGCTAAATATTGTACTACAGCCAGCCAGCACGGGTGCTAGACCTGTGGTGGCTACACTTTTTGAGAGACGATGCACCATGTCCATGTTTTCTACAGTCAATATACAAACAGTACCAGTCAAAAGTTTGGGCACACCTTGTAATTAAATGGTTTTCATTTATTTTTATTAATTAAGACACTTTGTCTGAAATAATGATGGACTGTTGTTTCTCTTTATTTAGTTGAGCAGTTCTTGACATAATATGGATCACTACAGCTGTCGAATAGAGCTATTTGCTGTATTTTTATTATTTACTATTTACTGTTTGATGGTCTCAAAAGTATTAAGAAGGAAATAAATTCCATGAATTAACTTTTGACAGTGCACACCTGTGAATTGAAATGCATTCCAAGTGACTACCTCATGAGCTGGTTAAGATTGTGCCAATAGTGTTTAAAGCTGTCATCAAGGTAAACAGTGGCTACTTTGAAGGATCTAAAATTTGGTGGGGGGGTGGGGGGGACGACACATTTTTGGTTACATAATTTCATAGATGTTCCATATGTTATTTCATAGTCTTGATGTCTTCAGTGTTGTTCCACAACATAGAAAATAGTTAAAATAAAGCTATGAATGAGTAAGTGTGTCTAGAGTTTTGACTGGCATTGCATATAGCATCACATTTATGTCAAAAGTCGCAAGCACGATAAAAGATGCTCACAAGCAAATTTTATTCATTTACACGCAAATATATTAACTGCCACTTGTACAATGTCTTTGCGCCCAAATTCAACAATCAAGATTACTACAGGCAGCTGCGAGCGAGAAGCAAAACATAGAGAGAAGCAAATAATGGCACCTGCAAGTACAGAACTAAGCAGCAAACGCACAAAGTTTATGCTTGGCAAGTGCTGGAGGGCACATGCTTTCACAAGTTAACTCTGCTCTCGAAGTTGAATTCTGCTCACATGACTTGACATGACTTTTGACAATAGGGGTGGAAACGAAGGGTGGCACTGGCCCTCTTATGGTTGGTCATTTTGAACATCACAGCCACACAGTCCTCCCAATACGTGATCTATGCTTGGAACAATGAGGAAGTAGCTGGGTTGAAGGTTTTTCCCTTATTTAACAGCTTAAATTCATAAACAAGATATTGTAGCATACAAAATAAGGTTAAATGAACATTTTATAAATAAATGTTTTCAACAACTGCATAGTCAAGTTTATTTGTATAGTGCTTTTAACAACAGACATTGTCACAAAGCAGCTTTACAGAAAATTGAAGACTTGAAACACATGCTAATTTTATCCCTAATACATTTATTTATCTATCCCTGATGAGCAAGCCTGTGGTGATGGTGGCAAGGAAAAACTCCTTCAGACAACAGGTGGAAGAAACCTTGAGAGGAACCAGACTCAAAAGGGAACCCATCCTCATTTGGGTGATAACAGATAGCATGATTATAAGTAACTTGCTTCTATAACTGTGTCCTATATACTCACAAAGTACAACTGTGTAACCAGGAAATTAATTATAGTTTTAGCATGAAGTCTATTTTGTTGAAGTTATCAACTGTTCATTGATGGAGACTTGAGTGCAAAACTGTTCATGACAACTGCAGTCCTAAAGTTATCATGGCAAATGTAGTGCTCAGCCATCATAGGACAACTGTAAGTGTCCAGAGCCATCTTCCAAGTGTGACTTTCGACTGTCCATATGGGGCCATCCTCCACAGGGGCAGTGTGATGCGACTCCAGCCAGACATCAGGATGGATCAGGCAGGTCCAAAGAGCAGAAGTTGTCAGCATCGCTGTTATCTCAGGATTGACATGTAACTCGACAGAGAGAGATGGACAGAAGGAAGAGACGGGGGGAACACAGGTTGTTGGGCATGCCCAGTGTCATCTATTGGTTAAGAACAGTGTACATTGTATGCCGAGTGCAAGCGGGGACTCTGCAAGACTATCCATAACAGCATAACTAAAAGGGAGAGCCAGAAGGTAACACAGACATGAGGGAGCCCTGGGACATAAAGCAGCCAGCCACTCCACTGTCAACAAACCCGAGTCGATGTGTGTGTGTGTGTGTGTGTGTGTGTGTGTGTGTGTGTGTGGAGGGGGGTTTGACAGCATCTATACATCCCAGTTTACCAAAACACTCTATTCCTGAGGACCCTCTAGATCTAATCCTTCACCTAATAAGAAACTATTAACAAAAGGCTTAACTAAAAATATATGTTTTTAGCCTAGACTTAAACATTGAGACTGTGTCTGAGTCCTGAACACTACTTGGAAGGCTATTCCATAACTGTGGGGCTTTGTAAGAAAAGATTCTGCTCCCTGATGTAGCCTTCACTATATGAGGTACCAACAGATAGCCTGCACCTTTTGATCTAAGTCGGCATGACAGGTCATAAAGAACCAGAATTTTGCTCAAGTACTGTGGCACAAGACCAGTGCTTGAAAGGTCAATTCTGTAATCAAAGAAAGGCATTTTGTAATCAATGCGGAATTTTATTGGGAGCCAATGCAATGTGAATAAGATGGGAGTGTTGTAGTCATATCTTCTGGTTCTAGTAAGGACTCTTGCTGCTGCATTTTGAACTAACTGGAGCATGTTTATGCACTTATTGGAACATCCAGGCAGTAAGGCATTACAATAATCCAACCTAGAAGTAACAAAGGCATGAACTAGTTTTTCTGTATCATATAGTGACATTATATTTCTTATCTTAGCAATATTTTGAAGATAAAAGAAAGTTATCTGCAAGTTGGCCTAGTGGTTAGCGTGTCCACCTCTTGATCAGGAGATCACGAGTTCTACTCGCGGTCGGGTCATACCAAAGACCATCATACAAATGGTACCTACTACCGTCTGGCATGGCACGCTGCAATACAGATGCGAGTGGGGAGTCAAACTCTCGTGGTTACCAGAGGACTAGCCCCCCACTGTAACCCTAGCTATGTAATAGGCAAGAGGCCGAGGGCTACGGAAACAGAGATCAGTGCTGCCCTATGTGCCATATGGTGTGGGAAGGACTTTAGAAAGAAAGCTATTCTCGTAATCAATATGAGTTTCAAACGAAAGACTGGAGTCAGTGATCATCCTGAGGTCTTTTACTGCTGCATGTGAAGAAACAGAAAGGCCATCCAGAGTTAGTATGTAATTAGAAAACCTACTTCTAGCTGCATGTGGTCCTAGTACATGTATTTCTTTCTTGTCAGAGTTAAGTAGAAGGGAGTTAATAAGTATCCAGTGTCTAATGTCCTTGACAGATTCCTCAATTTTATTAAGCTGGTGTCTCTCATCTGGCTTTGCAGAAACATACAACTATGTGCCATCAGCATAACAGTGGAAGTTCATACCATGCTTACGAATAATATTACCCAGAGGTACAACCCCGATTCCAAAAAAGTTGGGACAAAGTACAAATTGTAAATAAAAACGGAATGCAATGATGTGGAAGTTTCAAAATTCCATATTTTATTCAGAATAGAACATAGATGACATATCAAATGTTTAAACTGAAAAAATGTATCATTTAAAGAGAAAAATTAGGTGATTTTAAATTTCATGACAACACATATCAAAAAAGTTGGGACAAGGCCATGTTTACCACTGTGAGACATCCCCTTTTCTCTTTACAACAGTCTGTAAACGTCTGGGGACTGAGGAGACAAGTTGCTCAAGTTTAGGGATAGGAATGTTAACCCATTCTTGTCTAATGTAAGATTCTAGTTGCTCAACTGTTTTAGGTCTTTTTTGTCATATCTTCCGTTTTATGATGCGCCAAATGTTTTCTATGGGTGAAAGATCTGGACTGCAGGCTGGCCAGTTCAGTACGCGGACCCTTCTTCTACACAGCCAGGATTCTGTAATTGATGCAGTATGTGGTTTGGCATTGTCATGTTGGAAAATGCAGGGTCTTCCCTGAAAGAGACGTCGTCTGGATGGGAGTGTATGTTGCTCTAGAATCTGGATATACCTTTCAGCATTGATGGTGTCTTTCCAGATGTGTAAGCTGCCCATGCCACACGCACTAATGCAACCCCATACCATCAGAGATGCAGGCTTCTGAACTGAGCGCTGATAAAAACTTGGGTCGTCCTTCTCCTCTTTAGTCCAAATGACACAGCGTCCCTGATTTCTATAAAGAACTTCAAATTTTGATTCGTCTGACCACAGAACAGTTTTCCACTTTGCCACAGTCCATTTTAAATGAGCCTTGGCCCAGAGAAGACGTCTGCGCTTCTGGATCATGTTTAGATACGGCTTCTTCTTTGAACTATAGAGTTTTATCAGACAACGACGGATGGCACGGTGAATTGTGTTCACAGATAATGTTCTCTGGAAATATTCCTGAGCCCATTTTGTGATTTCCAATACAGAAGCATGCCTGTATGTGATGCAGTGCCGTCTAAGGGCCCGAAGATCACGGGCACCCAGTATGGTTTTCCGGCCTTGACCCTTACGCACAGAGATTCTTCCAGATTCTCTGAATCTTTTGATGATATTATGCACTGTAGATGATGATATGTTCAAACTCTTTGCAATTTACACTGTCAAACTCCTTTCTGATATTGCTCCACTATTTGTCGGCGCAGAATTAGGGGGATTGGTGATCCTCTTCCCATCTTTACTTCTGAGAGCCGCTGCCACTCCAAGATGCTCTTTTTATACCCAGTCATGTTAATGACCTATTGCCAATTGACCTAATGAGTTGCAATTTGGTCCTCCAGCTGTTCCTTTTTTGTACCTTTAACTTTTCCAGCCTCTTATTGCCCCTGTCCCAACTTTTTTGAGATGTGTTGCTGTCATGAAATTTCAAATGAGCCAATATTTGGCATGAAATTTCAAAATGTCTCACTTTCGACATTTGATATGTTGTCTATGTTCTATTGTGAATACAATATCGGTTTTTGAGATTTGTAAATTATTGCATTCCGTTTTTATTTACAATTTGTACTTTGTCCCAACTTTTTTGGAATCGTTGTAACATATATTAAAAAAAAGCAGTGGGCCTAATACAGAACCTTGTGGAACACCAAACTTTACCTTAGTGTGCATTGAAAAATCACCATTTACATCAACAAACTGACAGTGATCAGTTGAATAAGACCTGAACCAGGAGAAGACCATTCCCATAACCCCCCACAACATTTTCTAATCTTTCCAGGAGAGTGGAATGATCAATGGTGTCAAAGGCTGCACTAAGGTCAAGCAATACAAGCAGGGAGACACAGCCCTGATCAGATGCCAGCAGTAGGTCATTGGCTACTTTAAAGGTCATAGGCAAGGGTCAGAGGTGGAACGTAGAATATCAACTTTATTTTCGAGAAGAATGACCCAAAAAGTGAATTCAATCTTCCTGGTGTCTAATTTGCACCCTAAAATTGAATAAAACAGTTAAAATATACTGGTTTGCGCAAGTTCCAAAGGTTTGTTTATATCTCACTTATGCGCACTTTTACCGCCAGGGGACAGTCGTTGTGACGTCAGTCAAGGCAAACAGACTGGGAACAGTTCTGTGTTTACTTGCGAACCGAGCACACATGTACAGACTTTGGTCATGAGAGGTTGTGTAAAATGTCTGAAAGCGATTGCGATTTTGAAGTAGGAACTCTCCAAATTGAATATTGAGTGGTGAAACCATATATGTATGAACCTATGGCCGTTGCGAAGCAATCGGTGAATGTGGCTCACTGGTTTGATCGTGCCGCCTCGGAATCGGACAGTGACTCGGCTGACTCTGATCGCGGTGACCCCAGACCTCAACAAGACTTGCGCCCAAATGATTTATCCTGGTAGTTATGATAAATTCTTACTTTCGTCGTAATACTAAATAAGAGCCCTTTTGAAGAATAATTAAACCGCCCTCCCTAGTGGATATAGGTAACGATTGCTTGACAGTGCACCAGTAGACCACATTAGCCTGCCATCTGTGGCATTATACTATTTATAGCCTATTCTACGCGAGGAAATATCCCTTTTGTCTCATTTCCGCAATGATTGTACAGGATCCCTCAGGATTCTTGACTTGTCAATTGCAAGCAAAGGTAAAAATGTTTACCTCCAATCTTCTCCTTTTTGCTTGAGCATTGTTGGTCCGTTTCTTCTTTGACTGCTTGATTTTGTGTTCGAATTTTGTCGGAACAGCGCCAGGTTTGAGCCTTCTCTGTCTGACGCTGACACCTAAACTCTCCAACAGATGGGGATTCTTCAAAAAGTGATCAGAGCACAGAGTGGCGTATTTACATGGCTGCCAACCCTCTCGCTTCATGCACACAATCCACTCTCTCTGCCACTTCTCCCCTCTCAGAAAAAGCCAACCCTCTTGCTTCACTTGCACAATCTACTCTCTCCGCCTGTTCTCCTCTCTCGGAAAAAGGTAAAAACTTCTTCCTGAACCGGTCCCATTGTTACAGTTCATTGCACAACAATAAGTCATGGTTTTTCTTTGGAAATTCCCGAACGCACATCTGCACTCAAGCCAAACGGCAATGCAAATAAACGGAGGTGGACTCAACTCAAGCAATTTGTTTGTCTTGAATGAAGTCATGCACTGAGTGATCACAAAAATCACCAAGCAGAAATTCGCCATGATCCACGCCAAGTTATTCTAACTTATTTTAATTATTACTTATTGACAGTACTTCTTGGGACCAGAAGAAAATTACAGAGGGTTTTTTAACATATAAAGTTTCAAATGTGCATAAATTTAAAACCTTTGCTTATGACCTTTAACCAGTGTTGTCTCTGTGCTCTGCTGAGGTCTAAATCCTGACTGATACTTTTCATGGATGCTATTCCTATGTAAATATGAGCATAACTGCTGTGCCACAGCTTTTTCTAGGATCTTGGAGAGAAAGGGGAGGTTTGATATTGGCCGATAATTGGACAGCTGACAGGGGTCAAGGTCACGTTTTTTTTAATCAGGGGTTTGATAACTGCTAGTTTAAAGGATTTGGGTATGTAGCCAATTATAAGGGAAGAATTGATTATGTTTAGATGTTCAATTGCTTCTGGTATTATCTGTTTGAAGAGTAGTGTAGGTAAAGGATCTCGTACACAAGTTGAAGATTCTGATGTGGAAATTAATAAAGTTTGTTCAATTTCTCTCAGGGGAGTAATAATGCTGATCTGATAGTTATACTGCATTGTTAACTACAGGGTTACTTAAATTCTCTGGCCTTAAATTAGTAGCTTGCATTTGTAGTAGCATAGTACCTGGTTCTTTACAGTAACATACAGTGGTGCTTGAAAGTTTGTGAACCCTTTAGAATTTTCTATATTTCTGCATAAATATGACCTAAAACATCATCAGATTTTCACACAAGTCCTAAAAGTAGATAAAGAAAACCCAGTTCAACAAATGAGAAAATATTATACTTGGTGATTTATTTATTGAGGAAAATGATCCAATATTATATATCTGTGAGTGGCAAAAGTATGTGAACATTTGCTTTCAGTATCTGGTGTAACCCCCTTGTGCAGCAATAACTGCAACTAAATGTTTCCAGTAACTGTTGAGCAGTCCTGCACACTGGCTTGGAGGAATTTTAGCCCATTCCTCCATACAGAACAGCTACAACTATGGGATGTTGGTGGGTTTCCTCACATGGACTGCTCACTTCAGGTCCTTCCACAACATTTCGATTGGATTAAGGTCAGGACTTTGACTTGACCATTCCAAAACATTAAATTTATTCTTCTTTACCCATTCTTTGGTAGAACGACTTGTGTGCTTAGGGTCGTTTTCTTGCTGCATGACCCACCTCCTCTTGAGATTCAGCTCATAGACAGATGTCCTGACATTTTCCTTGAGAATTCACTGGTATAATTCAGAATTCATTGTTCCATCAATGATGGCAAGCCATCCTGGCCCAGATGCAGCAAAACAGGCCCAAACCATGTGTAGCGGGTTTAACGTGTGGGTGGAGCACAGAAGACGGCAGGACAGAGATCAGGATGAATATCGTGTTTTTATTGCTGCACTTTTCAGTCGGGCATTCAAATAAGCAACACTCGGAGATTTACACACACACACACACACACACACACACACACACACACACTCCGTAGTCTCCTCTCGGCAAGCCCCCCTCCGCTCTCACTCTCCCTCCTTAAATAGGGCGCGGTTTACTGGGCAGAACACACACAAAACACAGGTTAATTACACTCAGGTGTAGCGATTCTGCCACTTACCTTCCCCAACTCCGCCCTCCTGTCACAGACCGGCGCTTGACCACGCCCCCGCTGCCACATACCCCCACCGCCCGACTCAGGCCGGGCGCCCGTCCGGCCCGCAGCCGACTCCCCCCCCCCCCCCTTGACGGGAGAGGAAGTCCGCCACGACCATCTGCGCCCCCGGCCTGTGGACCACCTTGAAGTTGAAAGGTTGGAGCGCCAGATACCAACGGGTGATCCGCGCGTTGGCATCCTTCATGCGGTGGAGCCACTGGAGGGGTGCGTGGTCCGAACAGAGGGTGAAAGAGCGCCCCAGCAGGTAGTAACGGAGGGCGAGGACCGCCCACTTGATCGCCAGGCACTCTTTCTCGATTGTGCTGTAGCGCCCCTCACGCACTGACAGCTTTCGGCTGATGTATAACACTGGGCGATCCTCTCCCCCCACCTGCTGGGACAAAACGGCCCCCAGCCCTCTGTCCGACGCATCCGTCTGTAACAAAAAAGGGAGAGAGAAGTCAGGGGAGTGCAAAAGTGGCCCCCCACACAGTGCAGCCTTTACCTCAGAGAAAGCCCGCTGGCACTGCTCCTTCCACTGGACCGGATCTGGCGCCCCCTTTTTAGTGAGGTCAGTCAGCGGGCTGGTGACGTCCGAATAATTAGGTATAAACCTACGATAATAGCCAGCCAGCCCCAGGAACTGTCTCACCCCCTTTTTGGTCTTGGGCCTCGGGCAGGCCGCAATCGTTGCTGTCTTATTAATTTGGGGACGCACCTGCCCGTTACCCAAGTGGAAGCCCAGATACCGTACTTCCACCCGCCCAATCGCACACTTCTTCGGGTTGGCAGTGAGCCCCGCCCACCTCAGCGACCTAAGGATGGCCCTCAGGTGTTGCAGGTGCCGCTGCCAGTCATTACTATAAATGATGATGTCGTCTAAGTAAGCGGCCGCATAGGTGGCGTGGGGCCGGAGGACCCGGTCCATCAGCTGCTGAAACGTAGCCGGCGCCCCAAACAGCCCAAACAGAAGTGTGACGAACTGGTGTAAGCCGAACGGTGTGGAAAAGGCCGTTTTTTCCCGGGATAATGGAGTCAAGGGGATCTGCCAATATCCCTTCGTCAAATCCAGTGTCGAGTAAAAGCGAGCCGTGCCTAGTCGATCGAGCAGCTTATCAATACGAGGCATTGGGTACGCGTCGAATTTAGACACCGTGTTGACTTTTCTATAGTCCACACAGAACCGGACCGAGCCGTCGGCCTTGGGAACCAAGACCACCGGGCTGCTCCAGTCACTGTGGGACTCCTCGACGATGCCCATTTCGAGCATGGCCTGAAGTTCTTCCCGAACCACCTTTTTTTTGTGTTTGGGTAATCTATAAGGACGGCTACGCACTACCACCCCCGGGGGCGTCTCTATGTGGTGTTCTATGAGGTTGGTGCGACCGGGCAGGGGCGAGAACACATCTGAAAACTCGGCCTGCAACTGGGCGACCTCCGTGAGTTGGGTCGGGGAGAGGTGGTCTCCACAGGGGACCGGAGAGGTGCGAGATGCCAATGACCCTTTTTGGACCTCCGGCCCCAGCTCCGCCTTCTCCGGAACTACCGACACCAATGCCACGGGGACCTCCTCGTTCCAGAGTTTCAGTAGATTGAGGTGGTAGATCTGTAGCGCCCCCTCCCTGTCCGTTCGCCTAACCTCATAGTCGACGTCCCCGACTCGCCGTGTGACCTCAAAGGGCCCTTGCCACTTGGCGATTAATTTGGAGCTCGACGTGGGCAACAGGACGAGTACCTAATCTCCTGGCGTGAACTCTCTAAGGCGCGTGCCCTTGTTGTACAGGCAGGTTTGCCGTTCCTGGGCCTGCCGCAAATTCTCCTGAGTTAGGTGGGTGAGCGTGTGAAGTTTTGCACGCAGATCCATAACGTACTGAATTTCATTTTTGCTCTGTGAAGGTCCCTCCTCCCAATTTTCCCGCAGTACATCTAAGATGCCGCGCGGCTTACGCCCATACAATAATTCAAACGGGGAGAACCCCGTGGAGGCTTGGGGGACCTCTCGCACTGCAAACAACAAGGGTTCGAGCCACTTATCCCAGTTATGTGCGTCCTCACTTACGAATTTTTTGATAATATTCTTGAGGGTGCGACTGAACCGTTCAACTAAACTGTCCGTCTGTGGGTGATACATGCTGGTGCGGATCGGCTTAATACCCAGTAGCCCATACAGTTCGCTCAGTGTTCGTGACATAAACGAGGTGCCTTGGTCAGTCAGAATCTCTTTCAGGATTCCAACCCGGGAGATGACGTGGAAGAGGGCCTCTGCAATACTACGTGCGGAGATATTGCGGAGAGGCACCGCTTCCAGGTATCGCGTTGCATAGTCCACCAGAACCAATATAAAGCGGTACCCTCGTGTTGACCGATCTAATGGCCCGACAAGATCCATCCCAATTCTTTCAAACGGGGTCTCGATTAATGGTAGGGGGCGCAAGGGCGCTTTTGGAATGGTCGCTGGATTTACTAATTGGCATTCGCGGCACGCCATACACCAATTACGGACGTCGCCGCGAATCCCTGGCCAATAGAACTGGCCATTATCCGGGCGAGTGTCTTATCCTGCCCGAGGTGTCCCGCCATGGGATTAAAGTGAGCTGCCTGGAATACCAATTCCCGACGGCTCTTTGGAATTAACAACTGGGTGACTCGCTCCTTCGTCTGAGTGTCCTGCATCACTCGGTATAACCTATCCTTCAAAATGGAAAAATAGGGGAAGGACGGGGTGGCGTTCGGCTGGAGCGTTTGACCATCGATTACTCTCACTTGGTCAAACGCGTGTCGCAGAGTCTCGTCTCGTGATTGTTCCAGTGGGAAATCCGCGAGGGATTCCCCAATAGAAAGAGGAGGGGCCGGGGGCTCCTCACTCTGTCGCGGAGATGACGTAGACGGCTCTGTGACTGCAGCTCCAGCCAAAGCGACACCGGGACCCTCCCCTGACAACCGGCAGGACCCACTCTTTACTAGGCGTGCCATCAACCCCCGAAATCCCGGCCAATCAGTCCCCAAGATCAAAGAGTGGGTAAGGCGAGGATTAACCGCCGCCTTCACTATCGATTTTTCCCCTCTGAAATGTATGTGGACCGACACCAACGGGTAGCTGTGAATATCCCCGTGCACACACAACACCTTCACCCCTTGTGCTCCCCCCAATGCCTCGTCTTGCACCAGGCTTTGGCGGATCGAGGTCTGATTGCAACCCGAATCCACCAACGCCTGATATGTCGCCCCTTGTACACTTACCGGTATGCGATACGCTCCGGCCTGATCGAGGGCAGCCTCTGGCGCGTCGGGGATCCGCACCACCGCCCCCACCTCCATCGCTGCACACTGTTGCTGCAGGTGGCCTGGTTCCCCGCAGCGCCATCAAACCGGCCCGGGCCTCCCCTCTGCAGCTGTGTTTTGAGAGTCACTCACCTGAGGGGGGGAGAGACAGACACAGAAGGGAGAAACGGGAGGGCACCACTGGTGCGGCGGGCCAGCTGGGGTGGAGCCGGCCCCCGCCTCCGTGGAGGGGAATGGGGTGAGGACGGGACACGGGAGGAGGGGGAAGAGAGAGAGAGAGGAGAGAGAAGACGATGTCATCCGTTGTTCTGCCGCCGGGACAGCCGCCAGATGATCCTCCGCCAGTCCTACGGCCTGATCCAGCGATGCCGGGCGGTGGCACTGGACCCACTCCGTGGTTCCGGCGGGTAGGCGGGCAATGAACTGTTCCAGCGCCACCTGGTCGATGATTCCCTCAGCGTCGCGATCTTCGGCCCTCAGCCACTGCCAGCAGGCGTCCCGGAGCTGCTGGCCGAACGCGAACGGGCTGCCGACTTCCTCCATCCGCAGCGCGCGGAAGCGCTGGCGCTGCTGCTCCGGCGTGCGCCCCACGCGCTGGAGGACAGCCCGGCGAAGGTCGGCGTAGGCCAGCCGGCGGTCGGCGGGGAGCTGTAGTGCAGCTAACTGCGCCTCTCCTGTCAGGAGGGGGAGGAGGCGTGCCGCGCGCTGCTCCATCGGCCACCCCGAGGCTTCGGCGACCTGCTCGAACAACGCGATGAAAGCCTCGGGGTCATCCTGCGGGCCCATCTTGGTCAAGGTGAGGGGAGATAGGCCCGCAGCCGGGGCGCTGGTGGACCCCGCCGACGCGAGGAGGCGCCGGAACGCCTCTTGGTCTTCCTGTTGAGCCAGCACCAGGGCTTCGAAGCAGTGCTCCTGCTCTTTCCGGAGCGTGACGAGTGCCTGGTGCTGGCTCTGCTGAGCCGTGGCGAGGGCGTGGACCAAGTCCGCGAACGGGGAGGATTCCATGGGGCTGCAGGACAGGTGCTCCACCTTCCCGGGTTTCGGCATCACTGTAGCGGGTTTAACGTGTGGGTGGAGCACAGAAGACGGCAGGACAGAGATCAGGATGAATATCGTGTTTTTATTGCTGCACTTTTCAGTCGGGCATTCAAATAAGCAACACTCGGAGATTTACACACACACACACACACACACACACACACACACTCCGTAGTCTCCTCTCGGCAAGCCCCCCTCCGCTCTCACTCTCCCTCCTTAAATAGGGCGCGGTTTACTGGGCAGAACACACACAAAACACAGGTTAATTACACTCAGGTGTAGCGATTCTGCCACTTACCTTCCCCAACTCCGCCCTCCTGTCACAGACCGGCGCTTGACCACGCCCCCGCTGCCACACCATGATACTACCACCACCATGTTTCACAGATGGGATAAGGTTCTTATGCTGGAATGCAGTGTTTTCCTTTCTCCAAACATAACGCTTCTCATTTAAACCAAAAAGTTCTATTTTGGTCTCATCTGTCCACAAAACATTTTTCCAACAGCCTTCTGGCTCGTCCACATGATCTTTAGCAAACTGCAGATGAGGAGCAATGTTCTTTTTGGAGAGCAGTGGCTTTCTCCTTGCAACCCTGCCATGCACACCATTGTAGTTCAGTGTTCTCCTGATGGTGGAGTCATGAACATTAACCAATGTGAGAAAGGCCTTCAGTTGCTTAGAAGTTACCCTGGGGTCCTTTGTGACCTCACTGACTATTGCATGCCTTGCTCTTGGAGTGATCTTTGTTGGCTGACCACTCCTGGGGAGGGTAACAATGGTCTTGAATTTCCTCCATTTGTACACAATCTGCCTGACTGTGGATTGGTGGAGTCCAAACTCTTTAGAGATGGTTTTGTAACCTTTTCCAGCCTGATGAGCATCAACAACACTTTTTCTGAGGATCCTCAGAAATCTCCATTGTTCGTGCCATGATACACTTCCACAAACATGTGTTGTGAAGATCAGACTTTGATAGATCCCTGTTCTTTAAATAAAACAGGGTGCCCGCTCACACCTGATTGTCATCCCATTGACTGAAAACATCTGACTCTAATTTCACCTTCAAATTAACTGCTAATCCTAGAGGTTCACATACTTTTGCCACTCACAGATATGTAATATTGGATCATTTTCCTCAATAAATAAATGACCAATTATATTATTTTTGTCTCCTTTGTTTAACTGGTTTGTCTTTATCTACTTTTAGGACTTGTGTGAAAATCTGATGATGTTTTAGTTCATATTTATGCAGAAATATAGAAAATTCTAAAGGGTTCACAAATTTTCAAGCACCACTGTACACCCATACACCTGTAGTTATCTAACCAGCTAATCCCTTTACAGTAGCACAGTCCATAAAATCATGCATATACAAATGAACAGTTTCAGTTCATGTTCACTTCAAACATCAGAATGGAGAAAATTCTGATCTCTCTGATTTTCACTGTGGCATGGGTGTAGGTGCCAGATGGACTGGTCTGAGTATTTCAGAAACTGCTGAGCTCCTGGGGTTTTCACACACAACAGTCTCTAAAGTTTACACATAATGGTGTGAAAAACAAAAAACATTGAATGAGCGACAGTTCTGTGGGTGGAAACGCCTTGTTGATGATAGAGGTCACAGGAAAATAGCCAGATTCGTTTGAGCTACCAGGCAGGATAGAGTAACTCATATAATCACTATTTACAACTGTGGTGAGCAGAAAAGCATCTTCTGCAAGAGCAGAAGGCCACATTGGATTCCAGCCAAGAACAGGAAGCTTCAAACTAGACAATTCCCCTGTGGGAAATCGCGAGAGTGATGCAGTGCGTTAAGCCATGCCTCTAGGTGAAAGCACCATCCAAAAGGCAGCATGAGATATGAGGCAAGGTGAAAGGACCACCCAAAAGGCAGCATGAGATAAGAGGCAAAAGTCATTGTCCCTAGGTATAGCGCCCCCAAGCGGCCAACTTGTCCCAATGTGTTTGTGGGCCTCTGTGGAGGGGTGAGGCATAGCGCGACCAAGTTTCGTAAAGGTACGCCAAAGGGCGGCCGAGATATGAGCGAACTTCCTGTTTCACGTCAGCGCGGCCAAAGTCGATAGGCCGCCATGGCCAAACACTTAGGAAACCCTAAACACCGGGCAAGTGTCTTGTGCAACTTAGTCCCAAGAAGCCATGTCCCAAGTTTGGGAGAAATTGGTGAAAAATTGAGGGAGGAGAAGCAGCATGATAGATTTGAACAAAACTCAAAATGGCGGGAAAACTTGAAGGGTTGAAAATGACGTCACAGGGTGCACTGGATTCGTCAAGGGCCAAGGAGTCCCGGGATACCAAGGTTTTGAAAATCGGACCAACGGTTCAAAAGTTACAAACAGAAATGAACCAGCGACTTAGAGCTGCGGGCGCAATTTTGATTGGCCGCCACGGCCCCACGCTGGCGAAATTCTGAACACCAGGTAAGTGTCTTGTGCAGCTCAGTCCAATGGCACCATCCACCAAGTTTGGGACAAATGGGTCAAGAATTGAGGGATGAGAAGCATTTTGTGAAATTCACTTAAAAAAGTGAATTTCACAAAATGCAAAATTGCGGGAAAACTTTCCGGTGTTGAAAATTTTGTAAGAGGGTGCGCTGGATTCGTCCTGGCCCAAGGAGTCCAGGGAAACCAAGTGCTCGAAAATTTAGTATGCATGGTTATTGAGTTATTAGCAATCAAAATCGGTACGGAAGATGAATAATAATAATAAAAAAATAAGAAGAAGAAGAAACGCATAGAAGAACAATAGTGATGCCGTGCTCTGCACGGCATCACTAATAATAATAAGAAGAAGAAACGCATAGAAGAACAATAGTGATGCGTGCTCTGCACTGCATCACTAATAATAAGAAACGCATAGAACAATAATAGTGATGCGTGCTTTGCACTGCATCACTAATAATAAGAAACGCATAGAAGAACAATAGTGATGCATGCTCTGCACTGCATCACTAATAAATAGAAGAAGAAGAAGAAGAGAAGAAACACGTAGAAGAACAATAGTTGCAGTGCTTTGCACTGCAACCTATGGGCTCCCCTAGGGGAGCCCATAGGTTGCTGTGCTGCAGCACTGCATCCTAACTAGACCGGACAATTCCCCGGGGGAAATTGTGAGAGGATGCAGTGCGCGAAGCAATTCGGTCACGCATGTTTGCTTGCCGTGAATGTGTGACCTGCTATGAAGCTACAATGCCATGATTTGTGTGTGTGCTTGAGACAGCAGCCCCCTCCCCCCTCTCTGCTACCTCACTGGCCCCAGTCGGCATGGCGACGGGCCTGAGCAGGAGCGCTATAGACACCCATTCAACACTTGTGTAACGCAATAGACACCCATTCAAATGCCGGATTTTCTCCCGGAACCCACATGGCGTTTGAGCCGGGACTGATCCGAAAGTGTAGAACCTAGCAGAAAAGTTGAATGCCAGATTCACAGAGGAGAAGTTTTCCTACGTTTTAGAGTTTGAATCACGTCTCTAGGTGAAAGCATGCCAGAGCAGCGGACGTTTGAAAAACGTTGAAAAAGTGCTTTTTTTTCAATTAATTCCATAGAAATGAATGGGGGGTTTTTCGACGATTTTTTCGTGACGTAGTCGCAAAAAAATCGTATTCTGTAGAGAAAAGCAATAGCATAGTGAGTCCGATTGAGCCGCAAGTTTTGATATATTGTTTGTCTGTGTGCGACGTACGGTTATTGAGTTATTCGAAATCGAAATTTGCGTAGGAATAATAATAAGAAATATAAGATGCAGCACTGTATCCTAACTAGATAAGACAATTCCCCGGGGGGAAATTGTGAGAGGATGCAGTGCGCGAAGCAATTCGGTCACGCATGTTTGCTGGCCGTGAATGTGTGACCTGCAATGATGTTTCAATGCAATGATTATGTGTGTGCTTGAGACAGCAGCCCCCCCCCCCCCCCCCCCACTGCCTCACTGCTCCCAGTCGGCATGGCGACGGGCCTGTGAAAGCACAGAGTGACACATAATCTTGTCAATTTTTGGCTGATTTTTGCTCAGGATCAGGCCTCAAACAACGACAAATAACTCGACAACAAAAGCAGCTATTCACAAAATTCTTTCACAGTGAGCGCTAGAAGGGTCTCCTGAATAAACTGATGTCATTTTTTTGTCTGTAGTTTTAAAAATGAGGACACTAGATCGAGTTAAAAATGAGTGACTTTTCTGTCACGTTTATAGTCGAGTTTTCTGCTGTTTTTTACAAAGGAGCAGGCCTCGAACAATGACAAATAACTTGACAACGAAAGCAGCTATTCACAAAATTCTTTCACAGTGAGCGCTAGAAGGGTCTCCTGAATAAACTGATGTAATTTTTTGTCTGTAGTGTTAAAAAGGAGGACACTAGAGCGAGTTAAAAATGAGTGACTTTTCTGTCACGTTTATAATGGGTGTCAACGAGGCCTCTCGGCTGCCCTGTCCTCAGTTTGAGGCTTGTCATTCAAAAACTGTAAATCCTATCGTTTAGATAGACACATTGTGTGAATCAGGACAAGTTTTCCTACTACTTTTGAGAAAATCATGTCTGTAGAGTGAAATTTGTGGCTGAAAACACAGTTTAAGCGAGAAAGTTTGAGCTTTTTTTTCAAGCTGTCTACACTCTAAGTTAACAAGCTTCACTGGTGTGTAACGCAATAGACACCCATTGAAAAGCCGGATTTTCTCCCGGAACCCACATGGCGTTTGAGCCGGGACTGATCCGAAAGTGTAGAACCTAGCAGAAAAGTTGAATGCCAGATCCACAGAGGAGAAGTTTTCCTACGTTTTAGAGTTTGAATCACGTCTCTAGGTGAAAGCATGCCAGAGCAGCGGACGTTTAAAAAACGTTGAAAAAGTGCTTTTTTTCAATTAATTCCATTGAAATGAATGGGGGTTTTTTCGACGATTTTTTCGCGACTACGTTACGAAAAAATCTTATTCTTTAGAGAAATGTAATAGCATAGCGAGTCCGATCGAGCCGCAAGTTTTGATATATTGTTTGTCTGTGTGCGACGTACGGTTATTGAGTTATTCGAAATCGAAATTTGCATAGGAATAATAATAAGAAAAAAAAATAAGAAGAAACACGTAGAAGAACAATAGTTGCAGTGCTTTGCTCCCCATAGGTTGCTGTGCTGCAGCACTGCATCCTAATAAATAACTAGACCGGACAATTCCCCGGGGGAAATTGTGAGAGGATGCAGTGCGCGAAGCACTTCGGTCACGCATGTTTGCTGGCCGTGAATGTGTGACCTGCAGTGAAGTTTCAATGCAATGATTATGTGTGTGCTTGAGACAGCAGCCGTCATGAAGAAGAGCTATTCAAGAGTATAAACAAAGTGACTACAGGCGGAAATTAGCATGTACTGCTATAACCTGGGACAGACATCTGTCCTTACCACAAGGATAATGTTTAATTTGTGCACTGTCCCTTTTAAAAATAAAATAAACTCTAAACTCTAAGAAGAGTGGTTGTAGTTTGTATGTACGAACAGAAGTGTTCCTAATAAAGTGGGCGGCTAAGGTGAAGTGTCATGCCGACCAAGGCTGTTTTTCTGTCACATTTATAATGGGTGTCAATGAGGCCATTCGGCTGCCCTCTTCTCAGTTTGAGGCTTCTCATTCAAAAACTGTAAATCCTATCGTTTAGATAGACACATTGTGTGAATCAGGACAAGTTTTCCTACTACTTTTGAGAAAATCATGTCTGTAGAGTGAAATTTGTGGCTGAAAACACAGTTTAAGCGAGAAAGTTTGAGCTTTTTTTCCAAGCCGTCTCCACTCTGACTTAACGAGGTCCACTGGTGTGTAACGCAATAGACACCCATTCAAAAGCCGGATTTTCTCCCGGAACCCACATGGCGTTTGAGCCGGGCCTGATCCGAAAGTGTAGAACCTAGCAGAAAAGTTGAATGCCCGATCCACAGAAGAGAAGTTTTCCTACGTTTTAGAGTTTGAATCACGTCTCTAGGCGAAAGCATGCCAGAGCAGCGGATGTTTGAAAAAGTGCTTTTTTTTTTCCAATTAATTCCATAGAAATGAATGGGGTTTTTTTGGGACAAGTGTGACTACTACTTTTGAGAAAATTATGTCTGTAGTGTGAAATTTGTGGCTGAAAACACAGTTTAAGTTTGAAATTTTGAGCATGATTTATGTGTGTGCTTGAGACAGCAACCCCCCCCCCCCCCCCACCTGCCCTGTCATTGGCCCCAGTCGGCATGGCGACGGGCCTCAGGAGAGCAAAGACACACAAGGTATTGAGTTTTCTGCTGTTTTTTTGCTCAGGACCAGGCCTCGAACAACGACAAATAACTCGACCATGAAAGCAGCTATTCACAAAATTCTTTCACAGTGAGTGCTAGAAGGGTCTCCTGAATAAAATGATGTATTTTTTTCTCTGTAGTGTTAAAAATAAGGACACTAGAGTGATTTAAAAATGACTGACTTTTCTGTCACATTTATAATGCGTGTCAATGAGCTAAGACACACAAGGTCTTGAATTTTATGCTGTGTTTTACTACGGAACAGGCCTCGAACAATGACAAATAACTCGACAACGGAAGCAGCTATTCACAAAATTCTTTCACAGTGAGCGCTAGAAGGGTCTCCTGAATAAAATGATGTATTTTTTTGGTTGTATTGTTAAAAATGAGGACGCTACAGGGAGTTAAAAACGAGTGACTTTTCAGCAACGTTTATACTGGGAGTCAATGAGGCCGCTCACCTGTGCTCTCCTCACTTTGAGGCTTGTCATTCAAAAACCGTAAATCCTATCGTTTAGGTAGACACATTGTGTGAATCAGGACAAGTTTTCCTACTACTTTTGAGAAAATCATGTCTGTAGAGTGAAATTTGTGGCTGAAAACAGAGTTTAAGCGAGAAAGTTTGACCTTTTTTTTGAAGCCGCCTACACTCTAAGCTTAACGACCCTCACTGGTGTGTAACGCAATAGACACCCATTCAAAAGCCGGATTTTCTCCCAGAAACCACATGGCGTTTGAACCGGGCCTGATCCGAAAGTGTAAAACCTAGCAGAAAAGTTGAATGCCAGATCCACAGAGGAGAAGTTTTCCTACGTTTTAGAGTTTGAATCATGTCTCTAGGTGAAAGCATGCCAGAGCAGTGGATGTTTGAAAAACATTGAAAAAGTGCTTTTTTTCAATTAATTCCATAGAAATGAATGGGGTTTTTTGGGGCGATTTTTTCGCGACGTAGTCGCGAAAAAATCGTATTCTATAGAGAAAAGTAATAGCATAGCGAGTCCGATCGAGCCGCACGTTTTGATATATTGTTTGTCTGTGTGCGACGTACGGTTATTGAGTTATTCGAAATCAAAATTTGCGTAGGAATAATAATAATAAGAAGAAGAAATACGTAGAAGAACAATAGTTGCAGTGCTTTGCACTGCAACCTATGGGCTCCCCTAGGGGAGCCCATAGGTTGCTGTGCTGCAGCACTGCATCCTAATAATAAGAAACGCATAGTAGAATAGTGATGCGTGCTCTGCACTGCATCACTAATAAGAAACACATAGTAGAACAATAGTGATGCGTGCTCTGCACTGTATCACTAATAAGAATAATAAGAATAATAATAAAAAACACATAGTAGAACAATAGTGATGCGTGCTCTGCACTGCATCACTAATAAGAAACGCATAGTAGAACAATAGTGATGCGTGCTCTGCACTGCATCACTAACAAGCCCAAGTTCCTATTAAAGTGGCTGGTGCGTCCAATTCCATAAATTTGGGACACTGTGTAAAATGTAAATAAAAACTATAATATGATGATTTGCAAATCTTGGAAATGCTATATTTAATTGGAAATAGTCTAAAGACAACATATCAAATGTTGAAACTGAGAAATTTTATTGGGTTTTTTTTGTTTGTTTTTTAAAATATATGCATTGTGAATTTGACGTCAGCAACACATTTCAAAAAAGTTGGGACAGGGGCATGTTTATCACTGTGTTGCATCACCTCTACTTTTAACAATACTTTGTAAAGGTTTGGGAACTGAGGAGACCTATTGCTGTAGTTTTGAAAGAGAAATGTCCCATTCATTCATGTTGGGTCAAGGAGGTCCATGTGGGTGTGCTCATGCTGAATGTAACCAATCATAAGAGAGACAGTGCCTCCTCTGGTTTTTGCCCCAAACTGTTGAAAGTCAGGTCGCTTTCCACAAGCAGAATTCAACTTCAAGAGCAGTTAACCTGCAACAGTTTGTGCCCTCTAGTGCTTGCCAAGCAGAAACTTTCTCACATGTGGTGGCTGCTTTGTGTGTTTACTGCTTAGTTCTATAGACCCCTTCGCATGTTTGTAAACAAACCGATGGTTGCCAGGATGCGCGCACAGCCTGGACTCAGAAACAATGGTGCTGCCCATAGACCGGCATTATGAGCTGTCAGATTATGCAAAACAATTGTCGTTACAAGATCGAGAATGCTACATAAATAAGTTAACTCTAACAAGTGGACATCGCCTACCGGATCCGTATTTAATTAAAGTGTGGACGGACGATGTTAGTAAGTTTTCCTCTGATACCTGAAGGCAGTCATACTATTTACAAAAAATGTCAAACTCAAAAAAAAAAAAAAAAAACCTATTTACAAAAGTAGCCTGCCATTAACATTCTGGTTACAGCGAGACTACAACTTGATTAACAATGGGACATTCATATTCATTTTGTTTTAATCAAATTATGCCAGTGATGTGATGGCAATGTGGCTTTAGCTACAACAGCAAATACCAACACTAAACAGCAATTTGCAGGAGGTAATGGCATGAAAGGAATGATAATGTAAAGAGTGCAGCTAAGAGAAATCAGAGCTGCGTAAAAAGCGAGAGGCAGAGACCAGAAAGGTAACTGAACGGGGCGGGAGCTAGGTTAGAGCAGTCAACGCAAGTTGGCATTTAGAGTGAGGGCACACAATTTTACCTTTCCATCCTTGCTTTAAAATTGTGATTTTCGGCATGCACAAATAATGATGGCACAAAATCTGGACTGCTTGAGTCAAGCGAGACCTCTCCTACAAACAAAATTGCATGCAAAGCTAAGTTAACATGCTAACAATATTCATTACATTGTGTAACTATGACCCAGCTAATCAGACAAACGTTACCAAAGTATTTTGCTACATCAATAAACGAAGACTAGAAAGAATAAAAAAGAAAGATTTAATAAATAGCCTGATCTTACCTGTGATGAAGTGGGCACTGCAAACCCGCACATTTTTGATGGTGCTTTCATCCCAGTCTACACATTTGATGGCTTGTAGCCATAGACGTCGGCGATTTTTTTGGAATGGGTGAGATCCTGCTGGAATTCTGTACATTTTAACCCCATCACTGCTACGATTCTGACACCCAACAACACAACAACTAGGCATTTCTTCCAAATATTTCTTCTCGTCTCTACTGTCGCTGAGTCTTTTTTGGGTCCAGGCTGCGCGCGCAATTTCCTCTTACATATGAATGACGTTTACTGCGAAGGGGTCTATATTCACAGGTGCCATTATTTGCTTTGCTTTTGTTTATTTCCTCACTTGCGGCTGCCTGTACTACTCTCAATTGTTGAATTTGTGCGCAAGGACTTGTATCATGCAAGAGGCAGTAAATATCTGCACGTGTAATTATACAATTTATTTTTGACATGAATCTGATGTGGGTGGCACGGTGGTGTAGTGGTTAGCGCTGTCGCCTCACAGCAAGAAGGTCCTGGGTTCGAGCCCCGGGGCCGGCGAGGGCCTTTCTGTGTGGAGTTTGCATGTTCTCCCCGTGTCCGCGTGGGTTTCCTCCGGGTGCTCCGGTTTCCCCCACAGTCCAAAGACATGCAGGTTAGGTTAACTGGTGACTCTAAATTGACCGTAGGTGTGAATGTGAGTGTGAATGGTTGTCTGTGTCTATGTGTCAGCCCTGTGATGACCTGGCGACTTGTCCAGGGTGTACCCCGCCTTTCGCCCGTAGTCAGCTGGGATAGGCTCCAGCTTGCCTGCGACCCTGTAGAAGGATAAAGCGGCTAGAGATAATGAGATGAGATGAGATGAATCTGATGCCATACACATTGCTCATTAGTGTGCATGTTTCCACATGAATAGTTATGTCGGCCAAAGTAAAGTAATTCTGTTCTGTACATAGTTCTATTATTTTTATTTATTAATTTATTTATTTATTTTAAATGTACAACCCAAATCAGAAGAAGTTGGGATGGTATGTTGAAATTAAAACTGAAAACAATGATATACAAATCCTTGACCTGTACTGCATTCAGAGCGGCAGCACGTTATTTTGTTTTACCTCATGATTTTTTTTTTCAAAATAAACACATTTCTATTTTCATTCTTGCAGCACATTTCAAAAAAGCTGGGATGGTAAAGCATTTACCACTTTGTAATGTTGCCCTTCTTTCTCACAACACCTAAAAATTTAGGAACTGAAGACACCAAGTTTCAAAGTGTTTCAGGTGTTATTTTGTCCGATTGTTCCTACAGACAGGTCTTAATGTGTGCAACAGCACAGGGTTATCATCGTCATGTTTTTTGTTTTGAAATTTGCCACGTATTCTTTATTGGGGACAGGAACCTTCTTCCGCACTCATACCTTTGTGATCTGGAATACTGATTCATCTGACCACAATATACATTTCCACTGTGTGATGGTCCATCCCAGATGCTTCTGAGCCCAGAGAAGTCAACAGCACTTGTGGACAGAGTTAACATAAGGCATCCTTTTTGCACAGTAAAGTATTAACTGGCATTTGTGGATGTAACACCATATTGTTGTGCTTGACAAAGGTTTGCCAAAGTAATCCCAAGCCCATGTGGTTATATCAACTACAGATGAATGACGACATTTGATGCAGTGCTGTCTGAGGGATCGGAAATCATGGGTGTTCAGCCTTAGGCTTGCATCCTTGCCCTTTGTGCACCGAAATTCCTCCAGATTCCTTGAATCATTTCATGATAGTATGCACCGTAGAGGATGAAATATCCAAATCCCTTTATATCTTTCTGTGAAGCGTATTGCTTTTAAACATTTCACTAATTTTCTTGTGCATTTGTTGACAGACTGGGAATCCTTGGCCCGTCTTTGCTCCTCAAAGACTAGGTGTTTCCTGGATACTGCTTTTGTACCAAATCCTGATAATCTGTTGACATCACCTGTTTCAAATCACATCGTTATTATTACTAGCCCTAAATTGCCACTGTCCCAACTTTGTTTGGAATGTGTGGCAGGCCTGAAATGCAGAAATAGATGTATATTAACTAGTGCTGTCAAGCGATTAAAATATTTAATCGCGATTAATGTCGCGACTGTCATAGTTAACTCGCGATTAATCGCAATTTAATCGCACATTTTTGTCACATGAAAAACCATTGTAATTCTCTTATCAGCATAAAAAAGTGAATGGGCTTGCTTTGCATTGCAAAGCATAACACGTCTTGACACAGCCACTGCAAAGTGAAACCTAAGCCGAGCACCGGGGCTGGCAAAAGAACCATGAGTGAAGTGATCTACTGCTTGAGTTAATCTACAACTCGAATCAGAGAGACAGGTTACACAGTGACGGTAGGCTTGACATGCTTGGTTATAATATAAAGTACACTATTATATTAACTTTAAGTTGTTCGTTGATAAATATTGCATTGAATCTGATCTTTACTGTTTCAGCTCACTTAACACATTTTGTACTTTTACACTTTCTGCCTGTTGATGCGTCGCGCTGTCCAATCAGAGGCAGCCAAATTTGCATATTACAGGAAGGATTTCTGGGATAGCATTGAGTTTACAGTTCAGAGGGATCTGGCTTCTTTAGACGCTTCTTAAAACTGAATAAATATTTAAAAAGAGCCAAATGAGCCAGTCTTTTGAACAGCTCTTTTCAAAGAACGGATCACAAAGATGCGGATCCCATCAAAGAGCCATAAATCCCATCTCTCCTAGCGCGCCCTGCCCACGCTGGTTCTTTGGGGGGAAGAGGGCAGAGGACTCTGGCTGTGCGGGGCATGGCATTACAGTCTAGCTGCTATCGTTTTTCTAAGCAAAGTCTCTGTTCCAAGTTCCTGGCAGTTTCAAAAGCTTATGAAAAACCTACATCATGTCACAGAGTGTTAATCTCGCGATAAAAAAATTATCGCCGTTAAAATTGAGTCAAGTTAACGCGTTAATAATGCGACATTTTTGACAGCACTAATATTAACAAATGAAATTAAGTTGACCAGACAAAACATGAAATATATTGGGTTCATACTGTCATTAAATACAAGTCAAAGTAAATTTAGAAATCACTACTTTTTTTTTTTATGTTTTCCATATCATTCTGAGTTGGGGTTGTACATTTCAGCCTGTTTGATTATTTTTGTACTATTCACAATATTTAAATACATTTTGCTTTGCATAAATGCATATCTTTTTTTTTTCCTCCCAAGGGGTGGGTATCACATGATATAATTTATCAGAAGTCATGGAGCCTTTTTCTCATTGTTTATGCCAAAAATGCCTTATTGGTTGGGCCCTAGTTGTCACAAGTGGATATGGTATAATTCTGTGTGCATTTGGAATTTATTTTTTGACAGGGCAAAGCTGGCAGAAAACTACTCCAAATTAAGCATTGCTAACTTTGGGAGATCACTATTTGGCAGTTACTGTCCTACTTATGTACCTGACTTTGTTCTACATGGAATTCCGAGTGACAGTAAACTGAGGCAAAGCCTTGTATCTGACTTGGCCCACGCAGTGCAGGTGAATATGAACAAAACCATTGTAAATTGTGCTTGATTTTGGTCACTATTAGGTAGTCTGTGCTTACAAACCAGATATGGCATGCATATGTAATCACCATATGTAGTCATCATCATTATACCAAGCTTTATTTTTTAGCACTTAATGTCATTTCAAAATTTATGGTAGTGCACATGGAAATTAAATACTTGCTACAATCATGTGCAAAGTATATTTAATACAATTTCAAACAATGGCCAAGTTTAAAAAAAGACTTGGTTTATGATTATTATGCTTAAGAGAAGCTTTTTTCCTTTTTATTTTTAAGTTCAATTGTCAAAGCAGCAGGTTGTCTCTTGCTTATGATATTGATAACAAAGGTGTTAAGTCTCTCTCTTCCACTTACTTTGAAGCATCCTGTATTGGATGAGCCTGTAGCTGAGGCCGTCTGCATTATTGCAGATATAGACAGGTGGACAGTGCAGGTGGCCAGTAGTCAGAGACCCAGCACAGAGAATAAGCTTGGAAAAGATGTTTTGGTCTCAAACCTTGTGTCAAACCTGCTACACTCAACTTACCAGCTCTACCGTCTCAACCTGTCTCCCAGCTTTGTGAGTGCACCTCTCTAATCTTTCCTTGAGTTGTCTGACTGAACTTTACTTGACTTCATGCTAATTGGCATCACTAGCTTTTCCTTCATTACACCAACATTATTTTGTTTTAAAAAATTGTTTATCTTTTACACCGATATGATGCCAAATATTTGTCTTTATTTGACTCATCCTACAACTGTTGATGCATGCTGTTTATTCATAGCTAAATTAAACAAACCCTTAATTCCTTGAAGTGTTAAGTGTAAGGTGGGGTGGTTGTTCTCAAATTTATTTTGAATTTTTCACTCTTTTTCTTTGCCTTTCAGTGTATAATGCATCTGGAGGACCGACTGCAAGAGCTCTATTTCAAGAGCAAAATGCTTGCCGAATATCTGAAAGGACAGACCAGGGTGCATGTCAAAGAGCTTGGCATGGTTCTAGGGTAATAAATCTTTTTTGGTAACTTGAATGTTGTCACTTTAATGATTTTGCTAAAATTTGCCTAACTGATGTCCTCTCTGACAGACCATTTAATCAGTTTGAAATTGCATCAATTTCTTTTTTTTTTATTATTTTTTACAACCCCGATTCCAAAAAAGTTGGGACAAAGTACAAATTGTAAATAAAAACGGAATGCAAGAATTTACAAATCTCAAAAACCGATATTGTATTCACAATAGAACATAGACAACATATCAAATGTCGAAAGTGAGACATTTTGAAATTTCATGCCAAATATTGGCTCATTTGAAATTTCATGACAGCAACACATCTCAAAAAAGTTGGGACAGGGGCAATAAGAGGCTGGAAAAGTTAAAGGTACAAAAAAGGAACAGCTGGAGGACCAAATTGCAACTCATTAGGTCAATTGGCAATAGGTCATTAACATGACTGGGTATAAAAAGAGCATCTTGGGGCTGACTCGGGGGCGCTATCGAGCAGGCCATGGAGTAAGCCACGTTTTGGGAAGCTCTGCCAACTTTAAACTTAAAATGTGTATTTAGAGCGCTTACTACAGATGAATAGTGGTCAGATAGACTTTTGAAGTCATGTATATGACCTAGGTAAAATTTTTGTGAAGATTTTGCCAATGTCGAAGACGAGCCTGCAAAAGTTTTCCTACACTCCTGGACGAAGTACGGCTAACAGCAAGCAAGCTAGCATGGCTGACGTTAAAGCGGAACTCCTTGCCTCTCTAAAAGATGACATCTCGACATTAATCAGGTCGGAAATGAAAGCTCTTCTTGCTAGTGAATTCGACGCTGTGAAAAGTGAAATTCAGTCGGTTAAAACTGAGGTTGTGAGCAGTGTTTCGCGACTTCGCACTGATCTAGACTCGATATCAACCAAGGTAGCGGATATGGAGCACAGTCTGACGACATGCTCAGATGATGTAACAGATCTCCAAACCACAGTTGGAAAACTTCAATCAGAAGTGTCGGCTTTGCAGCAAAAATGTACGGACATGGAGGGGAGAATGAGGAGGTCAAATATCCGAATAATGAATGTTCCTGAGGAGGCCGGAGCGGGTGCTCCATCTTTTGTCACGCAGCTACTAAAGGAAGTGTTCAACTTGGATAAAGATGTGATAGTCGACAGATCTCACCGCACCCCACAACCAGCGAAAGCTAAGGGCAAACCCCGTGCCATTATCGCGAAATTGCACTATCACCAGGACTGTGTGGATATACTGCGCAGGGCGAGGCAAGCGGGTGATGGCTTGAGATACGGAGCACTGCCTATTTCCATTTTTCCAGATTATCCTCCCTCTGTAGCAAGGGCAAGATTTGCGTTTAACGACGTTAAACAACTGCTGAAAGGCCGAGCTGATGTTCGCTATGGAGTCATGCACCCTGCCAAGCTCCGCATCACCTTCAATGGCGTCAAGAGAGACTTTCTGGATCCAAACCAAGCAATGTCATATGTGAAGTCGGACATCATTGGAGAGAGACCCACATCTAATGACTGACAATTTGTTATGACTATTCCGTCTCATTAAGGTATTGATGAATGTAGTCTATTGAAAGTAGCCACGAACTGAATATTGCCTACAGTTATAACAGGTAGGCTGTTCACCTCCAATTTTTCATTGACTTTCATAATATAATTTGTTATCATATTCCTTTTTAGTGCTGTAATTTCGCCATAAGTTTTTTAAGGCTAATGTCACTCGCCTAGACAACATCTTAAGTTTACCTATGGAGAGCGCCTTTTTCTTTGCTACAGCAGCCTATTTGGCAGAGCGCCCTGCTCGAGTTAGAGTTTTCTATAACAAACACTATGTGTGGATTACACTGTAAGGGGTTTAGCGTTCACCTCGTTCTAGGTGACAGGGGGAGGGTTTCAATCGCACCAGATGTTTATCTTTTCTGTTTTATGGAGGACATGTTTTTGTTTGACTTACCAGTATTCAATATGGATTATGGTTTTGTACATGATGTCAAATGGTTAATTCACAATTAAGAGGAGATACAGGTTGTCCAGTAAATTTTATTAGCTGGAATGTCAAATCTTTAAATCACCCTGTTAAACGTAAGAAAGTACTTTCACATCTCAGCCAGCTTAATGTTGGAATAGCTTTTCTTCAAGAAACACATTTACGTATATGTGACCAGTCCAGATTGAGAGGGACCTGGATAGGCCAATTATATCATTCCAACTTTAATAGTAAATCAAGGGGCACAGCTATTCTGATAAATAAAAATGTTCCATTCGTAATGTCAAAGGTGGAGGCAGATACCTCTGGAAGATATGTTATAGTTACAGGCAGATTGTATGAAACTCCAGTTATTCTAGCTAACGTATACGCTCCCAATTGGGATGACGAGTCCTTTTTCTCAACACTTTTTTCTCGTTTACCAGATATAAATTCTCATTATCTAATTTTGGCAGGAGATTTGAACTCTACTTTTTCCCCTTTAGACCGTAGTTCACCAAGAGTGATTCCTCAGACCAGAGCAGTCCAAACCATTGAGCTATTTCTCCAAACATATGGTGTTACAGATGTTTGGCGTTTTCAGAACCCCACTTCTAGATGTTATTCCTTTTTTTCTCATGGTCACAAGACCTTTTCTCGTATAGATTATTTTTTAATTGACAACCGTTTTCTTCCCATTGTTAGTAAGTGTGAATATCAAACAATTGTAATATCTGATCATGCCCCATTGCTGATGAGATTGGACATGCCAACCTCACAAGATACTTACCGCCCATGGCGTTTCAACAGTTTATGGCTCAGTGATGAATGCTTTGTTCAGTTTATCTCATCTGAAATATCAGCGTTTCTAGAATATAATAAAACACCAGGCATGTCATCCTCAGCTATATGGGAATCTATGAAAGCATATTTAAGGGGACAGATTATTTCTTACTGTGCCAAACAGAAAAAGGAGGAAACTGCACATCTCAAGAAATTAATAGATAATATCTCACAGGTAGATAGGTCGCTTGCTCAGACTCCCTCTCCTGATTTGTATAAGCAGAGGCTGATGTTACAGACAGAATTTAACCTTCTGTCGACTAAACATACTACCAACCTGCTCAATAAAACACGTCACAAAATATATGAACATGGAGAGAAAATAGGGAGAATTCTTGCCCACCAGTTGCGCCAAAGGTCTGCAGCTCAGTGTATATCTGAAATAACTGATGAATCAGGCACTAAACACATCAACCACTCTCAAATAAACCAAACCTTTTATAGGTTTTACTCTAGGTTATACACTTCAGAGTCTCACAAAGATAATTTGTTCAGGTCCTTTTTTGATACCTTAAATATCCCATCAGTTAAGCAGCAAACGGCATCTGAACTCGACCAGCCATTTACAGAAGAAGAATTTTATTCTGCAGTAAAGGTTATGCAAAATGGTAAATGCCCAGGGCCAGATGGGTTCCCCAACGAATTTTTTAGAAAGTTTGCCAAAGAGCTTGCCCCCCTTTTACTTTCTGTATTTCAGGAATCATTTACAGCTGGATCATTGCCCCCAACTATGCGTCAGGCTGTTATATCTCTTATTCTTAAAAAGGAGAAGGACCCTCTGTCATGTGGCTCGTATCGCCCAATTTCTCTGCTAAACGTTGATAGTAAAATACTGGCAAAGATGTTAGCCCTATGATTGGAAAGAGTACTCCCATTATTGATATCAGAGGACCAGACAGGGTTCATTAAAAATAGGCAACTATCTTCTAATATACGCAGATTGCTTAATATCCTTTATGATCCCACTCCACCCAAAGGCACTGAGGTTTTGATATCACTGGATGCCGAAAAAGCCTTTGATCGGGTGGAGTGGGATTATCTTTTTTATACTTTGAAGCGTTTTGGTTTTGGAGACAAATTTATACATTGGATTAAGATGTTGTACTCTCTACCTATGGCAGCTGTCCGAACCAATAATAACCTCTCACCTTTTTTCAATTTGCAATGTGGCACTAGACAGGGTTGTCCCCTGTCACCTCTTTTATTCACCTTAACTATTGAGCCGCTAGCAATAGCATTACGTAACAGTATTGAAATTAAAGGCATAATGAGAGGTGAGACAGAACACAAGGTCTCACTGTATGCAGACGATATGCTAGTATATACCGGTATGTCTGACCCTGAGATAAGTCTGCCAAAGATGCTAGAGCTATTAAGTTCCTTTGGTAAGATTTCAGGTTATAAGGTTAATGTGCAGAAAAGTGAACTTATGCCTATTGACCCCTCTTGCCAGTTTATAAGCCAACCCCTGCCAATTAAAATTTGCACACATAAATTTAAGTATTTAGGAATTTGGATAACCAATAGGTTTAAGGATTTATATGAAGCCAATTTCCCTCCACTCCTTAAATGCTTGAAAACAGACTTAGACCGTTGGAACCTTCTTCCTCTGTCTCTGGGGGGGAGAATTAATGTTATCAAAATGAATGTCATGCCCCGATTTTTGTTTGTTTTTCAATGCATTCCTATTTTCTTAACAAGGTCATTCTTCATAAATATAGACAAACTCTTATCTGGTTTTATTTGGAATGGGAAAGTCCCACGTATACGTAAAGAAGTGCTGCAACGACACAAATTGCATGGCGGGCTCTCCTTGCCCAATTTTCAGTATTATTACTGGTCTGCTAACATTAAAAATATACTGTTTTGGATTCATTGTCCTAGCCACGAAAATGGCCCTAAATGGCTACAGCTTGAGAGAGCGTCCTGCAAACCAGTTTCCCTACATGCAATAGCCTGTTCTAAAATACCCCTTAAAGAGCCTGTATCAACATTTTGCAGTAATCCCATTGTGAGGAATTCCCTCAAAATATGGACACAGTTTAGACGAGCCTTCTCTTTATGTGAGATGTCCAGGAGCGCACCTTTAGTTGGAAACAATATGTTCACTCCCTCTATAACTGACAATGCATTTAGGATCTGGACTGAAAAGGGACTGAGTACAGTTAAAGATTTATATGTTGGTGGGACCTTTGCTTCCTTTGAACATTTGAAAACACATTTTGACATTCCCGACTCACATTTTTTTTAGATATCTGCAACTCCGTAGTTTTGTCTCCATGCACCTTCCTTCCTTCCCATCATTACCAACAGATTGTCTTCTAGATAAACTGATTAAGATTCCTCCTTACATTAAGGAGACAATAGGAACAGTGTACTCTCTACTTAATATGGATAATTTGAAACCTTTAACAGCATTAAAACACAAATGGGAGGAGGAACTTAACACAGATATATCAGACACAATGGCAGACTACTCTTAAAAATATACACTCATCGTCAATCTGTCTAAGACATACTGTCACTCAATTCAAAGTGGTTCATCGGTTACATTGGTCAAAAGCAAGGCTGGCGAGGATCAGATCTGACATTGACCCAATGTGTGACAGATGTAATACCGAGTCAGCTACACTATCACATATGTTTTGGAGCTGCCCTAAGCTATTTGAGTTTTGGGATTCAGTATTTGCTTTCTTGTCCAGAGCTTTAGAAGTTAATATTGAACCATCTCCAGTTGTTAGTATTTTTGGAGTAACACCTGAAGAACTTAGTATAGGCAACTGGGGCAAAACAGTTGTAGCATTTGCAACACTACTTGCCAGACGCATTATATTAATGAAATGGAAAGACAAATCCCCACCTACTTTTCAACACTGGATTAATGATGTCATGTACTATCTGATACTTGAAGAAATTCAGTATCATATACAGGGTAATAACCTTAAATTCTGTCACATCTGGCAACCTGTCCTTACATTAGTTGAAAAGACAGATTCTAATGACATTGTAATGATATAAATCCTACTGTGAATGTGGTCCTCCTTTTAATTTACTCTTTATTTACTTCTAGTTATCCCCTTTTTTTTTCCTCTTTTCCCTATTTGAATGTCTATTTGTAGCAGTGGGAAGTATCATTCTGTACGAGATAATATGCACCACGTAAACCGCTGTGAACCTGCTGTATGTTGTATGAATGCTTTGTTTTGTGTTGTCTTGCTGGTTTTGTTTTACTTTTAAAGTGGTGGTGCAATAGGGCTGGGTGGGTCGGGGTTTGTTGTTGTATGTTTGTTTGTCTTATGTCAAAATACAATAAAAAGACTTCAGATAAAAAAAAAGAGCATCTTGGAGTGGCAGCGGCTCTTAGAAGTAAAGATGGGAAGAGGATCACCAATCCCCCTAATTCTGCGCTGACAAATAGTGGAGCAATATCAGAAAGGAGTTCGACAGTGTAAAATTGCAAAGCACTTGAACATATCATCTACAGTGCATAATATCATCAAAAGATTCAAAGAATCTGGAAGAATCTCTGTGCGTAAGGGTCAAGGCCGGAAAACCATACTTGGTGCCCGTGATCTTCGGGCCCTTAGACGGCACTGCAACACATACAGGCATGCTTCTGTATTGGAAATCACAAAATGGGCTCAGGAATATTTCCAGAGAACATTATCTGTGAACACAATTCACCATGCCATCCGCCGTTGCCAGCTAAAACTCTATAGTTCAAAGAAGAAGCCGTATCTAAACATGATCCAGAAGCGCAGACGTCTTCTCTGGGCCAAGGCTCATTTAAAATGGACTGTGGCAAAGTGGAAAACTGTTCTGTGGTCAGACGAATCAAAATTTGAAGTTCTTTATGGAAATCAGGGATGCCATGTCATTCGGACTAAAGAGCAGAAGGATGACCCAAGTTGTTATCAGCGCGCAGTTCAGAAGCCTGCATCTCTGATGGTATGGGGTTGCATTAGTGCGTGTGGCATGGGCAGCTTACACATTTGGAAAGACACCATCAATGCTGAAAGGTATATCCAGGTTCTAGAGCAACATATAATCCCATCCAGACGACGTCTCTTTCAGGGAAGACCTTGCATTTTCCAACATGACAATGCCAAACCACATACTGCATCAATTACAGCATCATGGCTGCGTAGAAGAAGGGTCCGGGTACTGAACTGGCCAGCCTGCAGTCCAGATCTTTCACCCATAGAAAACATTTGGCGCATCATAAAATGGAAGATACAACAAAAAAGACCTAAGACATTTGAGCAACTCGAATCTTACATTAGACAAGAATGGGTTAACATTCCTATCCCTAAACTTGAGCAACTTGTCTCCTCAGTCCCCAGACGTTTACAGACTGTTGTAAAGAAAAAAGGGGATGTCTCACAGTGGTAAACATGGCCTTGTCCCAACTTTTTTGAGATGTGTTGTCATGAAATTTAAAATCACCTAATTTTTCTCTTTAAATGATACATTTTCTCAGTTTGAACATTTGATATGTCATCTATGTTCTATTCTGAATAAAATATGGAATTTTGAAACTTCTACATCATTGCATTCCGTTTTTATTTACAATTTGTACTTTGTCCCAACTTTTTTGGAATCGGGGTTGTATTTTTATTTAGTGTAATACTTGATGCCAGCAATATTAAGGTCTTTAAACAGCAATCAAACTGTAACTGAACTCGTAATCAAACTGAAATCAAGCTATAAAATAATGGGTTTAAAGGAACAGTCCACCGTACTTCCATAATGAAATACGCTCTTATCTGAATTGAGACGAGCTGCTCCGTACCTCTCCGAGCTTTGCGTGACCTCCCAGTCAGTCAGACGCGCTGTCACTCCTGTTAGCAATGTAGCTAGGCTCAGCATGGCCAATGGTATTTTTTGGGGCTGTAGTTAGATGTGACCAAACTCTTCCGCGTTTTTCCTGTTTACATAGGTTTATATGACCAGTGATATGAAACAAGTTCAGTTACACAAATTGAAACGTAGTGATTTTCTATGCTATGGAAAGTCCGCACTATAATGACAGGCGTACTAACACCTTCTGCGCGCTTCGGCAGCGCATTGATACGGAGCTCAGATATCAATGCGCTGCCGAAGCGCGCAGAAGGTGTTAGTACGCCTGTCATTATAGTGTGGACTTTCCATAGCATAGAAAATCGCTACGTTTCAATTTGTGTAACTGAACTTGTTTCATATCACTGGTCATATAAACCTATGTAAACAGGAAAAACGCGGAAGAGTTTGGTCGCATCTAACTACAGCCCCAAAAAATACCATTGGCCATACTGAGCCTAGCTACATTGCTAACAGGAGTGACAGCGCGTCTGACTGCGTCTGACTGACTGGGAGGTCGCGCAAAGCTCAGAGAAGTACGGAGCAGCTTGTCTCAATTCAGATAAGAGCATATTTCATTATGGAAGTACGGTGGACTGTTCCTTTAAGATGCTCACTAGTCTTTTCCCCCACAGAATCGAGTCCAGTGACCTGCCCTTGTTGGCAGCAATTGCAAGCACACACTCACCATATGTGGCCCAGATCCTGCTGTAGAAGACATACATGGACACATCCCCACTCCTGAATGGCAGGGGTAGTTTAGGTTCTTTTGGAGCACTTTTTAGTCTGTTTGCTGAATCTGAATCAGAGTGAAATTGATACTTTCGGTTTGTTTGCTGTTTGGTTTGATTTTACACTGCACATAAACAAAAAAGCAAAAAAAAAAAAGATGCCTGAGGGGTGTACAGGGCTGAAAACATACTTGTAAAACTTTAACTCATTGATCAGAAATATGAGAATGGAAAAAGGTGAACAAACTTATGCCAAGCGCATGGAGAAATCACAAATATCACCCAAGCACAGAGAATTTAAAGTCAGCGCTAAATAAATTAGGTAATTGTATTAATAATTCATGTAAAACATTTCCTGTATTGCATCCAGCATCATTTTTCACATCTTTTTTTTTTTAATATATTGCAACTTCTCCAGAACATATCCACAGTATATCTCATTTCTGCAGTGCTATGATTCTGTCCTGTGGCTCAGTTTGCATCTCATGGATCAGGTTATACAGTCTCAGATTCTTTGTTGTGGTCTGAAAACTTGATTGTGATTGCTGTGTTCTCACCTGCCTAAAGAACCACACCGAAGAGGAAAACACCAGTGCTTGATACAAACAGATGGAACGCTGTGTATATGCAAGCACCCCTAAAAGCGGTAGAAAAGTTTTGAGGAATCAAAGTTCAGCCAGTAAATTTCAGTAAATGACCAGAAATATCACATTTCATTTTCACTTCAAAGACAATAGTCTTTAAGATTGTATTTTTATATCGAGATTATGCTTATTTTAGGCCTTTCCCCTGGAATAAAACCCAAAGAAGAAATACAAGAGGCAACAAGGTGATTTAGAAAAAAAATTAATAAGACTTTGGCAGGTGGATATTGAAATCAGTTTAATTTGATTTATTTTAATTTAATTTTAAATTAAAATGCTCAGTAATCTGAAAATACTCTAATGTGGTAAACAAATAATCAGTCTTGGTGTTTGGTAGCAAAAGAGGTGGAGAAACTCATTGGTACAGCACTACCTCAAATAATTGTGAGTGATTTGTACAGAGCATTTTTACTGGCTATGGGAAGTATTTTTCTGCTTCCATTCAGGTAGACAAGATAAAAAAAAATAATAATAATCTATGTTGCGATGTGTTACCAATGGATTTGTATACAACATTTGTGTTTGAAAGGCAAGTGCTGGGATGTCATACATTGAACTTTCGTCAGCTTTGCAGCCACTGTACCATGTTTACTTCTAAAGAAATGGAATAGCAAATATACTCTATGGTCAAATGTTTGTGGACACCTAACCATCACACCCATATGTGTGTTTTGAACATCTTATTCCAGATTTAGTACCCCCTTTGTTGTGATGATAACCTTCACTCTTATGAGAAGGCTTCCCATTCAATTTTAGAACATGGCTGTGGGGATTTGCCCATTTCAGCAGCAAGGGTATTATTGAAGTCAGGCAATGATGTTGGGTGAGGAAGCCTGGAATGCAGTCTGCAAGCCATGTCTTCATGGAAATTGCTTTGTGTGCAGGAGCATTGTCATGCTGCAACATGTTTTGGCTCAACCCCTTAGTTCAACGGAAGGAAAATTGTAATGCAACAACATACAAAGACATCCTATACGATTGTGTGCTTTCAACTTTGTGGCAGGCCCACATATGGGCATGATGATCAGGTGTCCACAAACTTTTGATCATATAATATGTCTGTTGATCATGTGCTTGGACAGTCCAAAAAGACTCTCAAAAGGGTGATTTATAAATAACCTTATAAAAGGAATTTTATAAGGTGGTATTGAATAAATTTATTAGTTTTTTACTCATTTTAACAGACTTCTTTTGTTCTGAAATGAGGCCATTCATTTGAGTCTTAACATACCATGAAGAAAAGCAACACAAAAAGAACAGGCTTTGCCTAGTTTATTTTATTTTACAAGTTAAAAATAGTGACTGAGATGCATTTATTCTTTGTCTTCTTGAATATGTATTTATGTTTAATTCTTTCTACATTATCACATTTAAATTATTTAGCACAGCATATCTTGGTTCACATAAATTGTATATATTGCTTAGGTTTTCATCATGCATTTGTAAATATCTTTTGTTATGGCCTTTCTTCATTTAATTCTTTCCCAATTTTATGGGAATATTGTGCAATAAAAGTCAAGGTTAAACATTTACTTGTGACTTGATCTTTTTTCCTCAAATTTTCATAACTTTCAGGTCAGGTGTATGGTATAGTTTTCAGTGATCTAGCTCGCAAGTTGTCAGATTTTTGGTGTTTTATAGAAACTAAAAAGAGAGGAGAAACCCCCTTTATCACTTCCAGTGATGTCCACCTTTCCTTCCATTTGAATAGTCTTGTCAAATTCCCAGCAAACAGTGGATGTCCCTTGGACTTTCAGCAATGTCCTTATTTGGACATTTTAATAATGTTCACAAAAGGACATTCCCAAGACATAAAAATGCGTAACAGGTCCTGTTTTTGTCTTAGAGGAATGCTTGCAAACCTACATTCAGAGGACTTTACCACTGTCCTAGCGTGGGCCTATATGAAATATTATGTTCTCTTTGGTGGTTGTCTGTGTCTATGTGTCAGCCCTGTGATGACCTGGCGACTTGTCCAGGGTGTACCCCACCTTTTGCCCGTAGTCAGCTGGGATAGGCTCCAGCTTGCCTGCGACCCTGTAGAACAGGATAAAGCGGCGAGAGATAATGAGATGAGATGAGATGTTCTCTTTGGTGCACGTTAAATAATGTCTGTCTAGATTTAGTCCCTGAACTGATGGTCATTTATTGCTTCATGTGAACAACAGTCAAATGCCGATTTCCAGCACATTTTTCCTTGCTGGTTTAGACAATACCCCCAGAATATGCTATTAGTTTGCAAGAAGCTCCAAGCACGTACACATCTCCACTGATACTGGTCAGACATTGCATTTAATATGTGACATTGAGCTGTACGTGACATTTAGAGCATAAATCATGGTTCGAATAACTAATGCATATTAAAACAGGCTCTATATAGTCATATACTTTTAACTGTTGTAGAAAATCAAATAATCCTTATTAATGGCCACACATTCATAATAGGCCTAAACATTACCCATTGAAGAATCTGCTAACTGTGTTGCAAACACTTTCCATTTTTTTTCCTAATGCAAATCTCAGAGAAGGGTATTTAGCAGCCACCCTACACAGCAGAGTCCTAGAAATATTGTGCATCATATTCAAGGATGGTAGATCGATAAAGCCCAGAAAAAAATTGTTAGTAGCAAAAATGTAATATAAGAAATGTGTTCTTGCAAACAGGGTAGATTAAATACAAGTGCAATATAATGTATCAAAATGATAGCAGGTCAGACTCATTCTTCCTTCTGTACAGCCCCATGCATTTTATTTACAGTGTCATCCACCGTGTTCAATAACAGCAGAATCACATGTCTCAACCCAAACATGAAATAGAACTCGTTTAAATCATATAAATGAGCCATATTACTCAGTTTATCCTGTCAACCCAGAAGGAAAAGCTATAAATCTTAGAGATATTTTTTTTAATTTTCGTCAGGCTTACTGGCATGTTCTAATAATCTTATGGACTCCAAGTTTTTTGCCAAAAACATTTTTATTCTGTAAGTACTACTTCTGTCTGGTCACAGTGTACATTACACATGAAACAAGCAATAAACAATTGAACTAGAAATCATGTTATGCAGACAGAGCATCTTGTTTGCAACATCTCAACTATTATCCCAGCCGAGCTGAGGAGGAAACCCAGGGGCCAGGAGCGATTCTAGCATCTGATCTTTGGGGGTGCTTAGCCCCCAGAGCTGACAGAGGCACCTGGCTTGAACGACAGTGTTTCCACATTTATTCCGCATTTAGACTAGACTTAACTAGACAAGAAGACTAGACTAGACTTATGCAATGTTTTAACAGAAGCTGACCCAATAAACTATGATATCTACACATTTACAACCACTGACACAAATATTTACGTTATATTTTTAACTAAACAAGACCTACTACTGCATTTGTAATGTTGGAGCTATTCATTTTGAACAGTGGTAATTGTTAATTAATGTGTTATTGTGTATTGTGTAATAATAGTGTGTATTATTATGATTTTACATTAGTTTACATTAGTTTATATTTTTTGTTATATTTGTTATATTTTGGTCGTGTTCTTTTGATAGTCATTTGTTTAATTGTTTGCTTCCTGCATGTACGTTTCAGTGTCTGTTTTGATTAATTTGCTAATTATTATGTTATTTATGATAAATATATAAATATAAATATATAAATGATAAGCAAACGTAAATGCTATGTTACAGTAAATAAAATTGACTAACACACGGTGGTATAGCACCATAGCACTTGTACAGCTCTGCACAAAAGTATCTCGATATGGATGATAAATGTCATTTTTATCATTCTGTTCATAGACCAGGGAACATCAATATTGCATTATGCATATTATTGTGTTGTGTTTAACAATTGTAACTCCAGTCCGTACCTTCACATCTCGCTATGCCAGTAATACTCAGGTGCTACTTCGAGTTCCTCATCGGCGTGGAATCCAGTTAAAAAAAACACTATGTCATAGCAAGCACTCGCGTGGACAGGCAACCCAATCAGAGGGGACGCAAGGAGGAGAGGGATTTTACTGCTCATAGAACTATCACGTAACAGGTGAATTCAAGAACACACACACGCCCGCGCACACATTCATTGCGCAGTGCGCAAGGGCACTTATTTCTGAAAATTACGTCCAAAAGCAGGTGTTTTTGAGGGTGCTGAGCTAGGGGGTGCTGAGCTCGTTTTTGGGGGTGCTTGAGCACCCCCAAAAATAGGCTAAACACGCCCCTGCCAGGGGCTGCAAAGCTGGGGCTAAGCTAAAGGCTAGGCTAGCGGACAATTGGCGGTGCCACAAATCATCCATTCCCTCCGTTATCATGGGGAATGTGAACTCACTGCCGAATAAGGTCGACGAGCTATCTGCACTGAACAACCAGCGGATTTACCAGGAGAGCAGCTTATTTATTTTTATGGAGACATGGCTAACACACCTTGTACCAGATGCTAATGTGGACCTGTGGGGGTTCACTGCTGTGAGAGCCAACAGAGACACTAAAGCATATGGGAAAGGCAAAGGTGGGGGACTCATCATTTACGTGAACAACTGCTGGTGTAACCCGGGACATATCTCTGTAAAGACAGTCTTATGTTGCTCGGACTTGGAGCTGCTAGCCGTTAGCCTGCGGCCATATTATCTGCCGAGGGAGTTCAGTCACGTGATCACCATCCATGTTTACATCCCTCCGAGGGCAGATGCAGCCACTGCATGTGAGAGGATTCACTCTGTCACAGCAAGGCTGCAGACACAGCACCCTGAGGCATTTATCATAATTTCTGGGGACTTTAATCACGCTATTTTGGACTCTACTTTGGCTGCTTTTTACCAGGCTGTGGACTGTCCAACTAGGAACAACAGGACAATTGACTTGCTGTATGTTAATGTGAGGGATGCATACAGAGTCACACCCCTCCCCCCACTAGGGAAGTCTGACCGCAACCTGGTTCCTCTACAGCGGAAGTACACCCCCCCGGTCCAAAGGCAGCCTGCAACAACTAGCTCCATCAGGAGGTGGTCCCCTGAAATGGAAGATGCCCTCAGAGACTGCTATGACACCACAGACTGGGATGTGCTGCTTAGCCCACACTGTGAGGACATAGAGGGGCTGACACACTGTCTGACAGATTACCTCAATTTCTGTGCAGATGTGGTTTCCCCTGCTAAAACTGTACGGTGTTACCCTAATAACAAGCCATAGGTAACACAGGAAGTCAAAGCTGTCCTCAACAGGAAGAAGGCCGTCTTCAGGGACAGGGAGGCGATGAAAACAGCACAGCAGGAGGTGAAACGCTGTGTGAGGGAAGCTAAGGACAGCTACAGGAGAAAGGTGGAGCAGAAGCTGAAGGAGAACAGCATGAGGGAGGTCTGGGAAGGTGTGAAAACCATCACAGGCCACAACACAAAGACCAGAGTCGTTGAGGGGACAGTGGAGAGGGCAAATGAGTTGAATGACTTCTTCAACCAGTTCAACCAGCCCACATCCCCCCCACTGCAGCCATCTTTCCTTCTTCCCTCAACACACCTCCCCCCAGTCATCGCAGCAGCCCCCTCCTCCCCCACCTCAACACAGACTCCTCCATGCATTACTGCAGACCAGGTCAGAGGTCAACTGAGGAAGCTTCACTCCAGGAAAGCAGCAGGCCCGGACAAAGCGTGTCCCTGACTACTGAAGACCTGTGCTGCTGAACTGGGTGAACCACTCCAACGCATTTTCAACCTCACCCTGCAGCTGGGAGAGTTCCCACCCTCTGGAAGACATCATGCATTGTTCCAGTTCCCAAGAAGAACTGGCCCAGTGAGCTGAATGACTTCCGACCGGTGGCACTCACTTCACATCTGATGAAGACGTCGGAGCAGCTCTTCCTCAGCCTCCTCAGACCCCAGGTGCAACATGCCCAGGACTGTCTTCAGTTTGCGTACCGGGTAGGTATTGGTGTGGAAGACGCCATCCTCTACCTGCTACACCGAGCCCCCTCGCATCTGGATAAGGGAAATGGCACAGTGAAGATCCTCTTCTTGGACTTCTCAAGTGCCTTCAACACCATCCAGCCCCTTATGCTTCAGGACAAACTGAACAGGATGCGAGTGGACCCCTGCCTGGTCACCTGGATCTCCAGCTACCTCACTGACAGGCTGCAGTATGTCAGGCTGAAGGACATCAAGTCTGACACTGTGATTAGCAGCACCGGAGCACCCCAGGGCATGGTGCTGGCCCCTCTTCTCTTCACCCTGTACACCGTGGACTTCTGCTACAACTCGGAGCTGTGTCACATTCAGAAGTTCGCCAATGACACCACCATCGTGAGGTGTATCAGGGACGAGAGAGGAGGAGTATAGGAGCCTGGTGAGGGACTTTGCTATTTGGTGCAACAGGAACCATCTGCAGCTCAACACCTCGAAGACCAAGGAGCTGGTCATTGACTTTGGGAGGTCCAGACCAAGGTCACGACCAGTTCTGATCGAGGGAGTCGAGGTGGAGGCTGTGGATTCCTACAAGGAACTCGGGCTGTGGCTGGACAGCAAGCTGGACTGGACTTGCAACACTAACCACCTGTACAGGAAGGGACAGAGCAGGCTGTACTTCCTGAAGAGGCTGCGGTCCTTTACCATCTGCAGGAAACTCCTGTGGATGTTCTATCAGTCTGTGGTCACCAGTGTCCTGTTTTACACTGTGGTGTGCTGGGGGGGGCAGCACATCCAAGAAGGACACATCCAGGCTGGACAAACTGATCAGGCGGGCCGGCTCTGTGGTCGGCATGAAGCTGGACTCTCTGGTGACAGTGGCAGAGATGATGATTATGGACAAACTACTGAATATCATGGATGATGCCAGTCACCCTGTGCATACCATCATCAGCAACCAGAAGAGCCTGTTCAGTGACAGAATGCTCCTTCCCAAGTGCAGGACTAACAGACTTAAAAACTCCTTTGTCCCTCATGCCATCAGACTGTACAACTCCTCTCTGGGGGGAGGAGGGGTAACAGGAGGACAGAGGATGGGAAGGAGCATTAGCCTAGCCTGACAATAAACAATACTGGACAATGTGCAATATAATGTGCAATACCTTTTCTGTTGGACTTTTTCCCCCTTTCTCTTCCCCATATCTTATTCTTTTTTAATATTTGTATATGCAAATACCTAATTTAATTTATCTAGAAGTTTTTCTCTATTTCTATTCTCTGTTTATCCTGTAATGATGCAACTGGAATTTTAATTTCCTTGAGGGAACCCACCCAAAGGGATCAATAAAGTTCTATCTAATCTAATCATTTTCCTCTGGCCAGGTTTGCTAGGCACTTGAAAGCTCAAATTTCAATGTCATACATGAAAGTCAAGCGTCTGCCTGAAATCAAATAACATTTCGTGTCATCGTGAGCTGAACTTTGTTGATTGTTCCTGCAAAAGATGAACAGTATGCTCACTGTACAGTCTGTAATCATGACATGAAAGGTGGGCAGGCATTCAGGGTTTACGATGTCAAGGAAATAGAGAAAAACTTCTAGATAAAGTAAATTAAATTAGGTATTTGCATATACAAATATAAAAAAGAATAAGAATAAGATATGGGGAAGAGTCAATCTCCATCAGCAAAATCAAGACCATCACCAGAATCAGCCGCAGATAACTGTTTGTGAACCCAACCCTCAGAATACACCGTCAAATGTTCTGCATGGTGAAGTGTTGAGCAATTTTATTTATTTTATTGCTCAACACAATCTACCGCTTGCCATGTCAGCTCATCTCTGCAAGCTGATTAAAGAAATTTGCCCAGACAATGAAATTGTGAAGAAAATGACTTGCAAACACACCAAAACCAAATTTTCAAGAGATGCCTGACACAGGATGCGACACAGAGTGACTGACCACTGCAAAACAAAACCATTTTCACTGATGGTTGATGAGTTCAATGATCAGAAATGTGAAAAGAGTCTTGCAATTCTCATCAGGATTTTCTCACCAAGAGATTAGCTCCAAGTTTAGGATTTTGGATATGCCTGTCTGGAACATGGGAACTGCAGAAGCCATCTTCACCCAACTCGATGATGTGCTAAGGTATGTGGCTAGCAGATGTCAAGATAAATATAATTTCCTGCTAAGTTAACTATCTACAAAACATAATTTATGATGTCATTTTTTTCATGTTAAATCTCAAAATTAGTTCACAAGATCATGGCCTCAGAGTACAATCAGGAACACTGATTTGATGGACTTCATCTTGAACTTCATGAAGTGAATTATGGGATGGACATGATCATAAACAACTTATAGCAAATTATGATGCGGAAAAAGTGCTATTGAAGTTTATCCTTGTTTGTTTTTCAATATATTATGTATGAAAAACAACATAGTTTTCTCATTTTCAATTTGTAAGGATTTTTTGTCTTCAATAATGGTTTTTGTGAGGGCTTATAAGACTGGATTCTGACATAGTGTCTTGCAAAAGTATTCATCCCCTTTGGTGTTTGTCCTTGTGGCAGCAGAGGCATGGTCAAGCATCGGTCTGTGACCGGAGGGTGGAGTCAGGGAAGGTAAGTGGCAGAATCACTGCACCTGATGTCTGTTAATCTGTGTTTATGTGCCTTCCCCAGTGACCGCGCCCTATATAAGGAGAGAGGGAGCAGAGGAAGGGAGTTCTCTCCCTAACCAGGCGACTTGTGTGTGCGCGCGCGTGTGGCTGGGAGAATAACGTTACACTGCAAAGTGGAAAATAGAGTTTTTTTGGAACTCAGTTCTGGCCTGCCGTACTTCTGTGCTCCACCCACCTGCTCGCATACTACAGTGGTGCTGAAACCCGGGAATTGGAGCACAGAGGAGAACAGCCCCATGGAGTCCTCCCCCTTCGCGGACCTGATTCACGCCCTCACCACGGCCCAACAGAGCCAGCACCAGGCGCTGATCACCCTCCGAAAGGAGTAAGAGCAAAGGTTCGAGGCCCTGGTGTTGGCACAACAGGAAGATCATCAGGCGTTCTGGCACCTCCTCATGTCGGCGGGGTCCACCACCTCCACGGGCCCTCCCCACTTCACCTTAACAAAGATGGGCCCGCATGACGACCTCAAGGCCTTCCTAGCACTCTTTGAGCAAGCAGCAGAGGCCTGGGGCTGGCCGGTGGAACAGTGCACAGCACACCTCCTCCCCCTGCTAACAGGCGAGGCGCAGCTGGCTGCACTACAGCTCCCCTACAGCCGGCTGGTCTACACAGACCTGTGCCGGGCCGTCCTCCAGCGTGTGGGGTGCACCCCTGAACAACAACACCAGTGCTTCCGCGCTCTATGCCTCAAGGAGGTCGGCCAGCCGTTCGCGTTTGGCCAGCAACTCCGGGACACCTGCCGGCAGTGGCTGAGGGCTGACAACCGCGATGAAGAGGGAATCGTCGATCTGGTGGTACTGGAGCAGTTCATCGCCCGGCTGCCCAAGGGGACCGCGGAGTGGGTCCAGTGCCATCACCCGGCGTCGCTGGATCAGGCCATCGAGCTGGCGGAGGACCATTTGGCGGCTGTTCCAACAGCAGGACAGCATGTTTCCTCTTCTCCTCTCTCCTCTCTCTCTCTCTTCCCTTCTGTTCCTCGTCCTTGCCCTGTTCCCCCACCGCGGAGGCGGGGGCCGGCTCCACCCCAGCCGGCCCGCCGCACCCACGGTGCCCTATCATTTCCCGCTTCCGTGTCTGTCTCTGTCCCCCTCAGATGAGTGAGCCCCAGAGCACCGGTGCAGAGAGAGAGCCCGGGCCAGTTTGCTGGCACTGCGGGGAGCCGGGGGGGGGGAGTGCTCGGCAATGGAGGTGGGCACGGTGGTCCAGATCCCCGACGCGCCAGGAACCGCCCTTGATCAGGCTGGAGTATATCGCATACCGGTGAGTGTCCAAGGGGATACGTATCAGGCTTTGGTGGACTCCAGCTGTAATCAGACCTCAGTCCACCAAAGCCTGGTGCAAGACGAGGCATTGGGGAGAGCACAATTGGTGAAGGTGTTGTGTGTGCATGGGGATGTTCACAACTACCCTTTAGTGTCGGTCCACATTCTATTTCGAGGGGAGAAATCTAGTGTAAAGGCGGCGGTTAATCCTCGCCTTACCCACTCGATAATTTTGGGGACTGATTGGCCGGGATTTCTGGAATTAATGACTCATTTAGTGAAGAGTGGGTCCTGCCATAGTTCAGCAGGGGGAGGTCCCGATGTGGCATTGGCGGGAGCAGCTGTCACAGAGCCGTCTATGTCATCTCCGGGTCAGAGTGAGGAGCCACTGGCTCCTCCTCCCTCTCTCGGGGAATCCGTTGCAGACTTCCCATTAGAGCAGTCACGAGACGAGACTCTTCGGCATGCGTTTGACCAAGTGAGAGTAATCGATGGTCAAACGCTCCAGCCAAACGCCACCCCGTCCTTCCCCCATTTCTCTATTATGAAGGATAGGTTATACCGAGTGACGCAGAACACTCAGACTAGGGAGCCAATTATGCAACTTTTGATCCCAAAGAGCCGCCGGGAATTGGTATTCCAGGCGGCTCACTTTAATCCCAGGTGTAACCCCTTTAATATATTGGGGTACATAGATAAATTAGAAAAGGAAATTAATGTTTTATTAATTGTTTAGTTTAATAAGAAAACTGCATGTATGGTCTCGTCCAGTATAAATTTTTCCCATGTTTTTGTGTCCCCTGAATGCATCAGGTCAGATCTGCCAATCAGGGAACTGTGGGCATGGTTTGTCCCCGCCCACCGTTTTTTTTGAGCGTGTGGTGTGTGTCTGTGGGCGTCGGTCTGCTGGAGAGCATCAAGTCGGAGCAGAGTTTTGAAAAGTGAATGCAGTGAGTGTTTGCTGAAAAAAAAAACAACAGAAAGTGAGTTAATGATATGGTAGATGTGGTAACGGCTGTTATTTTTAGCCGTTACTGCCATTAGCCGTTAAAGCTACTGGCTCTCAACTACCGTTAGCTCGTCTGCTAGTGCTTAGCTGTTGCTCCCAGCTCTCGTCTATGTGTCTGTGTGTGGACAACTCCCCCCTCATATGTTACTGCTTTCAGCAACAAGGTAAAGGCATAATCCACGATCCATGTTCCCTTGTAATGTCACCGAAAGTACATTTGTTTTATTAGTTTACTTTTTGTGTAGAATCCCTGTGGTTATACCAGGTACCAGAGCCATTTTGTGCCTATGCCCCGCCGAACACAGAGATCGGTGAGCATGATTATTGGTTTTAATGAATTATTTTGTTTTATTTTATGCTTGAATTAGTTCGTGATTGTATTGTACTGAATGTGGATGTTAAAAAGGGTTATTTATAAGAAGCAGTTTTGTTGCCATGGTGTCTGTTGACAGGTCAGGGTTTTTGTTGTTATTTGTTTGTTTTTTGTTCTTTTGGATTTTGTTTTGATTGTTCCAGTGAAGTGAAGCGATGGTGAGCCACCTACTTGATCTAAAGTGAAGTGAACCCCAGATATCCCGTGGTCACTGGACAGGTCCTGCTACACTCTCTGGTGTGGTAGGCTCAGCATCTGAAACACCCTCACACTCAGCCCTGTCACACAATTCCCCCTACCCTCAATTCCCAGACTTACATTTTCTCCATCCCTGGAACACTGGACCTGCACTCATCTTTTGACTTTTTCTTGGACCTTGGACTTCTCCTGGAATTGGAAATGCATGGCTGTTGTGTAGGATAATCCTCCTCAAGTGAATGGTGTTTGTGATGTATTTTAACTGATATTTTGTTTTTTTCCTTTGATTTATTGAAAACTGTTATATTGGATCAGAGAAACTGAAATTCGAAATTGAAACATAGAATTCAGATTATTAGGGTGCACCCAAATTAGAATATTTAGCTAAATTAGATACTCACCTGATGTGAATGGTTGTCTGTGTCTATGTGTCGGCCCTGTGATGACCTGGCGACTTGTCCAGGGTGTACCCCGCCTTTCGCCCGTAGTCAGCTGGGATAGGCTCCAGCTTGCCTGCGACCCTGTAGAAGGATAAAGCGGCTAGAGATAATGAATGAGAGATACTCACCTGATATTATGGTATGTAATATCATTTACTTGTTTTTTGCTTTGTCAGAGAATTTTGTTTGTCTTGTTTGAACTTATTTAATTGTCTATTTGTTCATCTATTTATCTGTTTATTCTATTCTATTCAATTCATTTTTTTCTAACTAAAGCCGGTATTACTTTTATATTTAAACCCCTGCCTCCTGAGTCTCATTCTCACATTCCACGGTGCTCCAGTAGTCGAACCTACCACAAGTCCTGGTATTGTGAAATACCTCATAAGTGTTACATGTAAATTTTGGCGAGCCAGCCAGGAGCACCGTTGAATGTTTGAATTAACCTATTTGGCCTAACTTTCAATTAGCTGTACTCTAGAAAAAAAAAAAAAAGGTTCTCTAAGTCACATATCAAAACCAAGTCAAACAAAATGGAAATTGTGATGCAAGAGTCAATTAAAATACCATACTCTGTAATTGTTAGCGGACTGACAGGGACTGACACCGACAATGAAGTATACACTCACCTGGAGAAGGATGGTTCAATTAACCACTTCTTCCACATAGATGACCCGACCTCAGACTTTCACAAACACATGATGATAGAGTTCACACATGGTACTGCCATGCAGACATTAGAACATTTTCTGCCACTCCAGCTTGAAAGCCCCACTGAAACTGACACTGTGTATAGAATAAGGAGCTTAGAAAGTGAGTATGCAGCTAATGCACATAGTAATGCTACTAGAGCATACATGAAGGAACTACATGAAATAGCAAAACTGAGTGGAAATTCTCTCGAGCAAATGCTAAAAGAGGAACTAGCAAAGCTTGCCTCACCTGCCGCCCCTCCAGATGGTCAGTCCCCTCTTCCTGATCCAAGACCACTGCCTCAAGTGGAAAAACTCTCACCTGGTAATCTGTTTTCTTCTCCTGGTCCACACTATGGGCTCTTCTGATTTAACTGCTGTGCAATCTCCATTTGAATCTACGCAGTCCTGTGTTTCCTTACCTCTTAACAAAAACCTGACCGATCCCACTTCATTGCCAGCCTCACCACTGATGGATAATGGCAAACCCCAGATTTCTTTTGACCTAAATCCACCCAGTGTTCAGAGGGTGGTGGCTGAACATGTGCGTAGTATTGAAAATTCATCACACTACACCACACCAAACAGACTTCGGGCTTTTTCAGGAAAAGGTCCATGCCCAAACAATGAAGCAGATTACGATACATGGTGCACTCGTGTGGAAAGCCTCATGAAAGACCCATCAGTTTCTAATCTTCATTGCACACACCGCATCCTTGACAGCTTACTTTCACCTGCAGCTGAGATGGTCAAGCATTTAGGTCCTCAGGCTCAACTTTCTGTTTATCTTTCAGTACTTGATTCTGCGTATGGAATTGTTGAAGATGGCGATGAACTCTTTGCTAGGTTCATGAATATGCTGCAGAACGATGGAGAAAAGCCATCTCCTCTTGCACCGACTGCATGTTTGCCTGAACATGGCCATGAAGCGCGGTGTTGTGTGTGCCCATGAATTTGACATACAGCTTCTAAAGCAGTTTTGCCATGGTTGTTGGGACAACACCCTAATAACCAACCTCCAATTAGAGCAGAGAAAGGCAAGTCCTCCCACTTTTGCAGAGCTCTTACTGTTGCTGAGGACCATGGAGGACAAGCAGGCCACTAAAGTCAGCCGCATGAGACAGCACCTAAGTACAACCAAACCTACTCCTTGTGGCACTAAGCCACATGTCTTGTCTCATTTGCAAACTGCACATGCTCCCGAGTCTGAATATGAGTTGTTGAAGAAGCAAATAGCTGACATTACTGACATTGTACTGTATTGTGGTGTTTATAGTTGGTGTCTTGTACTCCTGTTGTTTTATGTGCTGCAGAACAGGAACCTGCTGAAAACCAGCTGAAGCTGAGCCAGGCCCTTTAAACTGTAACTGTCTGTTACTTTTAAAAATTCCTGTATAATAAATGAAATGAATGAATTAGTGCTCAGCTTACTAGTATGAAAACGGAGAGCTGCAAACAGAAACATGCTACACAATGGAACGGTAAGTCTCCTGTCACTAGCGCCAAGGTTGAAGCTCGACCCATGAAAAAGAAAGTAGCACAACAACAGAGCTCCACTACCAAAACAAACGGTAGGCCACGCCCCTGGTATTGTTTTCAGTGTGGCGAGGATGGTCACATCATTTCAGCTTATGAAAATGAGCCAAATCCTTCTCTTGTGGCCACCAAGAAAAAGCAGCTGAGAGAAAGACAAGCTAGCTGGGACTCTTCCAATGTGCTAGAAGATGAGCAACATTTAAACTAATACCTGCTCCCATGGGGGCAACATCTCATAAATCCAGTCCCAAACCAAAAAGAACTGTCTTGAAGAGAGCTCATGCCAAGACACGGTCTATCAAACTCCCTAAAGGCCTTGTAGGAACCAAGACTACTGCTCTAGTGACCACTGCAGGGAAAAAAAACAACTTGTCTTTTGGATACAGGGTCACAAGTGACAACCATACCCCAGTCTTTCAATGATGAGCATCTTTCAGAGCTCAAAATCCATCCACTGCATGATCTCCTTGATGTGGAGGGTGCCAGTGGCCAGTCAGTTCCTTACTTAGGGTACACTGAACTCTCCATCACTTTTCCCAAAGACTTTGTAGGGTCTGATGTTGAAGTCGACACTCTGGCCTTGGTCATTCCTCACCTTTGTTCTGTATCACAGCAGCAAGTTCTTGTTGGCACCAATGCACTTGACATCCTTTACTCTGACATCAGTTCCGATCCCAACTTCTCTTCTTTTGAGCCTTTGCTTGTTGGCTATAGGGCCATTCTCAAAGTCCTTGAAATATGCCAGAAGAATTTAAGCAGTGGTAATCTTGGCTCTGCAAAACTGCATGGAGCTAACCCCAAAGTTGTTCCTGCAAACCAGACCATTGTTCTGGAAGGTGTAGTAAACCTCCCCATTGCTCACTCTGAGAAATGTGCCATCCTTGAGCAAACATCAGCTTCTTCCTTACCTGGTGGTCTTCTAGTTTCAGCCAGCCTGGTGAATTTGCCATGCAGACAACTTTGCAAATTACCTATTGTGCTCAAAAATGAAACCAATCATGACATCGTCATACCACCCAGGACAGTCTTGGCAGATGTTAATGCCATAGTGGAGGTGTTGCACCACAAACAACCTGTGAAGAACTCACTTACCACTGATATGCATGAAGAACCTTCTCAGCCTGGGAGGTTAAGCTTTGATTTCGAAGACTCCCCATTACCTACCAGCTGGAAAGAAAGGGTCACAAACCTTCTGAATTCCATGCCAGAAGTCTTTTCACAACACGACCTAGATTTTGGGCATGCAGAAAAAGTGAAACACCACATCACGCTCAGTGATGAGACACCCTTTAAGTACAGAGAACGACCAATACATCCACGTGATGTGGATGCTACAAGGAAACATCTTCAGGAACTCCTTGACTCAGGAGTTATAAGAGAGTCAGGATCTCAATTTGCTTCTCCTATAGTGGTTGTAAGGGAAAAAAATGGCCCAGTTCGCCTTTGCATTGACTATAGGAAGCTGAATCTTCAGACGGTCAAAGACACATACGCCCTCCCAAATCTCGAAGAGGCATTTTCTGCTCTTACAGGGTCCAAGTGGTTCTCTGTGTTAGATCTTAAATCTGGCTACTACCAGATTGAAATGGAGGAGTCTGACAAGCAGAAAACAGCATTTGTCTGTCCATTAGGATTTGGGGAATTCAATAGGATGCCTCAGGGAATCACAAATGCGCTGTCAACCTTTCAACGACTTATGGGGTGATGCATGGGGGATATAAACCTTAAGGAAATCTTGGTGTTCATTGATGATCTGATCATCGTCTCATCATCCTTGGAAGAACACTAACAGCGTCTGAAGTGTGTGCTTCAACGACAAAGATAATGGCTTGAAACTTGCCCCGGAAAAATGCAAATTGTTCCAGACTTCGGTCAAATACCTTGGCCATATAGTCTCCGAGAAAGGCATTGAAACTGACCCAGAAAAAAATCGAGGCCCTAACAACGTGGCCTGCACCCACCAACCTTAAGGAGCTCAGGTCATTTTTAGGTTTTGCTGGGTATTACCGGAGATTCATTCAGGGGTACTCCCACATTGCCAAGCCCCTCAATGAGTTAACGTCTGGTTATCCGCCACTCAGAAAGGGAGCCAAAAGACCTGACAAAAGTGCTAGCACACAGTACTATAACCCAAGAGAGCCTTTTGGCCAAAGGTGGACCCCCTGTTGCCAAAAAGCATTTGACTTGATCATCCAAAAGCTGACATCAGCTCCAGTCTTGGGGTTTGCTAACCTACAGCTTCCATACATCTTGCATACAGATGCAAGTACAGTCAGTTTGGGAGTTGCCCTGTACCAGCTTCAAGATGACCAACCAAGATCTATTGCTTTTGCAAGTCGTGGCCTCTCAAAAAGTGAAATGAAGTACCCTGCTCACAAGCTTGAATTTCTAGCCCTCAAGTGGGCAGTCACAGAGAAGTTTTCAGATTGCTTGTATGGCACGGATTTCACCGTCGTGACTGATAGTAACCTGTTAACTTACATCTTAACATCTGCAAAACTTGACGCCACTAGTTATAGGTGGTTGTCTTCCTTGTCCACCTATTCCTTTAAGCTCCAATACAGAACTGGCAAGCAAAACCTGGATGCTGATGCATTATCTTGCCGCTCTCATGGTGCACCAGAGGATGCTCCCATATCACAGAAAGAGAGGGAGAGAATCCAGCAGTTCATACATCATCACTTGAGCGATGTCAAAGCTTCACACATCATTCCTCAGGATGTGATACAGGCTGTCTGTGACCAACACATCATCACTATTGCTGAAGGTGACAATGCTGAACCCCCAGATACTGGGTTAGTGCTTGTTGAGTCTCTGGCTCATCATCCAACAGCTATCCCAGACAGCTTCCAGATGGAAGAGGTTGATGGATTCCTTCTTATACCTTCTCTTTCTGAGGATGAGTTGAAGGAAAAGCAGGAGGTCAGATCCTGCAATTAGGGAGGTGATTATGCAGATTGAGACTGGTCAAACTCCACCTTCAGGTCTCAGGGCAGAGCTCCCTGAACTTCCCTTGCTTCTGCGTGAGTTCAGCCGGTTGGAGCTGCGTAATGGTGTGCTCTATAGAAGGAGGCAAGATGGGCCTCACACCACTTTTCAGTTGGTGCTGCCTCAGGAGCTGAGAGCAGTGGTGTTTGAGTGCCTCCACAACAACATGGGGCACATGGGAGTTGAACAAACAGTGGATCTGGCAAGAACCAGATTTTACTGGCCAAAATTGCAGATGACTATTGAGAGAATGATTAGAACCTGTGAGTGTTGTGTACGTAGAAAGACCCCACCTGAGAGAGACGCACCATTGGTGAGTATGAAGACCAGTAGGCCTCTTGAACTTGTATGTATGGACTTCTTGTCTTTAGAACCAGATAGGTCCAACACTAAAGATATATTGGTCATCACTGATCACTTTACTAAGTATGCAGTGGCTGTGCCAACTCCCAACCAATGAGCATGCACTGTAGCTAAGAGTCTTTGGGAAAATTTCATTGGTTATTATGGGTTTCCTGAGAGGTTGCACAGGATCAAGGTCCTGACTTTGAATCAAAGACCATAAAGGAGCTCTGTGATCTCACCGGCATGAAGGTGTGGACTACCCCGTATCATCCAAGAGGGAACCCGGTCGAGAGGTTCAACTGCACTCTTCTCCAAATGCTTGGAACATTGAGTCATAATGAGAAACAACATTGGAAGGACTTTGTGAAACCTCTTGTTCATGCTTATAATTGCACAAAACATGAAGCAACAGGGTTCTCTCCATATGAGCTCATGTTTGGGAGACAACCCAGGCTTCCAATCGATCTTGCTTTTGGGTTGCCCATCAACACCCATAAAAAGTCTCACTCCCAGTATGTCAGTGATTTGAAGCGTCACTTGGAAGAGAGTTATAAGCTTGCAGCCTCTAATGCACAAAAGAGCTCGGATCACAACAAGATCCGATTTGATAAATGGGTCAGAGAGTCAACTTTGGAAGTTGGTGATAGAGTTCTTGTCTGCAATGTCAGGCTGCGTGGGAAGCACAAGCTAGCAGACAAATGGGAAGAGGAAGTTTATGTGGTCCTCAAGCAAGCGGGTGACATCCCTGTTTACACGGTTAGGCCTGAGAGATGGACCTGTGCGCACCTTGCATCGTGATCTGCTTCTTCCTTGTGGTTTCCTACCTTCAGCTGCCGTTATTGAGCCTGTTAACCTTCAGTCAGGAGACCAAGAACAAGACAGAGTCCAGATAGTGAGAGTGGGGAGGAGTGTTCTGACACTGAGGAGTTACATGTGTGAGCACCTGTTCCTTTTCACAACCAAAAGCTTGATATGTTCATCACTGTCCATGAAACCCACAAGTTGAGAAATCCTCCTTGTGTGCTCACACAACCTACCCTACCTGATGCATCACTTTCTCCTGTCCTTCCTGCTCCCTCAGCAGTTGAACCTTCAAAAGAGAAAGGAGATAGATACCTACCTGTACACAACTTACCTGAGTCTCTTGTGTCAGAATGCACAGAGCCTGTAAAGGAAAACTTACCTGATACAAACATCTTACCTGAACAATGACACCTTACCTGATAAAGACATCTCCCTTGGAGATAACAACCAAACCGAACTAGACCAAATATCCAGTTGTGACTCACCTGTCAGTGTACCTCTGGACACACATCAGCAACCTCCTGAAGAGACATTCCTCAATGCAAATGAACAGTGTCCAGTGTTGTCAGATATGGCTGCTAGCCAAAAAGAGGTATCTGATGTAGGACAGACTATAACCAATCAGCCTGAACCTGTGAGTTCATTAAATGAGAGCTTTACAACAGAAACCCCTCTCCGTTGCTCTCATAGACAGCATGCAAAGCCTGAGAGACTCCAGCATCCAAGGTTAGGCAGTCCTTTGCTTCATGTAGTGAACTCCCTCTTTCAAGGTCTTAGTGAAGCATTTGCAAGTTCATTGCATGGATTTGATAACATAGAACAGCAACCATATCAGAGACTTCAGACCTCCGTGATGTAATCATCACCATGCAAATGCCCAGGGACGGGCATACCATCAAGAGGGGAGGGTGTAACCCCCCTTAATGTATTGGGCTACATGGATAAATTAGAAAAGAAAAGGAAATTAATGTTTTATTAATCGTTTAGTTTAATAAGAAAACTGCATGTATGGTCTCGTCCAGTATAAATTTTTCCCATGTTTTTGTGTCCCCTGAATGCATCAGGTCAGATCGGCCAATCACGGAACTGTGGGCACGGTTTGTCCCCACCCACCAGTTTTTTTTGAGCGTGTGGTGTGTGTCTGTGGGCGTCGGTCTGGTGGAGAGTATCAAGTCGGAGCAGAGTTTTGAAAAGTGAATGCAGTGAGTGTTTGCTGAAAAAAAAAAGAAAAACAGAAAGTGAGTTAATGATATGGTAGATGTGGTAACGGCTGTTATTTTTAGCCGTTACTGCCATTAGCCATTAAAGCTACTGGCTCTCAACTACCATTAGCTCATCTGCTAGTGCTTAGCTGTTGCTCCCAGCTCTCGTCTGTGTGTCTGTGTGTGGACAACTCCCCCCTCATCTGTTACTGCTTTCAGCAACAAGGTAAAGGCATAATCCACGATCCATGTTCCCTTGTAATGTCACCGAAAGTACATTTGTTTTATTAGTTTACTTTTTGGTGTAGAACCCCTGTGGCTATACCGGGTACCAGAGCCATTTTGTACCTGTGCCCCGCCGAACACAGAGATCGGTGAGCATGATTATTGGTTTTAATGAATTATTTTGTTTTATTTTACGCTTGAATTAGTTCGTGATTGTATTGTACTGAATGTGGATGTTTAAAAGGGTTATTTATAAGAAGCAGTTTTGTTGCCATGATAACTATGAATGTATTACTAAATAACTAATGATATTTCTCTGACCCTGTCTGCTGACAGGTCAGGGGTTTTTTTTGTTGTTGTTTGCTTGTTTTGTTCTTTTGGATTTTGTTTTGATTGTTCCAGTGAAATGAAGCGATGGCGAGCCACCTACTTGATCTAAAGTGAAGTGAACCCCAGATATCCCGTGGTCACTGGACAGGTCCTGCTACACTCTCTGGTGTGGTAGGCTCAGCATCTGAAACACCCTCACACTCAGCCCTGTCACACAATTCCCCCTACCATCAGTTCCCAGACATACATTTTCTCCATCCCTGGAACACTGAACCTGCACTCATCTTTTGACTTTTTCTTGGACCTTGGACTTCTCCTGGAATTGGAAATGCATGGCTGTTGTGTAGGAAAATCCTCCTCAAGTGAATGGTGTTTGTGATGTATTTTAACTGATATTTTGTTTTTGTTTTTTTTTCCTTTGATTTATTGAAAATATGTTATATTGGATCAGAGAAACTGAAATTTGAAATTCAAACATAGAATTCAGATTATTAGGGTGCACCCAAATTAGAATATTTAGCTAAATTAGATACTCACCTGATATTATGGTATGTAATATCATTTAATTGTTTTTTGTTTTGTCAGAGAATCTTATTTATTTAATTGTCTATTTGTTCATCTATTTATCTGCTTATTCTAATCTATTCAATTAATTTTTTTTCTAACTAAAGCCGGTATTGCTTTTATAATTAAACCCCTGCCTCCTGAGTCTCATTCTCACATTCCACGGTGCTCCAGTAGTCGAACCTATCTGATACACTAATCCACAAGTCCTGGTATTGTGAAATACCTCATAAGTGTTACACATGGCTGGAAACTTAGGGCAGGATAAGACACTAGCCCGAATAATGGCCCGGTTCTATTGGCCAGGGATTCACGGCGATGCCCGTAGGTGGTGTATGGCGTGCCGCGAAGGCCAGTTAGTAAATCCAGCAGCCATTCCAAAAGCGCCTTTGCGCCTTCTGCCATTAATCGAGACCCCGTTCGAAAGAATTGGGATGGATCTCGTTGGGCCATTAGATTGGTCAACACGAGAGTATCGCTTTATTTTAGTTCTGGTGGACTATGCAATGCAATACCCGGAAGCAGTGCCTCTTCGCAATATCTCAGCACGTAGTATTGTGGAAGCACTCTTCCACGTCATCTCCCGAGTCGGAATCCCCAAAGAGATTCTGACTGATCAAGGCACTTTGTTTATGTCACGCACACTGCGCGAACTGTATGGGTTACTGGGAATTAAGCCGATCCGCACCAGCATTTATCACCCACAAACGGATGGTTTAGTTGAACGGTTCAATTGCACCCTCAAGAACATAATTTAAAAAAGTTTGTACGCGAGGACACGCGTAATTGGGATAAATGGCTCGAACCCCTGTTATTCACAGTGCGAGAGGCCCCACAAGCCTCCACGGGGTTCTCCCCATTCGAATTATTATATGGGCGTAAGCCACGCGGCATCCTAGATGTACTGTGGGAAAATTGGGAGGAGGAACCTTCATTGAGCAAAAATGAAATCCAATACGTTATTGACCCGCGCGCAAAACTCCACACACACACACCTAACCCAGGAGAATTTGCGGCAGGCCCAAGAACGTCAAATCCGCCTGTACGACAGGGGTACGTGCCTTAGGGAGTTCGCACCGGGAGATAAAGTACTCGTACTGTGACCTATGTCGGGCTCAAAATTGATCACCAAGTGGCAAAGACCCTTTGAGGTCACACGGCGAGTCGGGGACATTGACTATGAGGTGAGGCAGACGGACAGGGGCGGGGTGCTACAGATTTACCACCTCAATCTGCTCAAACTCTGGAACGAGGAGGTCCCCGTGGCATTGGTGTCGGTGGTTCTGGAGAAGGCGGAGCTGGGGCCGGAGGTTCAAAAGGGAACATTGACATCGCGTACCTCTCTGGTCCCCTGTGGAGACCACCTCTCCCCAACCCAACTCACAGAGGTTGCCCAGTTGGAGACCAAATTTTCGGATGTGTTCTCGGCCCTGCCCGGCCACATCCACCTCATAGAATACCACATTGAGACGCCCCCGGGGGTGGTAGTGCGCAGCCACCCTTACAAGCTGCCCGAACACAAGAAAAAGGTGGTTCGGGAAGAACTCAAGGCCATGCTCGAAATGGGCATCGTCGAGGAGTCCCACAGTGACTGGAGCAGCCCGGTGGTCTTGGTTCCCAAGGCGGACAGGTTGGTCCGGTTCTGTGTGGACTATAGAAAAGTCAACACAGTGTCTAAATTCGATGCGTACCCAATGCCTCGTATTGACGAGTTGCTGGATCGACTAGGCATGGCTCGCTTTTATTCAACTCTGGATTTGACAAAGGGTTATTGGCAGATCCCCTTGACTCCACTATCCCGAGAAAAAACGGCCTTTTCCATACCATTTGGCTTACACCAATTTGTCACACTTCCTTTCGGGTTGTTTGGGGCACCCGCTACGTTCCAGCGGCTTATGGACAGGGTCCTCCGCCCCCACGCCACCTACAGTGGGGCAAAAAAGTATTTAGTCAGCCACCAATTGTGCAAGTTCTCTCACTTAAAAAGATGAGAGAGGCCTGTAATTTTCATCATAGGTATACCTCAACTATGAGAGACAGAATGGGGGGAAAGAATCCAGGAAATCACATTGTAGGATTTTTAATGAATTAATTGGTAAATTCCCCGGTAAAATAAGTATTTGGTCACCTACAAACAAGCAAGATTTCTGCCTCTCACAGACCTGTAACAACTTCTTTAAGAGGCTCCTCTGTCCTCCACTCGTTACCTGTATTAATGGCACCTGTTTGAACTCGTTATCAGTATAAAAGACACCTGTCCACAACCTCAAACAGTCACACTCCAAGCTCCACTATGGCCAAGACCAAAGAGCTGTCAAAGGACACCAGAAACAAAATTGTAGACCTGCACCAGGCTGGGAAGACTGAATCTGCAATAGGTAAGCAGCTTAGTGTGAAGAAATCAACTGTGGGAGCAATTATTAGAAAATGGAAGACATACAAGACCACTGATAATCTCCCTCGATCTGGGGCTCCACGCAAGATCTCACCCCGTGGGGTCAAAATGATCACAAGAATGGTGAGCAAAAATCCCAGAACCACACGGGGGAACCTAGTGAATGACCTGCAGAGAGCTGGGACCAAAGTAACAAAGGCTACCATCAGTAACACACTACGCCGCCAGGGACTCAAATCCTGCAGTGCCCCCTGCTTAAGCCAGTACATGTCCAGGCCCATCTGAAATTTGCTAGAGAGCATTTGGATGATCCAGAAGAGGATTGGGAGAATGTCATATGGTCAGATGAAACCAAAATAGAACTTTTTGGTAAAAACTCAACTTGTCATGTTTGGAGGAGAAAGAATACTGAGTTGCATCTAAAGAACACCATACCTACTGTGAAGCATGGGGGTGGAAACATCATGCTTTGGGGCTGTTTTTCTGCAAAGGGACCAGGATGACTGATCCGTGTAAAGGAAAGGATGAATGGAGCCATGTATCGTGAGATTTTGAGTGAAAACCTCCTTCCATCAGCAAGGGCATTGAAGATGAAACGTGGCTGGGTCTTTCAGCATGACAATGATCCCAAACACACTGCCTGGGCAACGAAGGAGTGGCTTCGTAAGAAGCATTTCAAGGTCCTGGAGTGGCCTAGCCAGTCTCCAGATCTCAACCCCATAGAAAATCTTTGGAGGGAGTTGAAAGTCCGTGTTGCCCAGCGACAGCCCCAAAACATCACTGCTCTAGAGGAGATCTGCATGGAGGAATGGGCCAAAATGCCAGCAACAGTGTGTGAAAACCTTGTGAAGACTTACAGAAAACGTTTGACCTCTGTCACTGCCAACAAAGGGTATATAACAAAGTATTGAGATGAACTTTTGTTATTGACCAAATACTTATTTTCCACCATAATTTGCAAATAAATTCTTTAAAAATCAGACAATGTGATTTTCTGTATTTTTTTTTCTCATTTTGTCTCTCATAGTTGAGGTATACCTATGATGAAAATTACAGGCCTCGCTCATCTTTTTAAGTGGGAGAACTTGCACAATTGGTGACTGACTAAATACTTTTTTGCCCCACTGTATGCGGCCGCGTACTTAGACATCATCTATAGTAACGACTGTCTGCGGCACCTGCAACACCTGAGGACCATCCTTGGGTTGCTGAGGCGAGCGGGTCTCACAGCCAACCCGAAGAAGTGTGCAATTGGGCGGGTGGAAATATGGTATCTGGGCTTCCACTTGAGCAATGGGCAGGTGCATCCCCAAATTAATAAGACAGCAGCGATTGCGGCCTGCCCGAGGCCCAAGACCAAAAAGGGGGTGAGAGAGTTCCTGGGGCTGGCTGGCTACTATCGTAGGTTTATACCTAATTATTCAGACGTCACCAGCTCACTGACTGATCTCACTAAAAAGGGGGCACCAGATCCGGTCCAGTGGACAGAGCAATGCCAGCGGGCTTTCTCTGAGGTGAAGGCTGCACTGTGCGGGGGGCCACTGTTACACTCCCCTGACTTTTCTCTCCCCTTTATGTTGCAGACGGATGCCTTGGACAGAGGGCTGGGGGCCGTTCTGTCCCAGGAGGTGGAGGGGGAGGACCGCCTCATGCTCTACATCAGCAGGAAGCTGTTGGTGCATGAGGGGCGCTAAAGCATCATACAGAAGGAGTGCCTGGCGATCAAGTGGGTGGTCCTCACCCTCCGCTACTACCTCCTGGGGCGCCCTTTCACCTTCTGTTTGGACCACGCACCCCTCCAGTGGCTCCACCACATGAAGGATGCCAACGCGTGGATCACCCGTTGGTATCTGGCACTCCAGCCCTTTAATTTCAAGGTGATCCACAGGCCGGGGGCGCAGATGGTTGTGGCGGACTTCCTCTCCCGTCGGGGGGGGGGGGGGGGGGGGGTCAGCTGCAGGCCGGACGGCTGCCCGGCCTGAATCGGGCGGTGGGGGTGTGTGGCAGCGGGGGCATGGTCAAGCATCGGTCTGTGACCGGAGGGTGGAGTCAGGGAAGGTAAGTGGCAGAATCACTGCACCTGATGTCTGTTAATCCGTGTTTGTGTGTCTTCCCCAGTGACCGCGCCCTATATAAGGAGAGAGAGAGCAGAGGAAGGGAGCTCTCTCCCCAACCAGGCAACTTGTGTGTGTGTGTGTGTGTGTGTGTGTGTGTGTGTGTGCGCGCGCGCGCGCGCATGCGGCTGGAAGAATAACATTACGCTGAAAAGTGGAAAATAAAGATTTTTTTTGGAACTCAGTTCTGGCCTGTTATTCTTCTGTGCTCCACCCACCCGCTCGCATACTACAGTCCTGTTTTGCTACATTACAAGGTAGAATTTAAATTGACTTTTGGAAGGTTAGCATCATTTAATGTACACAACATGCCTACCACTTTAAAGGTGCAATTTTTTTTTTATTATTGTGACGAAAACAATAATTAAGAAGAATAAACAGAAATCTGGAGTGTGCATAAGTATTCACCCCCTTTTGTATGGAAACCCATAAATAAGGGCTGGTCCAACCAATTCACTTCATAAGTCACATAATTAGTTGATTAAGATCCATCTGTGTGCAATCAAGTGTTACAGTGGTGCTTGAAAGTTTGTGAACCCTTTAGAATTTGACATTTCTGCATAAATATGATCTAAAACATCATCAGATTTTCACACAAGTCCTAAAAGTAGATAAAGAGAACCCAATTAAACAAATGAGACAAAAATATTATACTTGGTCATTTATGTATTGAGGAAAATGATCCAATATTACATGTCCGTGAGTGGCAAAAGTATGTGAACCTTTACTTTCAGTATCTGGTGTGACCCCCTTGTGCAGCAATAACTGCAACTAAATGTTTCCGGTAACTGTTGATCAGTCCTGCACACCGGCTTGGAGGAATTTTAGCCCATTCCTCCGTACAGAACAGCTTCAACTCTGGGATCTTGGTGGGTTTCCTCACATGAACTGCTCACTTCAGGTCCTTCCACAACATTTCAATTGGATTAAGGTCAGGACTTTGACTTGGCCATTCCAAAACATTAACTTTATTCTGCTTTAACTATTCTTTGGTAGAACGACTTGTGTGCTGAGGGTTGTTGTCTTGCTGCATGACCCAATGTCTCTTGAGATTCAGTTCATGGACAGATGTCCTGACATTTTCCATTAGAATTTACAGGGATGATTCAAAATTCATTGTTCCATCAATAATGGCAAGCCGTCCTGGCCCAGATGCAGCAAAACAGGCCCAAACCGTGATACTACCACCACCATGTTTCACAGATGGGATAAGGTTCTTATGCTGGAATGCAGTGTTTTCCTTTCTCCAAACATAATGCTTCTCATTTAAACCAAAAAGTTCTATTTTGGTCTCATCCATCCACAAAACATTTTTCCAATAGCCTTCTGGCTTGTCCATGTGATCTTTAAAAACTGCAGATGAGCAGCAATGCTCTTTTTGGAGAGCAGTGGCTTTCTCCTGGCAACCCTGCCATGCACACCATTGTTGTTCAGTGTTCTTCTGATGGTGGACTCATGACCATTAACTTTAGCCAATATGAGAGAGGCCTTCAGTTGCTTAGAAGTTACCCTGGGGTCCTTTGTGACCTCACCGACTATTACATGCCTTGCTCTTGGAGTGATCTTTGTTGGTCGACCACTCCTGGGGAGGGTAACAACGGTCTTAAGTTTCCTCTACTTATGCACAATCTGTCTGACTGTGGATTGGTGGAGTCCAAACTCTTTAGAGATGGTTTTGTAACCTTTTCCAGCCTGATGAGCATCAACAACGCTTTTTTTGAGGTCCCCAGAAATCTTCTTTGTTTGTGCTATGATACACTTTCCACAAACATGTGTTGTGAAGATCAGACTTTGATAGATCCCTGTTCTTTAAATAAAACAGGGTGCCCACTCACACATGATTGTCATCCCATTGATTGAAAACACCTGACTCTAATTTCACCTTCTAATTAACTGCTAATCCTAGAGGTTCACATACTTTTGCCACTCACAGATATGTAATATTAGATCATTTTCCTCAATAAATAAATGACCAAGTATAATATTTTTGTCTCATTTGTTTAACTGGGTTCTCTATCTACTTTTAGGACTTGTGTGAAAATCTGATGATGTTTTAGGTCATATTTATGCAGAAATATAAAAAATTCTAAAGGGTTCACAAACTTTCAAGCACCACTGTACATGATCCATCACATGATGTCTGTATAAATCAACCTGTTCTGGAAGGACCCTGACTCTGCAACACTACTAAGCAATCAACATGAAAACCAAGTAATATTCTAAACATGTCAGAGACAAAGTTGTGAAGTATTGATCAGGGTTGGGTTATAAAAAAATATCCCAAACTTTGAATATCCCACAGAGCAACATTAAATCCATTATAGCAAAATGGAAATATGTCATCAGTACAAACCTGATTCCCCCCCTCAAGTCCCGTGTTTAAAGTGTATATGTGTTGTGTGCTTATGCAAAAGGTTTTTTAAATGTTCCTACACTGTACTCCTGACAGGAGCATAGTGGGGGGGGGTTTCTTTTTTTCCTTATCTCTCCTCATGTGTTTCCTTTTTATCTTTATCCCTGTCTTCCTGTCCTGTCTACCCTATGTCAATTGTATGTTTGTATATGTACGGACAGGTTGACAGCTAATTTCGCTGGTACATGTGACTAGTGACAATAAAGGGCATCATCATCATCAACCTGACAAGAGAAGGCTGCACACCAAAACTCACAGACTGGGCAAGGAGGGCATCAATCAGAGATGCAGCAAAGACACCAAAGATAACACTGAAGGAGCTGCAAAGATCCACAGTAGAGATGGGAGTATCTGTCCATAGGACCACTTTAAGCCATACACTCCACAGAGCAGGGCTTTATGGAAGAGTGGCCAGAAAAAAGTCATTGCTTAAGAAAACATGTTTGGAGTTTGCCCAACACCATGTGACAGACTCCCCAAACACATGGAAGAAGATTCTCTGGCCATTTTTTATCTTTTTGGCCATCATGGGAAATGCCATGTGTGGCACAAATCCAACACCCTGAGAACATCATTCCTACAGTGAAGCATGGTGGTGGCAGCATCATGCTGTGGGGATATTTTTCACCTGCAAGGACAGGAAAGCTGGTCAGGACTGAAGGAAAGATGAATGGCACTAAATACAGGGCAATTCTGAAGAAAAACCTGTTTGAGTCAGTCAGAGGTTTGAGACTGGGACAAAGGTTCATGTTCCAGCTGGAGAATGACCCTAAACATACTGCAAAATCTATATTGGAATGGTTTAAAGGGAAACATTTAAATGTTTTGGAATGGCCTAATCAAAGCCCAGACCTCAATCCAGTTGAGAACCTGTGGCATAACTTGAAGATTGCTGTACATCAACACAACCTATCTAACTTTTGATAGAGATGGAGCAGTTTTGCCTTGAGGAATGGGCAAAAATCCCAGTGGCTAGATGTGCTAAGCTAATAGAGGCATACCCCAAGAGACTTGCAGCTGTAATTGCAGCAAAAGGTAGCTCTACACAGTATTGACTTTGGGGGAGGGTGCACACTCCAGATTTCTGTTTTTTTCATCTTAATTATTGTTTGTCACACCGTAAAAGAACAATTTTCACCTTTAAAAGTTGTAGGCATGTTGTGTAAATCAAATGGTGCTAACCCCCAAAAATTCATTTTTAATTCCAGCTTGTAATGCGACAAAACAGGACAAACACCAAGGGAAATGAATACTTCTGCAAGACACTGTAGGTTGAAAGGTAATGACTTAAATGGCAATGAATTATTTAAGCTGTTACAGCAATATTTTGTGGTGGGGGGATGAAATGTTAACATCACTTGATGTTAACATAAAGTGCTGGTATTTATACAACAGTTCAAGTTCACTAATGTGATTGAGCAGCATTCCAAGAGTGCTGATATTTATTATAAGAGTACTGGGACATTTCACTGTGCATATCTCTCCACTTGTCTGTGTTTGGCAGGTAAAATTTCACTTCCTAATTTGAAACAGTGACTATGGTCGCATTAGTGACATCACCAGTGGGCAAGGCAAATGGTACTTTCCAGGAATATTAACTTTTGAATTAATATGTGAAAGCTCGTCAGATGAAAAGGAAACATAGATGCTAATTTATTAATGAAAAGGAAAAATAGATGCTAATTTTACTGCAGGCACCTTTGTAAGTTACAAATTAATTTGATTTCTAACTTCAGACCTGACCTGAGGTCAGGTCAGGTCTGAAGCCCACTACTGGTACCATGTAACCCAGTACTACCTGCCACATGGTCGGGTGGTCAGCATCTAAACCAGCTCCCCCACCAGTTCTATACTGGTGAGGAGGGTGGCATGATACCCAGCAGGATGAAAAACAAAACCTGATAAAGGGTGGATGAGCTTGAAAGTAGATCTAATGACCATCATGCAAAAACTGGAGCTGGAGTCACGTAAGCAGTTCATTATTGCTTCTAACATTGTTCTGGCAACTCCTGTGATGTTGTTGCCAAACTAACAGCTCTGTTGTTCCATTGGCTCCATCAGCACCATGAAGAGGGGGACCTGCTGTCTGGGCTACAAACCATCTTCCATAACATTTAGCCCAGGCTTACATCCTAACATCATCTCAGCCTGGAGGGAACACTTCAGCTTCATCTTTAATTGGTGTTGACACAACACAGGAAGCAGCAGTTACTGGTTATAAGCTATAAGCTCAATGGGCGTAGAGTGAGGGGCCAGGGGTTGCTCCCAGTGGTGGGACAGATTCTCGGATCTCATTGGATAGCTATCGCCTGCCTCAAGCTGGGCAGCCCCCAGTCAATAAGATGCTGTCCTGCCACAGTCTGTTATCTTCATTGGGTGTGCGGGGATTAGGGATTACCCAAACACAGTGTCATCATTAGGCCCCATCATTCGGGGCTATAGCCCCAGGTTATTTTAGCCTAGCCCCAGGTAATTTTGTCCTCAAAAAAAGTACGAGGTTAATATAAAACAACTGACTAAAACAGATCAGAACTTGACTTGCAGCATCTGAAGACAGAGGGGCGAACATGGAGGAAGCAGGGAAGTGGGGACATAATTGAGTGCTGCACAGTGCACATTCAAAATTTTGGCAACTGCCAACAGAACAACATTCAGAACTGGTTGGAAGATGACATCAAAAAAACAATCCACTATTGTTGGATTTTTTTCAAGATGAAAACAGATGGTAAGTCATTGACCTTGGGTGTATACTAGTGCATCTCAAAAAATTAGAATATTGTGAAAAAGTTCAATATTTTCCATCAGTTATTTAAGAAAGTGAAAATGTTATATATTATAGACTCATTACACAAACTAAAATGTTTCAAGCATTTTTCTATTTTAATTTTAATCAGTATGGCATACAGTACAAAAAAAATCTCAAAATATTAGAATATTTCATTTTGAGTAAAACAGTATGAACACAGTGTATCTCTCGGTGTAGTGCAGTACACACAACCACAATCATGGGGAAGACTGCTGACTTGACTGTTGTCCAGAAGATGATCACTGATGCCCTCCACTGATGCCTAATTAGCTCATGTTTTAAGTCGTTCAAATTCTGTAAAGCTGCTTTGCGACAATGTTTATTGTTAAAAGCGCTGTACAAATAAACCATCTGCTCCACAAGGAGGGTAAGCCACAAAAGGTCATTGCTGAAAAGGGTAGCTGGAAAAGGTGCACAAGCAACAGGGATGGCCGCAGTCTTGAGAGGATTGTCAAGAAAAGTTGATTCAAGAACTTGGGAGAGCTTCACAAGGAGTGGACTGAGGCTGGTGTCAGTGTATCAAGATCCATCATGAACAGACATCTTCAAGAAAGGGGATACAACTTTCGCATTCCTAATATCAAGCTACTCCTGAGCCAGAGACAATCAGTACGTTTACATGCACATAGAGAGAATCGAATTTCTGCCGTTGCTCGACTGAAATCGAAGTTCAAAATGCCATGTATACACCTTAATTCGGCTGAAATTGAACCGAACTTGATTTCTTGGAATCGAGCTACACGACCTAGTTTATGCGATTTCTACCGAGCTACTTAGTGCATGTATACCCTATTGTAGGGTTGGGCGGTATTACGGTAAGAAGGTATCCCGAGGTATCCAAAAGTACCAACGGTATCGGTCTCATTACCGTCATTTTAAAAATATATATATATATAATATCTAAATAAATATGGAGTACATGAGGTCATAATATAAAATAATAAATTGAAGATCATCCCGAATAACTGTGTGATCGTATTTTCACTAATTCTATCAATTTCCTAAAGAAGTTCTCATCGCGTGCAGGGTTGTTTATGTCGTTACCATGGCAACCCTGCGTGACATTTGGAGTCTGACAGAAAGCTTCACAAGAGACTGAGACCGCGGTTGAAAGATGGCAAGTCAAGATAACGAGTTAGTGGCAAAAAAAAAAACAACATCGGCAGTGTGGCAGTATTTTGGTTTCAAACCAAACGAAAAGGGAGAGCCAGCAAACACAGATGAAGCTGTGTGTAAAGTATGTAAGACGGTGGTCACGGCGCGAGAGGGGAACAAGTTATGTTAGATCAAGACAACGTTTTAAGCAAGGTAAGGCCATTTGATTATTAATTTACCCGCCATGGCATGACGTGGGCCCATATGATTTTGCCTTGTGCAGCTATCACGCATTTGAATTAGGTTCGCCTCATTTGCGCTGAATGGTTTATCGCGCAGTCTAAACGGACTTGGGTGTTGGTTGATTCTTTTTCTTTTTTTTTTTATTTCCCATGCTTGAAAGGGTATGATCCTGCTCATCGTGTACTTTTTTTTTGATGGAGTAGGTGAAATAGTGCTGCAAATGGCGTTTCAACGCAGACATGTGTAAACGACAGTTGAATGCTATTTTCAAGATGAAGGAAGAGTTGCGTGATGCTTTGAAATGTCTCTTAATCCATTCATCAATGCACAAAATTCGCTTTGCTGCTTAATCCATACCACAATGCACACAATTCGCTATGCTGCTTTTAAATAGTACATTTGAGGCATAGGCGCAGGTCTGGACAAGGTCCGCCGGTATAGGCGCACGTACACAGTAGGCCGAAACAAAATATTTTTTTCTCGGTAATACCGTATACCCCGGGAAAACACAGAGACAGTTTAAAGGTATCAAAATTTGGATACCGCCCAACCCTACCCTATTGAGCTACGTATTCGAGCTACTTACTTCAGCACTACCCCTTCCGGAAGTGACAAGACCACAAGGGAAACACAACAGCCTCGGTCGGCATGACAACGGCATGAATCTTTTCTTTTTGTGGCATTGTTTGCACTGTTAAAATTTAGCTCACTTACTGTATCACCAAATACATCTGTACAGCTGTTGCATAGCTGTGAATTGTGTCGAAAAAAAAAAAAAACAGCCTCGGTCGGCATGACACTTCACCTTAGCCGCCCACTTTATTAGGAACACTTCTGTTCGTACATACAAACTACAAACACTCTTCTTAGAGTTTATTTTATTTTTAAAAGGGACAGTGTACAAAATTAAACATTATCCTTGTGGTCAGGACAGATGTCTGTCCCAGGTTATAGCAGTGCATGCTAATTTCCGCCTGTAGTCACTTTGTTTATACTCTTGAATAGCTCTTCATGACGACAACCGGAAGTGTACCAACACGATGGGGCGTGTAGCGCCACCTGTGGCTCGGGTGCACAATGCACCTCATAATAACTTGATTTAAACACTGCATGTAGGATTGGATTTCTCTGGCACCCTGCTGGGACCTTCAGCTCGATTACCGACAGCAGCTCGATTTGGATGTGCATGTAAACGTAGTCAGTGTCAGAAGTGTCTTATCTGGGCTAAGGAGAGAAAGAAATGGACTGTTGCTCAGTGGTCCAAAGTCCTCTTTTCAGATGAAAGTACATTTTGCATTTAATTTGGAAATCAGGGTTCTAGAGTCTGGAGGAAGAGTGGAGAAGCACAGAATCCAAGGTGTTTGAAGCCCAGTATGAAGTTTCCACAGTCTGTGATGATTTGGGGTGCCATGTCATCTGCTGGTGTTGGTCCACTGTATTTTATCAAGTCCAAAGTCAACACAGCCATCTACCAGGAGATTTTAGAGCACTTCATGCTTCCATCTGCTGACGAGCTTTTTGGAGATGCTGATTTCCTTTTCCAGCAGGACTTGGCACCTACCCACAGTGCCAAAACTACTACCAAATGGTTTGCTGACCATGATATTACTGTGTTTGATTGGCCAGCCAACTTGCCTGACCTGAACCCCATAGAGAATCTATGGGGTATTGTCAAGAGGAAGATGCGAAACACCCGACCCAAAAATACAGATACGCTGAAGGCCACTATCAAAGCAACCTGGGCTTCAATAACACCTCAGCAGTGCCACAGACTGATCACCTCCATGCCACACCGCATTGATACAGTAATTCATGGTAAAGGAGCCCCAACCAAGTATTGAGTGTATAAATGAATATACTTTTCAGAAGTTGGACATTTCTGTATTGTAAATCCTTTTTTTTATTGATCTTAGGGAATATTCTAATAATTTGAGATACTGGATTTCTGATTTTCATGAGCTATAAGCCATAATCATCAAAATTAAAACAAAAAAGGCTTTAAGTATTTCACTTTACGTGTAATGAATATAGAATATATGAAAGTTTACCTTTTTGAATTAAATTATGAAAAAAAGGAACTTTTTCATGGTATTCTAATTTTTTGAGATGCACTAGTATATAAACTACATCAACAATGTAACCTACCAAATTATGTTGATGCACAAAAACTGCTATGCGAAGCTTGGTTATCTTGAATTTACAGCATAGGGTCTGTATGATTTGTGCACCAGGCTAGCTTAAAAGTTTGGAGTGGTTTAATGAATATCTACAGTGGTGATCTATATGCCCCGACTAGGTTTATTTAACAGGTCAACAACAATTTGTGTTCATGTAGACACCAATAGTTGCCCTAACATGATTTAATCATGTGTTTTAATAGAAGAAGAAGAAGAACAACAACAACTTTATTCATCACACGCTTGTGAAATTCCTGTCTGCATTTAACCCATTTGAAGCAGTGAACACACACATGCACACACACATGAGCAATGAGCACACACACATACCTAGAGCAGTGGGCAGCCATGCTAACAGTGCCCGGGGAGCAGTTGGGAGTTAGGTGCCTCGCTCAAGGGCACCTCAGCCCAAGGCTGTCCCATATTAACCTAACCGCATGTCTTTGAACTGTGGGGGAAACCAGGGCACCCGGAGGAAACCCACGCAGACATGGGGAGAACATGCAAACTCCACAGAGACTGGAGATTGGGCTCAAACCCAGAACCTTCTTGCTGTGAGGCGACCATGCACTTACACTTACACCACTGTGCCACCCCATGTAGCCCATAGGCTACATGTAGCCTATGCAGAACCAGCCAGCCTACCATACCATAGGCAGCCTTTGGCATATTAATCATATGTAGGGATTGATTGATTATTTATGTTTGTTTGTTTAGTGTGTGTGTGTGTGTGTGTGTGTGTGTGGGGGGGGGGGGGGGGGGGGGTTAATTTTCATTTTTTATTTTTGCCACACAATATTAATGTCAACATAAATTTGTGTTGCCCAGACACCACAAATGAGCTGCTGCAGTCAACTGTGTCTGGATGCATTGGAGAAAATGGTATTTGTGTGTCTGCGCATCAGTGGAAGTGGCATGGAGAAGGATGTAATCGCAGGGAAGATGTTTTTATACAGGTGTGAGCTATTTACAAATGTGAGGTGAGGTCAGAGAAACAAAAAATAATGAAACATAAACCAGAGTCATTAAAGAGTATTAAACATGGCTAGGAACAAACGAGAGCATAGACACAGATACAATCATAACAGGGTGTGGCAGCAGGGATGTAGCCAAGCTTCAGTTTGTGAATGGAGGGCAGGGTTAGAGAAGGTGAGTGGCCTGTTACACTTTTAGTCATTACACCTGTTGTCAGTTGATGTGTGTGTGTGTTGCAGTGATGGTGGATCATAAAAGGAGTAGGTGAGCAGAGAAGAGTGCATGGGACCAAAACACAAGTGTGTGTGTGTGTGTGTGTGTGTGTGTGTGTGTGTGTGTGTGTGTGTGTGTGTGTGTCCTAGAGTAAGCCAAGTGAAGCTGAAAAGCTGTCAATAAACGTGTGTGTGTGAACATCATCTCCCGCCTGCTGTACTTCTGTACTCCACCCACATCAGGGATGTTATCACACAGGGTTATCCTAATACTTTGCCGCATGAGTGTGCAACCAGTGTCCATTTATGTGCACATGCTTATTGCATTTCAATCAGCAACAGGTGTTTGTCATGAACCAATTGTCCCAAGGGTGAATGCAAACAAGAGCAGGGCGCTTGAGCTGAGCCAGGCTTGAACATGCAAAGATGTGACAGAAGTCCACCCCCCCCCAAAAAAAAGAGCTCCCTCCAGAAGCTAAAGTCCTCTTTGAGCTACGTTGGGGTAAAGGGCCTGTCACAAGGAACCATCCCTTCAGAGCTCCACTCAGACTGAGTGGACAGGGCACCAGAACCTGGGCTTAGGCTTGGGTCAAGCCTTGAACAGGGGCAAGAACAGACTGAGGCTTGGATTCTGGTCTGGGCTTGGACTCAGGCTCCAGACTAGGCATGGACATGGATTCAGGCCCTGGACTAGACATGGACATAGGCTTGGACTCGGCTTCCGGACTAGGCATGGACTCTGGCTCAGGATCTGGACACGGCATGAATATGGGCTCTGGACAGGGCATGCTTCAGGCATGGACATGGTTTCAGGCATACAGTAGACATGGGCTCTGGACAGGGCATGGCTTCAGGTATGGACATTGCTTCAGGCATAGACATGGGCTTGAGCATGGGCATGGATTGCATGGACATGAACTTGGGTATCAGCATGGTCATGGACTCAGGCATGACTCTGGGCTTGAGCATGGGCATGGACTCTGGCATCAATATGGGCATGAATTTGAGCATGGGCATGGACTCTGGCATCAATATGGGCATGAATTTGAACATGGGCATGGATTTGGGTATCAGCATGGGCATGGACTCAGCATGACTCTGGGTTTGGACTCTGACCTTGACATGGACATGGCATGAGCACCAGAGTGAGCATGCGCATGGACTGGGACATGGGCATTGATCTTGGTATGGGCATTGGCATTAGGATGGGCATGAGCATTAGGATGGGCATGAGCATTAGGATGGGCATGGACTGGGACCTGGGCTTGGATCCTGGTATGGGCACCGGAGTGAAGACCTTGTCCTTGCTGAAGTCCAGTGGCGGAATGATGACCTTATCCTTGCTGAAACCCAGCAATTGGGCAACAACCTCGTCATCCCTGAAACCTGGCAGCGGAGTGAAGACCTCATCCTTGCTAAAGCCCAGTGGCGGAGTAAGACCTTGTTCTCACTGAAGCCTGGTGGCAGAGCGATGACCTTGTCCTTGCTGACACCCGATGGCAAAGCAATAACCTCGTCAAAGTCAGGTGATGGAGTGAGCAGTGGGGCCCGAGTCTCACCCCCCCCAAAAAAAAAAAAAAATTATGGGGGCCCTTCTTCTTTGCCTTGATGTGGGATTGTGTGGCGTGCCTGCAACCTCCCACTACATTCATTGTCCATGGCAAAGTATTCTGTCAGTGAAAGCCTCATAGAGATGGATGTAGTCACAGGAAAGATTTTTATATACAGGTATGAGTCATTTACAAATGTGAAGCAAGGTCAGAGAAATGAAAACTAATGAAACTGAAAGCAAGCCAAAAGCAGAGTCACTAGACAGAACATAAACCAGGGTCATTAAACAGAGTACTAAAACTTGTCTGGAGACAGATACAATCATAACAGGGTTAACCTAATACTTTGCTGCATGAGTGTACAACCAGCGTGCATGCTGATCGTGATCCTATCAGCAACAGGTGTTTGCCATGAACCAATTGTCCCAAGGGCTTGTATGTAATGCACTCCGAGTGCGAATGAGAGCATTTATAAATGCCTTGAGACCTCAAGTTTTAAGTGTTAACAATAAATCTAATATAGTAATTTTTATGATTAAAATGATTCATATTGGTAGCGGTCTGAATGAATGACCTTGACATCTGTGACGTCACCACGGTAAGGCTATCGGTCTCATCGCCATTTTTGCTATACTAAAACAGAGCTGACTGCAACTTCAATCTTCCATTTTCAGCTAATTTATCGCCATATCACGTAGATATGTTGCTGGCGGGTGCAGCAACACAACAGAAGTTGGATTTATGTTGCATTCATGGCCCAAGAATTTTCAAATTGCAAAGATTTGGACACGTTTTGCAAGAAATTCACGGGCCTATTGGGCGCCTACGAAGTGGTCTCTCCTCTGCTCTGCACATTTTACTTATGACTTGTATGAAACCTCTGATCTGTTGAGGAGCATTGGCTATTAGCCCGTTGTGACAGTTTGTATAGACCCTTTTCAGTCACGTGACCTTCGTAAACGCGACCACCATTTTGGACATGTAGCAGACTTCGGCTCGAATTGGTTTGAATGCGAGGAAGGCGACAAACGGAGAACATACAAGAAAAAGGAGCGAGATGCAGAAAACACCTTCGCTATCCAGCGACGTAGGGCATTTACAGGGCGAGCAGAGGGAGAAATAACAGTAACGACACATTAGCAACGCCGTACAGAAATAACGGTTTATGGCACAGACCCTTTCAGTTCTCGCTCATCTAGCTGCTACAATGACTGCTTAGACTGCAACAATAATACCTAACACACATTTAAGTATCCGTCGTAAAGACGTGAAACTCGTCGAGTGACGAGTGTGTTCATTGATAAGCTAACACAATCTAAAAGTAGACATACCATCACACTGCCCTGGCGCTGTGTACAGTTTACCTTCTATGGTTTGTGCACTCGCTATTTGCCATTACTTTCTCCAACCGTTGTTAGAGATTACAGGGAACGGCCTGGATTTAAGAGACAAATACATGTTCCTCTTGTTTTGAACACTTAGCCCATGTTTACATTAGACCGTATCAGCGGATCATCAGATTAACGTTTTTAAAAGCGATTAGTGTGCACACAGCAACACCAATACACGATTCGTCTGCACACAGCAACACCAATACACGGATACGCTCAGCTCCGCAGGCATCCTGCGCTCCAAATCACTCCGCCCTGAACAGCGAGTGCCCTCTGGAGGGTGTGCATTCCGGCCCTGCGCAGCTCACACAGCGCGCGAGTGAAGTGCACGAGCCACGATTCGGGACTGAGCCGCTGTGTGTGTGATCCCAGCGCAGATCACTTACCACTCGCAAGTGGAAGGATGGCAAGCCTAAAGACAATGGTTTTTTTTTTTTGTTACATAGTCAAGAGAGGTGTCGGATCACTGGATCCAGTGTAAATAGCTGCCGGAGCCAACGCCCGAGGTTCCGGAGCGCGCTCCGGCTTGCTCCCCCTCAAATTAAGCGCTGTTTGTAGGACACTGCCTCTGATCTGTCCTACAGTCTACCAACAGCAAAGGAACACAACGCTAGCTAATGTTGTTAGCTAATAGCTACTACAGAAGAACAAAGAGGTTACAATGGGTTATTTTAGCCTATTTGGTTACACACTCGCCGCCACAGAATGTTAACAGCAATGTAATGCCTTTTCTGGCTAATTTTATTCGTCTTACCTCCAACAAAGTGGTCACTACACAAGCGTTGGTATGCCGAGGGCTGCCAATCTGTTAATGGCCGCTATCCATCTTCTCCGTCAGGATCCGATAAAATGATAAACCTTGCCTTGTTTGTTGATGGTTACTACATCCAGGTGCACAACAATATAGTGGCATGATGGAAGTCTTGCTGAAAATAAACACTTTCTTTGCTGCCGTTCCTCAATGCTGGCTGTGGTAAACTACTGGTAGTACATGTCCAAAATGGCGGCCGCGTTTGTCGTGACGTCACGTGAAAAGGGTCCATAGGTGGGTGGAGCACAGAAGGACGGCAGGACAGAACTGAATTCACAAAACTGGCTTTATTCAGCTTTTCAGCCTATGCACTCTCTCACACACACACACACCCAGACACACGCACACACATCAGTCATCTGGTTGAGGAGAGAGCTCCCTCTGCTCTCGCTCTCTCTCCTTAAATAGGGCGCGGTCACTGGGAAGACACACAAACAATTAATGACAGGTGTAGTGATTCTGCCACTTACCTTCCCTGACTCTGCCCTCCTGTCACAGACCGATGCTTGACCACGCCCCTGCTGCCACACCCGTATTGAAAGAGGGTGTAGTACCAATAAATAAAGGAAAAGAAAAGTACAAGAAAAGGAAAGTAAGTTCAATTGCACCAGTTCTCCTGGAGTGTGAGGTGAGCAGTAATGGTGTAGTACTCAGTATGGAGAAAATGGAGAATGAGTGGACCAGTCGTCAGATTTCTCCACTGGATATGCTTGCCTCAGCAGCAATATCTCGCCCTTACATGGAAGAAGAAAATTGGACTCTGACGCGTGATACCAGTGCCCGCAGTGGTGAGTGACACTTGAATCTCAGTTGTCGAGCTCAGTTGGTAAATACTGGACATGTATATGGTGATTTTCGATAGTGATCAATTTAATTACAGTATCTAAAATAAACAATAACCAAGAACATTTCAAAGACTTACCAATCAACATTTGAAAGACGACTGTTGCTGTTGTCGCTCCCAGAGTCCGGCTCACACTCGTCTGACGTGTTACTATCGGATTCACTTTCCGATGGTTCAAACGGATACGGTTCTATGTGTATAGCAGTAGCATGTACACACACTCCAATTTCAGGACTATCACAGTATTACTATCAGAGGAATCTGAAGAATCTCCAATAAATCCAAACAAAGAGGCCATTGCAACCACTCTCATCTGCCAAGTCTGGCTTTGGTCTATAGATGTTGTAACTGCTGTGGATATTCATCTCATCTCATCTCATCATCTCTAGCCGCTTTATCCTGTTCTACAGGGTCGCAGGCAAGCTGGAGCCTATCCCAGCTGACTATGGGCGAAAGGCGGGATACACCCTGGACAAGTTGCCAGGTCATCACAGGGCTGACACATAGACACAGACAACCATTCACACTCACATTCACACCTACGGTCAATTTAGAGTCACCAGTTAACCTAACCTGCATGTCTTTGGACTGTGGGGGAAACCGGAGCACCCGGAGGAAACCCACGCGGACACAGGGAGAACATACAAACTCTGCACAGAAAGGCCCTCGCCGGTCATGGGGCTCGAACCCGGACCTTCTTGCTGTGAGGCAACAGCGCTAACCACTACACCACCATGCCGCCTGCTGTGGATATTATTTGCAATAATTAATAATAATTTGTTTACATACATGTTTACATATATTATTTATGTGGTTTATTTCTTGTGAAGATTTATTTGTATTGTGCAACTCAAGCCCAAGCCTTCTCAGTCCTTCTTTCTACATGTCTGAACATGTCAGAACATGTCTCAGGGTTTACATGTAGATGTGAGACTATTTAAGACACTTCTGCAGTGTAGTGAGTAACAGGTGCTGAGGGAGAACCATGTGAGGAGAAACGGTGCTAATTTCTGCTGGAAAGCACTACATCTTGTGGGATCACCGGACGCAATTAATTGTGGGAATCCACCAAGAAAGTTTCAAGAAGTTGTTTATCCTCTGTTTCCAAGGTGATCCTAGTATTTCCTATTTTGATTTTGAGGGATTTTTTTGTTCAAGACTCATTACCCCTGTGTTGTATGCAGCCAGCGAGGTATGTTTATTTACGTTGCTTGTCGCGTTAATTAGTCTTTGTCGTGTCAATTTTATGTTAAATGAATGCGTGGTTTTTTTTGTATATTCAGGGATGAGAATTTTCCGCCGATCGGCGGATTTCTGACTTTTTCAGACCAAAATGATCGTTTTTGAGATCGATGTAAATCCGCTGAGAAATTTTCGGGGGGGGGGGATATGATTAACGATCTGTGGTCACCTTATAACGCAGACATCCCAAGTCTCCCAGAACTTCCGGGAGTCTCCTGCATATTGATTATTGGTGGGACATGGCGATTCATTTCCGCCAGTTCGTTCATGTCGGTCAGTTCAGCAAAGAAATTCGTTCGTTCAGTTCGTTCACTCGTTCATTTTGATGACGTCACACCAAAGCGGCACAACAATGGCTGTCGTCCGAAGTTTAGTTCATCTTGAGTGAACGAGAGGCGGCAGAGGTGCCATCCACAATAGATTTTCATACATTACAATGTGCTTGAGAAAAAGATGGAAGAAAAACATTATCCTAGCATTATCTGAAAAAGACTACATAAACAAAGCTCTGAAAGTTAATTAAATGTAGATGAGAATAAAGCTGTTTTTATATTTATTATATTTATTTTAGTAGAGCCATGGTCTGCCGGCTATGCAGTTGTTCTCTCAAACCCATTAAGCAAAAAAAAAAATTGCTTATTTAACAGCAACACTCATTTCAGAGAATAACATGCACCCCCCCATCCGCACCCAAGTTCATGTTAAAGACCAACGGAATATTCAACTCTCGTCCCACCCGGGGCGAGGGGGGGGGGGGGGGGGACTTATCGTGATGGTAAAAGTTGTGATAAATCAAGTCACTGTAAAGTTAATCTGAAAAGGTAAATAAAGTTATTGTAATTTTTATATGTATTCGTACTGCCTACATTGTTTGCATTGTTTCTTCTTGAACTGGTCTCAATTTTAAAACTCACAATTTACAATGACCAGTCAATTGTGTACTGTATCTGGCGCTAGCTCCGTCCAGTACTACTCTGTCAACAACGAGAGAGGTGGTGGTGTTGCTGAAAAAATTAATACAAATGCTAGTTCTGAATAAATAAGTAGTGGCAGCCCGCTGTATTTTATTCTCTCTTTTTTTTAAGTATTATTATGAAATTGTAATAGACATGCATGCCCCCCGCCCCCATAGTGGTGCGAACTTTCTGATAATGGTATCTCCCAGTAGGCAAGGGAAATAAAGTAAAGCCAACTACGATAGATGCAGACTGTTTCATGCAGTTGTTCAAACCCATTAAGTAACACCCATTTTGCTCATATTCAACAGCAACGCTCATTACAAAGAACAAACCACTTTATTACAAATTGCATTAACATTAAAAAAACGAACACAGTATGCCGCGATCTCCAGAGCCACGTTCTTCATTGTTTATCACAGTCATGGAAACCGTTGCTATGCGCCCAGCCCAGTATGGCAGCAGGCAGGCTGGCTGCTGGCTGTTCGTTCGTTCGCGAACTGCTGAGCTCGTTCGCTGTGAACTGAAATGTATTGCTGAGTGAGAGCTCTAAATTGTAAACTAAAGACCTGGCATGTGTCAACGCTCTGATAATAGGGCTCAGATAGCCCTTAAAGAAGTAAAGTGGCGCTGCTCTGCACAGATCAAAATGCAAGTTGGACGCCCTTCTGCTACTGAACAGATCCTGCTGATTCGCCAACGACCGAGATTCAGCGACTGCCCTGCTGCCAGCGAGCAGAGACTGCTGATTCGCGAACAACCGAGAACGAGAGGCAGAAGCGAGCAAGAGCGTGCGCGCGCAACATTAAGGTCTGCATCATGCATCTTAGAATGTGCGCGCGCGAGGGAGACTGTGTGCAGTGTTGCCAGATATTGCTGACGTTTTCCATCCCCAAATATGTTCAAAACCCGACAAAATGGACTTAAAACCACCCAATGTGGCAACACTGCCTGTGTGCCTGTTCGTGTAGCGCATGCCAGACAAAGAGCATCCTGATTGGGTTACTCAGCAAAATAAGCCAATCAGCTTTCAGTGTGGGCGGGCTTTTATCCCTTTTCTCGAGGATCGACCGGCATAGCGGAGAGAGAGCGCGCGCCCCAAAAAACGAAAGTACAAAACCCACTTCAGCTCAGATTACACAAAAGAATCTCCCTGTCTAATAAGGGTAGAAAATTATGACAGTTTCACGCGATGTACTGTTTGCAGCAGTGATTTCAGCATTGCCCATGGTGGCTTAAATGATTGTAAAGGACATGTTGAGGTGAGGAGTATCATTTCATGTGCATTATAGGTCTACAACAGGCTGTCATGAAAAGACCAAACTTATTGAAGATTTCCGTAAAGTAACAATGTATGAATATACATCATATATATCAAATACACGTCATATATAAGTGTGTATCTTTTTATAAATGAGGTTAGCTTGTCTAATGTAGCATGTTGGGGAGAATCATAGTATCATATCTATATTTCTGATAAAATTTTAGGTATGATACCGTGTATAACTCTCCTACTTATTGCTCATTTCATGGGGGGGAATTGCTGGGATGTGCCGCGTGGGAGCGTCTGCCCACATTTTTTTAGGCCGAGATGAACTTATAGTTTTTGATTTAAAATTTTTTTTCCAATTTGTAATGCCCATTGTACATGCCTGTTCTTTAACTCAAAATCACCATCTCGATCTTCAAATTGACCGTATGGTATATGCATTACATTACACAACATCCTGTCCAGATAAAACCTAGTTAGTACACACAACAGTTGAAAGGGAAGTGATGAGTGATGTTGAATGTTGCCTGCTTAATATGCAAGACCTCCTGCTACCATGATAACATCAGAAGAAAGCTTCAGAGAATTATATGACAGAACTTTTTTCTGGTTTGCACTTCATTGTAAAGGATTAGAGTATTCAAAGACATGAATAGCAAAAATGCAGAAATATAATACTGTAGAGCTCGTTTATATTAAAAGGTGCATTGATTTTTTTGAAATCATCAAATGTGAATTGATTAAAAACAAGTCTCTTGTACCATATTAATCATTTTTCACCTGGTAGTCCACCAAGAAGGGGAATTTATTTCCAAATACATTGCAACTTTTTGCATAAAATTAATGGTTTTGGGGTAAAAAAAAAAAATAGCCAAAAATCATTAGCCCCTGGAACCCCTGGGCCCCGCCCCCCGGGCCATGGGCCCCACCCCCTTGGGCTATGGGCCCTGCCCCCCTGGGCCATACGCCCCGCCCTGGTTTTTTCAGACTTTTTAAATATTTTTCATTCTCATCCCTGTATATTGTTTTATAACAGTTCGACGATGGATTGTTGACGGTGAATTGGAATGAAGAGAGAAATAAATCCATCTGTATAAAGAACCAGCGTCGCTTATTTCATGGAGAGAGTGATAGTCGAACTCGGACCTGCGTGAACTCTCCGTGACCTGCTTGTGCCGATGGTTCGCCAAGATGGGAAATACAGATAAACCACTGTTCAGCGTTGAGGACACATAAGTGTATCAGTTTTCATGAATATGTCCATAAGTCAGGCACTTAAATTTGTGTACTGAAAGGGGACATAAGAATTGAAAACCTATAAGGGACTGTGTGTACCAACTAAGAAGAAAAGTATTTCACAAGATATGAAGGAGCATTGATGCAATTGATTTATTTGCATCTTGTATATATTGATCCTTAATTATTTAATTGAGCAAGGGTAATTGATTTCCTTTGAAGAAGAGGGAAATTTTGTGTGTGCATGTAACTAAGTTCATATTTAAGCTCATATTTGGCAAGAGGTTTTCTATTCATATTTAAGTATTTCTATGCAAGCTCATTGAGGTGTCACCATAAGGGCCTTGTCAATGCCTATTTTAAAGGTTGCTTTAAAGGCAGTAACCTAATTTGATTTTTCTTTTCAATTGAAACATATTTTTGTGGAAATGTTCATTATTAACTACTCTACTTATTTGAGATAAGTATATTGTGTAAAAGGTCATTTCCAAATAAGCTAAAATGTCACAAACAAGTGAAGGGACTCGTTATGTAGCAGTTTCTACAGAACAAGCAGCAGAGCCAGAGCAGATAGATGAGTCTAGAGTTGTACAACCAGCAGTACAGTCTGAAGAGCCTTGTAGAGGTGAGCGAGCCCGCAGATTAACAGAAAAGGGAAGGGAATTTCAGCAAGAAAAAACTAGCAGACTACTACTTCACTTTGACAGTATTTATGAACGATGGAAGGCTCTAACTAAGCTAGCTAAAAAATCTGTAATAAAACAGGACCCGAGTAACATCCTACAAGAGCACATCAGCAGTATTCAAAGAGAATTGTCTGAGCTGAATATTGTTTATGATGAATACAGAAGGATTGACAGCCCATCACATGACATGCGCCGCAAGCTGGACAAGTGTATATCAGTCACCAGGATTGTTGTAAAAAAATGCTCAGTCACAAATTCAAGATGTAAGGGAGGAGCTGTGCTGGCCTGAAGACAACTCTGTGTTTGCATCTTCAATCTCTAGTGTGTCATCTCCAGCCTCTGATTGTTCTAAAGATCATTCCATTCACTCTAATGTCTCTTCAGTTAAAAGGCAAGAAGCTGCTGCTGAGTATGAAGCCACTCGAGCTGTATTCGAGATTATGGCTGAGCAAGAATGCCACCAAGAGAAACTGCTAAAACTTGAAGCTGAGGAACGGCAGATAGTCGCAGACCAAGAAGCAGCTGCATTAACTTGCCATCTTCAAGGAGAAAAGGAAGAGACTGAACGTAGGATAGAAAAGGAAAGACAAGAGGCTGCTCTCTTAAAGAAACAGCAAGAAGAGAGTGCTGCTGCAAGAAAAGGGTCTGTAGAAGACTTGAAAAGAGAGCTTCAGCGTCTGGAGGAGCTGAAAAAGCTGAATGCTGTCAAGGCAAAAGCTTAAGGTTTATGATGGAGCTGAATTATATCCAGACCAAGTACGTGCACCACAGAACTCTGTACTACCTATAGCTGCACCAGAAGGTAATCAGGTGAATTCTGTGCCTTTGTATCCACAACCACTGAGAGACATGACTCCAAGGAAAACGCTTCAAGATTACTCAGGAGAGCTTATAAAAGTATTGGCTGAGGCTATATCAGCAAACAGGCTACCCATTCCAGAGCCAACAATCTTTAGTGGAGATCCACTTAAGTTTAATCATTGGAAGTCATCCTTTCAGGCACTGATTGAGAGGAAAAATATTCCAACTTCAGAGAAAATATTCTTCCTTCAGAAATATGTTGGAGGAGCAGCTAAAGAGGCCATAGAAGGTTATTTTCTGCTTGATTCAGAAGACTCGTATTACGCAGCATGGGACCTGCTAAATGAACGATATGGTGAGTCCTCTGTAATTGCCAAAGCCTTCCGAGACAAGTTATATGCCTGGCCGAAAATAGCCTCGAGAGAGTGCTGAGTTGCAAAAGTTTGTGGACTTCCTACGCAATTGTGAATCTGCCATTGCCCACAATGAGATTTGAAACGTTCTTAATGATGGAATTGAGAACCAGAAACTTACTGCCAAACTACCTGACTGGTTAAGTACCAGATGGAATCAAAAGGCCACACAATACCAACTAGAACACAGAAGGTTCCCAAACTTCAGTTATTTTGTGACATTCCTATCAATGGAAGCTAGTATTGCTTGCAACCCTATAACATCTTTCCATGCTTTACGGGAAAGTGAACCTGATAAGGCAAAGATTAGGAACCAAAACACAGTGGCCTCTAAGAATCAAACAGTTGGTGCCAAGATCTTCATAACCAACACCAGTGAAAGAACCATAGTCACATATGTGTTTTGTAAGAAAATAGGACACAGCTTACAGAAGTGTCGCAAGTTCATGGAAAGGTCAGTTGCTGACAGAGTCAAATTTACTCAGCGTGAGAGACTGTGCTTTGGCTGTTTAAGTCCTGGCCATCAATCCAAGAGCTGCAGTAACCGGATGGTCTGTGAAACTTGCTCAAAACATCACCCCACTGGGGAGACTTCCGGTGACACCATGCGGTAGGCAGCAAAGAAGCTGAGCTCCGTCCAACAAATTAATAAACAACCTAACTTAAGTTATTACTCGGCGTTGTATGACACATTAACGATGGCAATGACAAGAACAAAAGCCACGACATCAAAACCAGAGACTTCAAAAGAGAAAAGCGACACTTTGAAGGCAAGTCAGCATGAGGCTAAAGGCGGTGATGGCTCCGAGTCCAAAATACTAGCCGAACTAGCAAAGCTCAGGTCGGAGAATTTGGAAGGACATAATCAAACCCTTAAAAAGTTGGAGACATCAATGGCAGAACTAAAAGGGGAAATGAAAAAATTGGAGAAAAGAACTACGGAGGTAGAAGAACGTGTAAGTGCTACCGAAGATGATGGGAGATGACATGAGAGAGCCATACGATATCTGCTACGTCGAGAAAAGGATTTGACGGCTAAGTGTGAAGAATTACAGAACAGAATGAGACGCAACAACATGAGAATCTACCGGGTACCAGAGGGGAGCGAGGGACAAGACGTGAAGAAATTTGTTGAGGATTTGATTCGTTCGGTTCTCGACCCAATGCCAGACGTATCTTTACAAATTGAAAGAGCACACCGTTCATTGACGTCTAAACCAAAGAAACCCAATGACCCCCCCAGATCTCTGATCGTCAAATTCCTTGATTACTCCGTCAAAGAGCAGATACTCCGACAAGCATGGAGCCAACAGCTAAAGTTTCAAGAGAGACAAATATTTTTCGATCATGACTACTCTCCGGAACTGCTAAAGAAGAGGGCAGGCCTACGAGAGGTCGTCAAACAACTGAAAAAGAAGAGCATTAAAGCCAAGTGCCTTTATCCAGCGCAACTCAAATTGACCACTGAAACGGGAGATAAAACGTACCCTACGCTCAAGGATGCTCTTCCGAAATTGGCTGAATACGACATATATCCCAAGGTCGACGACGAAAGAGCGCAGATGGATGAGGAATTGCGTCTCAATGGGTGGAATGTCATGGGTCAGACAGCGGAGTTTGCCGTGGGTGGGAGTCTATCCAGGGATGCCGAGACCCCTGCCGAATAAGCTGAGATGTCATCAACGCCGAGATTGTATTTTTATGGAAGTGCCAAACGTTAGGATTATTAACACCTCCCGTTTCTTTTTCACGAGACGGAACTCAGCTGAACTGTGAGTATTCTCGCATTGAGCAGCAACCGATCCGAGTGCGGGACGGCAGCAGCAAAGACACTTTGTGTAAACCCCACAGAGGACCTGTCACCATCCTCTGCCCAGGAAACACCGGGATATGGTTTGCTTAATTTACAGGCCTGTTTTCTTTTCATATTTGGTTACAGACTTAAAGCAAACCAATTGGGTATGTGGAAGTTTAATGTTCAGGTTTTTACATGTTGTGTTTGTTTTGTTTGTTATTGTCACCTTGAAAATAATATTACTGGTTGGGTTACTGATGCAAGTATGACATTACATGGGGTTAAAAGCCAAGGACTGGTATGAAACAGCATAAAAATAATTATGAATAGTTTGATTTGTATTACTTACAATGTGAAGGGATTAGGCAATCCAATCAAAAGGAAAAAAATATTGGGCCATCTAAAAAAATTACATTGTTCTATAGCCATGCTCCAGGAAACCCATCTGTCAGAAAAGGAACACCTTAAACTTAAAAGGGAATGGGTGGATCATGTTTTCAGTTCATCTTTTGAAAGGGGTAGGAAACGAGGAGTTGCCATCCTCTTTCATAAATCAGTATATTTTAACCATACAGAAACAATTAGTGATAAAGAGGGTAGATATATTATTGTAAAGGGAGATATAAGTGGCATAAAAATAACTCTGCTTAATCTATATGCCCCGAATGAGGATAGCCCTGTCTTTTTTAAAGACATAGCTGGCTTACTAGCAGGCACAATGGAAGGGGTGGTGTTAATAGGGGGAGATTTTAATTGTGTCATGAGCCAACATGTAGACAGACTGCCTGCCGGGGGCAACATAATATCTAGAAAGACATCTACACTACAAGCAATGACAAGTGAACTTGGCCTAGTGGATGTATGGCGGCGTTTACATCCCAAAGAAAAGGATTTCACCTTTATGTCACAGGTACATGGCAGCTATTCCAGGCTAGACATGATGCTAATATCAGGAACAGATCTCTATAGGGTTAAAGAATGTAATATAGAACCAATTACCATATCTGATCATGCGCCAGTCACCTTAAAACTGGATTTGGGGTCAGTAAAATCTTTTAAGTACTGGAGACTTAATGTATCCTTGTTAAATGATGACATGATTAAACAAGAAATCCGTCAAGAATTAAAACATTATTTTGAGGCAAATGAAGATGACACAATTTCTCCAATAACTTTATGGGAGGGGGCTAAGGCTGTGATGAGGGGTTGTATTATTGCAATTTCTTCTAGATTAAAGAAGCAGAGGTTGAATGGTCAGAGCCAGCTGGAAGAAAAAATAAAGCAACTAGAAAAAGAGCATCAACAATCTAACAAAGAAGAAACTTTACATGCTCTAAAAGAGACAAGGAAAGAATTAGATGACCTATTAACTTACAAAACGGAAGGGGCTTTAAGATTCATAAATAGAAAATACTACGAAATGGGAAATAAAGCAAGTCGACTACTGGCATTTCAATTGCGGAAAGCTCAAAGTAGCAGGGCAGTTTACAAAATAAAAAGCCCAGACAATGGTGAAATTCTAACACAGCCCACAGACATCACAGAGGCTTTTGCCACACACTATAGAAAACTATATGAAGAAGAGTCAGACCCACAAAGAAACGAGAAGATGGAATGTTTTTTTAGATCCATCAACTTAGCGAAACTAACATCAGAAGAGGCTGATATGGTGTCAATGCCAATTACAGAAGAAGAAATCAAAAATAATATTTCACAGCTTAAAAATAACAAATCTCCTGGAACTGACGGTTTTTCAGGGGAATATTATAAAACGTTTATAGGTGAACTAACTCCCATCCTGTGCAAGGTTTATAACTATGCATTAAAAGAAGGACAATCACCTGCGTCCTGGTCAGAGGCAATTATAAGCGTTATACACACAGAAAACAAAGACCCGACCCTATGTGCATCATATCGTCCCATCAGCCTTCTGTGTGTTGATTTTAAAATCCTTACCTCAATAATAGCAAAAAGAATTCAGAGAATCATACATAAGTTGGTAAAGCCTGACCAAACTGGGTTTATCAATAATCGTCATGGTGTTGATAATGTTAGGAGAGCCCTAAATCTACAGTTTATTGCAGCTAAAAGGGCCAGCCCTTCAATGCTTCTCAGCCTAGACGCCCAGACGGCTTTCGATAGGGTGAACTGGACTTTCTTACATCAAACTCTCTGACATATGGGCTTCAATGACACATTTATTAATTGGATTTGTTTATTTTACAAAAACCCTAAGTCTAGAGTAAGAGTGAACGGGTATTGTTCAGACTTTTTTCCACTGGGCCGTGGCACTCGCCAAGGAGACTCCTTATCTCCTTCATTATTTGCTTTAAGCATAGAGCCACTGGCAGAACTAATAAGATCAAACCCTCTCATATTGGGTATTTCTGATGAAGGAGGGAATCAACACAAATTAGCTCTATTTGCTGACGACATATTGTTATTCATAGAACAGCCCATGGTTTCAATCCCTGCACTATTAAGTAGTCTAAATAAATACAGTGAAGTATCAGGATATAAGATAAACACTAACAAATCAGAAGCAATGATGATAAGTGGTGATTGGCCCCAACAATTAGATAGTTTAGTGTCATTTAGGAAATCTAAAAAAGGATTTAGATATTTAGGAGTCATTCTGACACCGAAACCATCACAACTTTTCCATTGCAATTATGACAAATTAATTAAAGAGATCAACCAAGATATAAGCAGATGGGATGTGCTGCCTTTGTCCTTGTTTGGCAGAATAGAGTCAGTAAGGATGAATATTTTACCTAGGCTCCTCTTTTTATTTCAATCTTTGCCAGTTCCTGTTCCACAATCAACAATTAAGTGCCTTGAAAAACGCATTTCAAAATTTATTTGGCAAAATAGAAGACCAAGAATACGACTAAAAATATTGATGGCAAGCAAAAAACAGGGTGGGCTGGGATTACCTAACTTTAAAATGTACTACTGGGCAGCCCAACTAAGGGCAGTAGTGATATGGGCAACCAAAGCTGAAGAAACTGGATGGCTATCCATTGAACAGAATTCTTTGACAGGGGTACCATTGTCTGTGCTTCCTTTTCTTGGCCAAAGGGCTCAGAGGAAAATAAAAATAGAAAATATATGGGTTAAACACACGCTAAAGATTTGGAACGCTACACAAAAATTAATAAAAGGATCGGTGTCTCTGTCAAGGGTAATGCCCATTCTGAGAAATTTTGACTTTCTCCCATCTTTGACGGACTTGGCATTTAAGAGATGGGCAGACAATGGTTTGGTCAGCATTGACCAATTGTTTGAAAACAATACACTTAGATCATTTTCACAACTACAAGAAGAATTTGATTTGCCTACAAATGACTTTTTTAGATTCCTACAGATACGAAGTTATCTCACTAGACACACAGACTGGGACAGTCTTAAAAGAGATCCAATGGAGGTTGAAAGGTATTTTATACAGATTTCTCAACACAAGGTATCTGCAAAACATCAAGTGTCAAATATATACAAGAGTCTTTTGAAAGATACTTCAGATAATACCTTACATATTAAAAGTGAGTGGGAACTTGAACTTAATGCAATTATTGATGATGAGTCTTGGGAAAATATATGTTTAGCAAGTCATAAAGGGATTGGAAGTCAAATGTGGAAAGAATTTGACTGGAAAGTGAAATTGAGATTCTTCAGAACACCTCTGAAGGTGTCAAAGTTTACAAGCAATACCCCCAACACCTGTTGGAGGAACTGTGGCATGGTGGGGGATCATGCCATATTTTCTGGGATTGCCCAGTGATACAAGCATACTGGAAAAACATTAAAGAAGAACTGGACATTGTCTTCAGAGTTGACATACCTCTGGACCCTTTAATTTTCTTACTGGAGAAGATACCTGAACATTTGCTTTCTAAGGACCAATGCTACATGTTACATATTTTGTTAATGACTGCTAAGAAAATGATTACTGTTAATTGGATGCAGCCATGTACACCTACAAAAGCTCAATGGATACAAAAGGTTGATCAGATACGTACAATGGAAAATATGACAGCTATATTACAATTTAAAGTACCACTATTCATAAGAAGATGGACCCCAGTTATTTTGGGATTTAAATTATGCTGAAACCTTATATGTAATGTACTTTTTTTTTTTGTATTGCGCATCTACTTTGACCCTGTATAACAAAGAGTAATTTAATAACAATTAATGACAAGGTGACTTTTTTTTCTGTTTGTTTTGTTTTATTTTGTTTTTTGTCTTTTTGTAGTTTGATTTGTGTCTGTTTGTAGCCTCTTAAGGGAGGATTAGGTTTTGTATATTTGTATTGAGTGTATGTCTGTTTGTATTGCCTGTAGAGTTTGATATAGGCAATAAAGTTCAAAAAAAAAAATCACCCCACATGCCTACATGAAGACCGCTCAAAACAAGAAACAAAAAATGAACAGTCTAAGGAGGTGAGCTACAGTAAGGAAAGAAAGTTACAGTCAACACAGCTACAAGATGTCATTAAGGAAACCACATCCAACAGAGTTGTGCAAGATGGCAACAATACCCAGACTTCAGTGATAGTGCCTGTCTATGTATCAATGCCTAGCAACTCAAGCAAGGAAGTTCTCGTCTATGCCCTGCTAGACTCACAAAGTGACTCTTCATTCATTCTTGAGGAAGTTGCAGATGTTCTAGATACTAACACTGAACGAGTGAAGCTGAAACTATCTACAAATGTCATCCAAAAAGACAATTGTGCCCTGTAAAAGACTCCGAAGCCTACAAATAAGAGGGATATTCTCTTCTAAGATCACAGTGCCAACAGTCTACACTTGTGAATTCATTCCTGCTAATCGAACGCACATCCCAACTCCTGAGACCGCCAAGGCGTGGCCTCATTTGGAGCATCTTGCAGAGCATATTGCTCCGCAAAATGATTGTGAAATCGGTCTGCTGATTGGTTACAACTGTCCACAGGCTCTGATGCCTAGAGAGGTTGTGTGTGGAGAGGAAAAATCAACCCTTTGCCCAAAAAACCGACCTAGGTTGGAGTATCGTGAATTATGGTGATCCAAGTGAGCATTGCAGTGATGCAGTTGGAGTAAGTCATCGTAAGACAAGTGATGCCTGAACCCATACAGACAGTAAGGCTCAAAAGTGCAGTTCACTGTTTGCAAGACTCAGATCAAGGAAATTATCACTCCAGATGATGTACTCAAGGTGTTAGAATTGGACTTCAGTGAAAGATGTGGAGAAGAAACAGCTGTCTCGCAGGAAGATCTTCACTTCTCGACAAAGCTGAACAATGGTATCAAACACAAACAGGATGGTCATTATGAAATGCCCTTACCTTTCAGACAAGACAGACCAAATCTCCCTAATTATAAGTCATGTGCTATTCAGCGTCTAATGTGTTTGGAACGAAAGCTCAAGAGAGACCAAAAATATTGCTTAGACTACATGAACTTCATGAAGGAAATTATCAATCGTGGTGATGCAGAGAGGGTCCCAGAAGAGGAACTCAGAAATCAACCAGTTTGGTATATTCTCCACCACGGCGTATACCACCCTCACAAGCCTGGAAAGATCCATGTTGTCTTTGATTGTTCAGCAAGGTTCAAAGATACATCATTGAACAACCACCTTCTTACTGGGCCAGAGCTCACAAACACCTTGGTGGGGGTTCTTTGTAGGTTTCATAAGGGCCCAATTGCTATTATATGTGATGTGGAAAAAATGTTCCATCAGTTTCATGTAAGGCCTGAAGACCAAGACTATCTGAGGTTCTGATGGTGGGAGAACGGTGATCTAGAGTCTTCACCATCAGTCTTTTGGATGAAAGTCCATCTGTTTGGGGCAGCCTCCTCACCCGGTTGTGCCAATTTTGGTCTCAAGCATCTAGCCACTGAGGGGCAGAATCAATTTAACCAAGATGCTGTCAAATTCATCCAGAGGAATTTTTATGTTGATGATGGACTGGTGAGTGTCCCATCTGAGACTGAGGTGATTCAACTCATCAAGGAAGCAAGATGTAGCACAGGCAAGATGTAGCACAGGCAAACTAAGGCTACATGAGTTCATTTCAAACAGCAAGAAGGTATTGAAATCAATACCAAAGGAAGAGTCAGAAAAGTGAAGCTGTTAGTTAGTGACTCAACTTTAAACAACAAGGGAAAACGCACTACCAAACCAGGCTACCTTGATAGGCCTGTACATAAGACTGTTCTACTGCTTGAAGCAGAATAAAGGTCAGGGTTATTCTCCACAAGTTTGAGTTAATTTGTGAGGTTGAAATGAAAGTGAAGTAAAATCACACAAAAAATGTGATTTGGTGGGAGTGTAACTGCTGTGGATATTATTTGCAATAATTAATAATAATTTGTTTACATACAGTGCTCAGCGTAAACGAGTACACCCCCTTTGAAAAGTAACATTTTCAACAATATCTCAATGAACACAAACAATTTCCAAAATGTTGACAAGACAAAGTTTAATATAACATCTGTTTAACTTATAACGTGAAAGTAAGGTTAATAATATAACTTGGATTACACATTTTTTCAGTTTTACTCAAATTAGGGTGGTGCAAAAATGAGTACACCCCACAACAAAAACTACTACATCTAGTACTTTGTATGGCCTCCATGATTTTTAATGACAGCACCAAGTCTTCTAGGCATGGAATGAACAAGTTGGCGACATTTTGCAACATCAATCTTTTTCCATTCTTCAACAATGACCTCTTTTAGTGACTTGATGCTGGATGGAGAGTGATGCTCAACTTGTCTCTTCAGAATTCCCCATAGGTGTTCGATTGGGTTCAGATCAGAAGACATACTTGGCCACTGAATCACTTTCACCCTGTTCTTCTTCAGAAATCCAACAGTGGCCTTAGATGTGTGTTTAGTCATGTTGGAAAAGTGCACAACGACCAAGGGCACGGAGTGATGGTAGCATCTTCTCTTTCAGTATTGAGCAATATATCTGTGAATTCATGATGCCATCAATGAAATGCAGCTCCCCAACACCAGCAGCACTCATGCAGCCCCACATAAGGACACTGCTACCACCATGTTTCACTGTAGGCACCATGCATTTTTCTTTGTATTCCTCATCTTTGCGACGCCATACAGTTTTGAAGCCATCAGTTCCAAAAACATTTATCTTGGTCTCATCACTCCAGAGTATAGAGTCCCAGTAGTCTTCATCTTTGTCAGCATGGGCCCTGGCAAACTCTAGGCAGGCTTTTTTGTGCCTGGGCTTTAGGAGAGGCTTCTTTCGTGGATGGCATCCATGCATGCCATTCCTCTGCAGTGTACACTGTATTGTGTCACGGGAAATGGTCACCCCAGTTTGGCTTTCTACTTCTTTAGATAACTACAGTGAACTTGCATGCCGATTTTCATCAACCCTTCTCATCAGAAGACGCTCCTGTCGAGGTGTTAACCTCCGTGGACGACCTGGACGTGTCTGTGAGATGGTTGCAGTTCCATCTTTCTTAAATTTTTGTACCACTTTTACTACAGTATTCTGATTAATAAGTAAAGCTTTGCTGATCTTCTTGTAGCCTTCACCTTTGTGGTGTAGAGAAATTATTTTCTTTGGGGAATTCTGAAGAGACAAGTTGAGCATCATTCTCCATCCAGCATCCAGTCACTAAAAGAGGTCATTGTTGAAGAATGGAAAAAGATTGATGTTGCAAAATGTCGCCAACTTGTTCATTCCATGCCTAGAAGACTTGGTGCTGTCATAAAAAATCATGGAGGCCATACAAAGTACTAGATGATGTAGTTGTTGTGTGGGTGTACTCATTTTTGCACCACCCTAATTTGAATAAAACTGAAAAAATGTGTAATCCAAGTTATATTATTAACCTTACTTTCACGTTATAAGTTAAACAGATGTTATATTAAACTTTGTCTTGTCAACATTTTGGAAATTGTTTGTGTTCATTGAGATATTGTTGAAAATGTTACTTTTCAAAGGGGGTGTACTCATTTATGCTGAGCACTGTATATGTTTACATATATTATTTATGTGGTTTATTTCTTGTGAAGATTTATTTGTATTGTGCAACTCAAGCCCAAGCCTTCTCAGTCCTTCTTTCTACATGTCTGAACATGTCAGAACATGTCTCAGGGTTTACATGTAGATGTGAGACTATTTAAGACACTTCTGCAGTGTAGTGAGTAACAGGTGCTGAGGGAGAACCATGTGAGGACAAACAGTGCTAATTTCTGCTGGAAAGCACCACATCTGGTGGGATCACAGGACGCAATTAATTGTGGGAATCCACCAAGAAAGTTTCAAGAAGTTGTTAGTCCTCTGTTTCCAAGGTGATCCTAGTATTTCCTATTTTGATTTTGAGGGTTTTCTTTGTTCAAGACTCATTCCCCCTGTGTTGTATGCAGCCAGCGAGGTATGTTTATTTATGTTGCTTGTCATGTTAATTAGTCTTTGGCGTGTAAATTTTATGTTAAATGAATGCGTGCTTTTTTTTTGTATATTGTCTTATAACAGCTCGATGGTGGATTGTTGACGGTGAATTGGAATGAAGAGAGAAATAAATCCATCTGTATAAAGAACCAGCGTCGCTTATTTCATGGAGGGAGTGATAGCTGTCAAAGACCTCGGCCTTAAAACCAGTTTCCGTAGTGATGTCACTCACTCAGGGCTGGCTGGCTCAGTGGGGGCAGCTCGAATGCCAACTTTGCAGTCGATTTTAATTCTCAAAAATATATATCTTTATTCCCAATTATGCAGCATACAAGAGTCAAGGATGGAGATACTATCCACTCAGAAATGTATTTAAAAATAAAGGTTCTGCGTATCTCCTTTAATTAACGTGCTGCGCCTATGTGTTTGTGCACAGTAATGGGGAGCAGATAAAAGAGGAATAGGAGCAGAGAGCGCTATTTTTTCCCCTGGCTAGAGTTATGCCTGTGCATTGCATGTTGGTGGTGCAAATCTTTTAGCTATAGACCACTGGAAAGCATGTTTTTGTTTGGTTTTGGCTGTAAATGAAACCCAAAGGTGAATCTGAACCTGCCTGCCTGTCGGTTCATCGTCCACCCCTGTCAGGGAACTGTTACAATGACATTACCATTGAATGTGTGTGAGTGATGATGTCACTCTCCCTTAAAAAATACAAGCCTCAGGAAAACTTGACTTAGTCCCTGATTTTTTCAATAGCTAGAAACACCCCTGCCCGAACAGCATACCATAACCATCGCACCAGGCAATAAAGGAAATGATCAAAAGAGACCAGCTCTAAAGCTGGGAACTTGGAATGTCTGGACATTAATTACTGGACTTTTTGAAAACCTTCGGGACATTGGTGACATTAGAAAGGCTGCTATCGTAAATGATGAGCTCAAGAGACTAAACATAGATATTGCTACCCTCCAGGAAACATGACTGGCTGAAACAGGCTCACTGAAGGAGAAGGAATACACATTCATCTGGCAGGGGAGGAACATGGGGTAGGCTTTGCAGTGAGAAACCACCTCATTCATTTGGTTGAAACAAGCAGCAGTGCTTTAAAACAACTCTTTACACTCTGCCTCAACACCACCGAAGACCCTGTAACCCTTGTTAGTGTGTATGCCCCAACACACTCTCCCCCTTCAGATGTAAAGGACACATTTTATGACAACCTGGCATCCATCCTCAGGAACATTCTCAGTAAGGAACAACTCCTTCTTCTTGGAGATTTTAATGCTAGAGTGGGAGGAAAGTAGGATTCGTGGCCCTCTTGCCTTGGCTACTAAAGTGTAGGAAAAATTAATGAGAATGGATACTGACTCTTAATGCACTTACCATGACCTGTGCATCTCCAGCTCCTACTTCTGAACCAAAACTCAGCACAAAGTTTTATGGTGTCACCCATGCTCAAAACATTGGCACAAACTGAGCCTGATCTTGGTCAGACATGCCACCATCTTTCATGTCCTCCACATTCACTCGTGCCACAGCACAGATTGTGACACAGACCACTCCTTGGTGTGCAGGAAATTCAGACTCCAACCAAAAAAGTTTCACCGATCTAAGAAACAGGAACCTCTGTATCATTCTCAGCAAGATGAATCAACCTGACCTCATTGGGCAGTTTGCTGAGGCCTGTTTGGTTTTTTTTTGGACTTTTGCACAAGATTTCAGTGTATCCCAGCTTGGAGACACTGCTACATGGAAATGGGAAACTCTGCAGGACACCATGCATTGCACGGCCTTAGCGATATTCAGGAAGATGGCCATAAAGACACATGACTGGTATGAAGTGAAGTCAGCTGAGATGATCCCCGTCATTGATGCCAAGCATGCTGCTCTGGCTGTATACAAGCAGTCACCCAGTGAAAGGAACCTTCGTATTCTAAGGGCTGCAAGGAGCAAGGTCCAGCAGACTCCTCAATGCTATGCAAACCAGTATTGGACAGAGCTCAGCGAGGCCATCCAGGCAGCCACATTAACCGGAAACAAAAGTGCAATGTATAATAGCATAAAGAGGGCACTAGGACTAACCCAGAAGATGACAGCCCCTTTCAAATCATCCTCAGGGGAAGTAATCATTGATAAAGGTAAGCAGTTAGAGAGATGGGTAGAACATTTCTATGATCTTTAGAGAGATCACAGTGTCCCCATCAGCACTTGATGCTATTGAGTGCCTGCCAACTATGCTGGAGCTAGATGCAGAACCAACTGTGGAAGAGCTTAGCAAGGCCATCATCACCTTGGCTTCAGGCAAAGCCCCAGGTAGTGATGGAATCTCTCCAGATCTTTTTTAAGAATTGCAAGAATACCCTGCTGCCCTTTCTGTATGATGTCCTTTGTCATTCTTGGCAGGAACTAGCTGTGTCAGAGGACATGTGGGATTCTACAAGAACAAGGGTGATAGAAATGACTGTAATAACTATAGAGGCATTTCCCTCCTTGACATCATAGGGAAAGTGTTTGCACAGGTTGTCTTGCTTAACCTGCAGATGCTGGCAGAAGGCATCTGTAACAACTTTGTGTTTGGGATAAAAAGGAACTGGGAGGCAGGCTTCAGAACAGGTATGTTTATTCTCTATTTCTTCTATTTTTCATTTTTCAGTGACTGCTGACACGCATATACTGTACACACCACACCTGTTGAGGAACTCAGCTCTCTCTCTCTCGTTACTGGCTATCTGAAAGACACATAAAGACATATGGTAATCAATAGCCAGTAATTAGACTCAGGTGTAACTCATCACGTGTGACCTGCTGGTGCAACCTGACTCCTTGCCGTTCACAGCCGATGCTTGACCACACCCTCACTGCCACAGCATCTATCTTGAGTTACAGTGTGGTTTCAGGCCTAGGAGGTCCACAGCAGATCTGATTTTCTCCCTTTGGCAACTCCAGGAGAAGTGCAGGGAACAACAGATGCCACTCTATGTTGCTTTTATTGACCTCACTAAGGCGTTCGATTTAGTAAGTAGAGATGGCCTTTTCAAGATTTTCCTGAAGATCAGCTGCCTGTCAAAACTCCTGAGCATGATCAAGTCCTTCCACACCAATATGAAGGGCATGGCACGGTATAATGGGAGCTTCTCTGAGCTCTTTGATATTCACAGTGGTGTGAAACAAGACTGCGTGTTCTTTGGAATCTTCTCTCTGCTCCTGAAAAACACCTTTGGTGCCACAATGGAGGGAATCTGTCTACAGACCAGATCTGATGGAAGGCTTTTCAACCTCACCTGGCTACGAGCTAACACCAAGGTTCACAAAGAGACATACTGTTTGCTGATGATACAGCAGTTGTAGCTCACACCCAACAGGAACTAGAGTCATTGATGGATCACTTCTCCCAGGCATGCAAGGACATCAAACTTTCTATCAGTCTGAAGAAGATGAATGTCCTGGCTCAGGGCATGACACCTTTTATCAGCATTAACAACCACAGGCTTTAAGCTGTCCATGAGTTCACATACCTTGGTTCTACTATCACTGACAACTTTTCTCTTGACAAGGAGATCAACAAGAGAATTGGGAAGGCTGCTACAACCCATGCTCGACTCATGACCTGAGTTTGGACAAACCCCAAGCTGATGGTAAAAACCAAGATGTCAGTGTACGATGCCTGTGTCATCAGCATGCTATTGTACAGTAGTGAGACATGGACCACCTATGCCAGACAGGAATGAAGGCTAAATATTTTCCATCTAAGGTGCATGAATTTTCTTTGTCCATGTGGTCAGTTGCAAACTTTACTTCAGCTTGAAGGTGTCAATTTTGGAACAGGGGTTATTTCTTGGATAGCAGCTTCTTAGTCCATAGTGATATAAAACTCACTGAACTGTAGACAGTGATACATACATTAGCTTCCAGTTCATGGCAGGACTGTGCCATGGTGGTTCCTGACCATCCAAACCAATTTCCTTTCAGCTGAGGGTGACAGTTTGGGTTTTCTTGAAGCAAAGTGGCTTGGCAAAGTGACTACACCTCCCAGTAAATTACATACAATTGTTTAAACTGATCTTGGGAACTGATCTGCCTCTGTAGTATCATCAGCTCACGCTGAGCACTTAAAATTTGAATTGGAGAAAGCTACTTTGTTAACCAAGACAGCTACATTGAAACAAAAAAGGGCTTTGAAGGCGCATGAGCTATGGCTCAAGGAGCAGGAGCTACAGCTCAAAGCTGAAAAGGAAGAGTGAGAGTTACAAGCAGAGCTTGCTGTATCAGATGCAAAATTAGCTGTGTTAAGAAAATATGAAGGCTCAGATGTGTCAAGCGGCTCTAAAGGCAGTAGAGTGGATCCACTGACGGCTACTCAGAGACAACATGTCAGCCACAATAGGAGCGGTGGGGCTAGTAATGTATCTCAGCATAGCCATAGTGGTGGAATAGCTGCCAGTGCAACGCCTGTTGCACGACAAGTGCCTGTCACTCCAAAGGGCAATTCTGCAAACACAGATGACCTGGTTTCTGTCATGCAATGCCAAAACGAGATAACTGAGAGTCTAATAAAGCAACAAAAGCTATCTACATTGCCATCGCCGAATATTCCAGTTTTTAAAGGAGATCCAATGGAATACCGTCTCTTCATGAGAGCTTTCAAGCATTGCATAGAAAGCAAGACTGAAAACAGCAAAGATCGGCTTTACTATTTGGAACAGTACACAAGTGGTCAGCCTAATGACTTAGTGCACAGCTGTTTTCATATGGACCCTGAACAGGGCTACCCTGAAGCCAAGAAATTATTAAAGGAGCGCTTTGGTGACAAATATATGATCTCAATGGCATACCTGGACAAGGCTTTAAATTGGCCTACTATCAAGTCAGATGACGCTAAGGCACTTGAAGCATATGCTCTGTTTCTGACCAATTGTAACAACGCAATGTCGGATCTAGAGTACTTGGATGAGATGGAGAACGCCGCGAACATGCGCACAGTCATCTCCAAGCTCCCATACAGGCTGAGGGAGAAATTCAGGAGTGTCGCCATTGAAATTCAGAAGAAAGATCAGTGAACAAAGTTCCAAGACGTGGTGTCATTTGTTACCAAACAGGCTGAAATGGCAGCACACCCTGTGTTTGGTGAAATTTCAGGTCAAACAAAGCGCCAACCTGAAAAATCAGCTGGCAAGAAAGCCATCATAACGCTAGCTACTGAAGCTAAAGAGCAGAAAGTAGTGAAATATGTTGCTGGTGCTGAGAACAAGAAAGCTAAAGAGAAGAAACCAAACATGAACATGGCTTTTGTGAAATTGTGCATCTTCTGTCAGGGAGATCATACCATGGAACAGTGCAAGAAACTTCAAAAAAAAGCTACACAAAGAAAAATTGGAATTCCTTAAAATTAAAGGACTCTGCTTCAGCTGTCTTATAGGAGGACACATGAGCAGTACCTGTGATGAAAAGAAGAGCTGTGAGATGTGTTCAGCTAAACACCCTACACTGTTACACATAAAGCAGAAACCTAAAGACATACCAAAAGACGACACTTCAAGGGAGGAACCAAAAGAGGAGTCTTTACAGGAAGAACAAACTGTGGTCAGTGGATTCGTGGATGCAGGGGAAACTTGCTCTCAGATGGGGGCTGGGGTGCAGGAACTGTCCTCGCCATCGTTCCAGTGAGAGTGAAGGCAAAGAAAGGCAACAAGGTGCTGACTTGTTATGTGTTCCTGGATCCAGGGAGCAACGCCTCCTTTTGCACTAACAAGCTAGCCAATGACCTTAACCTGCAAGGAAAAAATGTGAACATCCTACTTACCACTATGGGAGACCAAAAGACCGTCTCATGCAAAGTGCTGCCAGACCTAGAAGTCAGCAGTCTGGAGGGGGATGACTTTGTCGAGCTCACTGGTGTGTTTACGCAAAAGGCCATACCTGCTAGTCAGGAGAATATTCCAACCCAAGAGGACGTGGATAGGTGGCCACACTTACGAGGTGTACGAATTCCATCGATCAAGGCGGATATCGATCTTCTGATTGGGACTGATGTCGCAAAAGCTTTAGAGCCAGAAGAGGTAATCCGCAGCGTGAAAGATGGGCTGTATGCAGTACGTACAGTCTTGGGATGGACAGTGAACGGGCCGCTGCGTGAGAACATCAGAAGCTGGTCAAAGGACAGATACCCACAGATCCAAATGAATCGGATATCGGTGGCTCGACTTGAAGAATTGTGGACCCAGCAATTCAAGTATGATTTTCCCGAGAATGCTCAAGGAGAGCAGCTTGAGATGTCGAAGGAAGATCAAATGTTTATGGACAGAGTCACCACATCCACAAAACTGGTCGACGGTCACTACTCTATCGGGTTGCCGTTGAAGAACAAAGATGTGAAAATGCCTAACAATAGAGCAATGACGGAGCAACGAGTGCTCAACATGAAAAAGAAGCTTCAGAGAAACCAGACATTCTGAGAGGAATATGTCAGCTTCATGAACCAGGTCATAAGCAAGGGATATGCTGTCAAAGTCCCAGATGAAGAGCTTAACAGGAGTGATGGAAAGGTGTGGTTTATTCCGCATCACCCCGTCTACCACCCCAAGAAGCACAAACTTCGAGTGGTATTCGACTGCGGCGCTTCATATCAGGGAACCACACTCAATGAGCAACTACTGCAAGGGCCTGACATGACAAGCAGTCTGGTTGGTGTCTTAACACAATTTCGTCAGGAGCCAATCGCAGTCATGGCAGATGTGGAGTCCATGTTCCACCAGGTCAAGGTCCCACCTGAAGATGCTGACCTCCTCAGGTTTTTATGGTGGCCTGACGGGGACATCTCAAAGGAGCTGCAGGAGTACAGAATGGAGGTACACTTGTTCGGAGCCACCTCCTCACCCAGCTGCGCGAGCTATGCACTGAGAAGGTGTGCTGAGGACAACAGGAGTAGCACTTTTGATGCAGCAGCTGTGGAGACAGTGTTGAACAATTTTTACGTCGACGATTGTCTAAAATTGGTTAACTCAGAACAGGAAGCGATCAAGCTACTCCATGACTTGACGGCCATCTGTCAAACAGGAGGCTTTAGACTGACAAAATGGACGACCAACAGTTGAAACGTGTTGTTAACCATTCCGCTTGAGGACCAAGCAACAGAAGTCAAAGATCTTGATCTCGACCAGGACTCACTCGCCATCAAGAGAGCCTTGGGGGTACAATGGTGCATCCGGTCAGATCAGTTCAAGTTTCAGGTGAACATCAAGCAGAAGCCTCTCACCAGGAGAGGAATCCTGTCTACAATGAGCTCAGTCTATGATCCGCTAGGAATGTTGTCACCAGTCATGCTACCTGCTAGAAACATCCTGCAAGAATTGTGTAGACTAAGAACAGCCTGGGATGACACTGTGCCAGAACACCTCGTGCAACAATGGACCAAGTGGACTGAAGAACTCCAACAGCTCACTGACTTTGGAGTAACTCGATGCTTTAAGCCACCTGAATTTGGCAAAACTGTGCAAGCTCAACTGCATCACTTTTGTGATGCATGTGAAATGGGCTATGGTACTGTCACGTACTTAGTCCAGAAGAATAGCAGCAACCAAGTACACTGTTCATTCGTCTTGGGGAAGGCGAGGGTCGCCCCTCTGAAACCAACTACCATCCCGCAGTTGGAGCTGATGGTGGCTGCCTTAGCTGTGAAGGTGGATGTCATGCTGAAGAAAGAGCTTCAGTTGCCGCTGTCAGATTCCAAGTTTTGGGCAGACAGTACTGCCATACTCAAGTACATAGCCAATGAGAACATCAGATTTAAAACATTTGTGGCAAACAGGATTGCCATAATCCTGCTAGCATCAAAACTGCATCAATGGAGCTATGCCAACACTCAGTTGAATCCTGCCGATTACGCCTCGAGGGGTCAAAGGGTGAGTGCCTTCATGAGGAACAATGTCTGGATTGCTGGTCCCAGCTTCCTTAGTAAACCAGAAAGGGGGTGGCCAGATGAACCCGATCACCTAGAAGAGCTCACGGCTGAGGATCCTGAGGTGAAGAAAGGCGTGCTGGTTAACGCTACCACAGTAGAAAGCACTGATGCAATGCAGCAACTAATCCAATACTACTCTTCATGGATACGTCTCAAGAAGGCTGTGGCGTGGTTCACGCGACTCAAGCAAACCCTGGTGAACCTGTCTAGGAAGAGAAAAGAGTTGAAAGGATTGTGCAGTGATGAACAACAGTTGAACAAGGAGATGTTGAGCTACAAAAAGAGTCTCAAACATACTTACCTGACTGTGGATGACCTGCAAAAAACGGAGATTGCTATTATTAGCCATTGTCAAAACAATAACTTCCAAGAGGAGATATCTGCTCTTCGGAGAAAGGACTCCATCAAGAAGAGTAGTCGAATCTTCAGACTCAATCCGCAACTTGAAGAGGGAATCCTTCACATTGGAGGGAGGCTCAGTCGAGCATCCATGCCAGCCGAAGCCAAGCATCCGATGATCATCCCTAAGAACCATCACATGGCGGACTTGATTCTCCAGGATGCACACGAGTGTCTAGGACACAATGGACGTAATCATGTCTTGTCTCACACACGCCAAAGGTACTGGATCATTGATGCTCCCTCATCAATCAGAAGAATGCTGTCTCGGTGTACTACCTGTCAAAGACAACATGGTACATCAGGCACACAAATGATGGCAGACTTACCAAGAAACAGAGTTCTACCAAATGAACCACCCTTTACCAGAACTGGTGTGGATCTATTCGGGCCATTCAGCGTCAAACAGGGAAGAGTGTCTGTAAAAAGATATGGGGTGATATTCACCTGCCTTGCATGTCATGCAGTCCACATAGAAATGGCAACATCATTGGAGACCAACTCCTTTATTCAAGCTCTGCGTCGCTTCATTGCGAGAAGGGGTCAGGTGAAGGAAATGAGATCTGACAACGGGACCAACTTCGTCGGAGCCGACCATGAGCTGAGAAAGGCAATAAAGGAGTGGAATACTTCATAAATCAAGAACAGCTTGCTCCAACGTGACATCACATGGTTATTCAATCCACCATCCGGATCCCACCACGGAGGGGTGTGGGAAAGAATCATCCGCTCCATCAGGAAGATCATGGGGGCCACTTTGAGAGAACCAAGCTTGGATGAGGAAGGTCTTCAAACGTTCTTCTGTGAATGTGAAGCCATCTTGAATAGTAGGCCTATCACTACGCCTTCTAATGACATTAATGACTTGGAAGCCCTTACCCCACAGCACTTATTCTTGCTCAAGATTAACCCCAACCTACCACCGGGTGTCTTTGATAAGGATGATATTTACGCACACAAGAGATGGAGGCAAGTCCAATACATGAGTGATCTGTTCTGGAAACGCTGGACCAGAGAAGATTTGCCTCAACTCCAGAAAAGACAAAAATGGAACCATCCAGCACACAACTTCATCCCGGGAGATGTAGTCTTGATCGTCGACGAATCAGCCCCTAGAGGATCGTGGCTGATGGGAAGAATCATGAAGACTATGGAGGACGAACATGGAGTCGTCCGCAAGGTTCGAGTCAAGATGAAGACGAACGAACTTGAGCGGCCGATCACCAAACTCCGCCTGCTTCAAGAAGCAGAATGAAAAGTACTGTTAAGTACATTAAATGTTGTAATTGTTTCTAGGATAGAAAGCAATTAGGGGCTGGGTATGTAGCGGCCAAAGTAGAATTCATATAGATGTGAATTACAATTTATGTTAAAAAGTATAAATAATTTCATTTGAATTTGTAATTTCATATAGGTAGTTTATTTCATGATTAAAATGATGAATAATATGTGGCAAGGTTAGAAGAATTAGAATTCATATGTGTAGGTTATCTGTTATACATAGACTAAAAATGTGTACTGTCACTTTAAGAGCTTGCCAACTCGGCTACCATAGGAACGGTCTCGCGCTTCTCATTGCAGATCTTGAGGAGCCATGGAAGCGAACAGTTTTTCTTACCTGGCTCTCTGCATCTCTGGCAGACATTAGAACCTTTTTATTTCATTAGTAGCTAGTTTAGTTAGTTCATGTGTGTTTTGTAACTGTTAAAACGAGGATTAAAGTTCAATTTTCATTTCAAGACGTTTCAAGTGGATTTATTACAAGGCTCATGGACATTGAGAGTGGAAACAGCTACTTTGGGTCAGAGACTTCGTCAGTGTAAGCCATAGCACTTTTCTCAAGGTCTCACTAAGAACAAGCCTCTACACTTTGTATTGTGTGTTGGTCAAGAGTGCTGTAAACAAACCCTTTTTATGAAGGCACAGAGAAGCTACCAGCTGTAGTCAATCATAATCACTAACAGGAAGTTAAGAGGCCTTGGCAAGATAAGAGACATTTTGGAAGTCTTAGCACCTCTGAATTAATAATCTAAGTGAGTGTATGTAAATATTTGACCCTATATGTATAATTTTGACTAGGTGTTGATTTCAGAAAGCACAAAATAAATTAACTTCTGCACCAAGTTCATGGGGTTTTTTTTCTATTAAAGAAATATGTTGTACAATCATTTTGCCACAGAAAACAAACAGTTCAAAGAAATAAATGAAAGCCCAATATTGTCATGACATTCAAAATGACATTCATGTCACTGTATGTATACTTCTGACCACAACTGTAAGTTGAAAAATGAGGACGTGTTGAAGACGTTTAACATCACCTTGAGAAATAAGCACTGGAGGAAGAGGAACCATCGGTGGAAGAAGAAGTGGAAGGAGATTTTTGGGTAATGAAGAGCGCATACGCAGAATTAAGCAGCAGAAACAGTTCTGGGTAGACCGTGGAAGAACAAGAAACCATGGATCAGTGAAGAGTCATGGAGCCTCATAGACCAATGAGAGGAGTGCGAGTGTGCGTTGTTAAAACTCTCACTTATCTGACTCACGGGTTCATCATATTTAGGTCCCAGTATATATGTCAGGATGATAGTGATCTGCCCGAATTCCCTCGGCAGGTAAAAAGGCCTGAATGATACCGAGAGAAGTTCATAATTGGGGGTGCAAACCTTCTCGTGAATACACATTTGGGTTGCCCATTTACTATCCACAAATAAAGACATGCCCCCGCCAATTGATTTGTTTGATTTATGTTTGTCCCAGTCGGCTCTAATAGTGATGTATCCAGGAAGCGCAACTTCAGTCTCGTTTTTGAGCCATGTCTCTGTAAGACAAATTAGGTTGCTCCGCTTGAAGTCATTCTCGACTTTTGCCCTGGCCATCAGTTCATCCATTTTATTATTAAGCGAGCGCACATTTGATAGCGTTATCACAGGTAGAGGGAAACATGAACCCCACCTTCTGAGCTTGGCTCAAATGCCCCCTCTTGAACCCCTCTTCTTCAGCTTCTTTGATTTAAGCTTAGGTTTCCATACAATTTCAGGGTAGTCATGCGTTAATCTGAAATCCAGATGGCCAGCATGCCTTTGTAGAGACAGCAGGTGCTCTCTGGAGTAAATCAGATCTTGCCCTGGCCTAGAGAGGCAATTGACAGAGAACAGCGATAGTAAAACGCACAGAGTTACCAATGCTCTTGTTATAGCCATAATCCACAAATGTAAGTAGCTCTGCCACATGATCAAAACGGGACAAAAGTTACATTACTGAATAAAAAACAGTAAACAAACAACAGATATTGGTGTGAGGCTCTGGATCAGCTGCCGAGCAGCGCCCCGGAAGTTATTAAACCAAACCTGATAACCAGCGAGGAGGAAGAAGGGTTTGAATTGAGTAGAGCAATTTAAGAGATAGCTGTTAATGAACCAAATAAAAGTGAGATAAAAGTGGTGATCAAAAAACTAAAGCGCGGGAAATCACAAAGAATCGACAACATTATGGCTGAGTTACCAAAGGCCAACATTGAGTTTTCAACACCTATAATACACAAGCTACTATCAAAGATATGGACATATGAAACCATTCCAGAAGACTGGCAGCGAGGACTGATTGTAAAGCTGGCGAAGAAAGGGAATCTAAAAAAGTGCAAGAATTATAGAGGCATCACCCTACTGTTGACTGTTGGGAGGATACTGGGGAGAACTGTAATTGACAGAGTCAGAAATGGAGTTGATAAGGCACTGAGGAAGGAACAGGCAGGTTATAGAAGAACAGTGGATCAAATCTTCATCCTGAGGAATATCTTAGAACAAGTGAATGAATGGCAAGCAACCCTATATATGAACTTCATAGACCTTAAAAAGGCTTTCAATTCTATCCATCGTGAAAGCTTGTGGGTAATCATACAAAAATATGGAATCTCTGAGATGATCATGTGAACAGTGAAATTGTTCTATGAAGATTTCAAGTGCGTCGTAGAAGATCAGAGGGAAATAGGAGAGTGGTTTGACAAAGACTGGAGTCAAACAAGGCTGTAACATGTCAGGATTTTTGTTCTTGATTGTAATGGACTGGGTAATGAGAAGAACTATCAGTCAAGGTGAGAATGGTATAAGGTGGAAGTTTACATCAAAGCTTGACGATTTGGATTTTACCGACAACGTAGTTCTGCTCTCCTCTACTAAGCAACATATTCAAGAAAAACAGTGAAATTGGATTAAGAAGCCAAAAGGGTGGGACTTAAGACCAGTCTGGAAAAGATGAAAGTGTTGAGAGAAAAAACAAAGAACCAGGAAAAGATGACAATTAGCGGGTAGGACATTGAGGATGTGGAATAGTTCACATATTTAGGCACTAAAGTTTGTAAAGAAGGAGGTGGAACAAACGATCTCAGAAACAGACTTTCAAAAGCAAGAGGGATGTTTGTTAGACTGAAGAGAATTTGGAGCTCTAACAACATCTCTAGAAAAACAAAGTTAAGACTGTACAAGATGCTTGTGTTGCCCGTCTTGCTGTATGGATGCGAAACATGGAAGCTGAATAAAGGAGACAATAGGATAGTTAATGTTTTTAACAGCAAATTCTTGGGAAGGATCCTCTGCATCCTTTGGCAAGATCATATATGTACGGATGAGTTATTAGAGAGCAAACATGAAACCATTGAGCGTGAAGAGGTGAAACTTCACAAATGGAAAATGACTGGCCATATTCTCAGACAAGATCATGACAATGATTGTGATGTGGCAATGACCTGGGCGCCAGAAGGGAAAAGGAAAAAAGGAAGACCAAAAACAACATGGAGATGGACTGTAGAGCAGGAAAGGGGAGATATGGGCTGGAGTACATGGGAAGAGGTGTGGGTTGTGGCAGCTGACAGGAAGAGCTGGAGAAGCTTTGTGGAGGCCCTATGTGCCACAAGGCATGAGGAGGATAGGTAACAGGTAATAAGAGTTCGGTCTGCAGAGTGAACCAACTCAAAATCATAAAGTTCTCATTTTATCCAGCTTAAAAAAAAAAAAACAGTATACAAATAATTTTATTGGTTAACATGTCATGTCATACCACTTCGATATTTTCTACTGGGCAGTACATCTCAAGCTTCTCATATTTTGGATCAACCGAGCCAAATTTTCCAGTATGAATGGTGAATTCAGGAAGAATCAAAACACATGATAAGTGATACGTTGTGAACAACACAGCATTCAGAGCATACAAAACATGATTCAAAATGACTGGAGTCAAGTCAGGTTAAAGATTGATACAGGCTGCAGGTGCAAACAAACACAACACTCATGGCCTTGACCAGTCTACCACACCATAGGATTAAAAAAAGAAAATGCACATTGCAGCTTGTACAGTGGTGCTTGAAAGTTTGTGAACCCTTTAGAATTTTCTATATTTCTGCATAAATATGACCTAAAACATCATCAAATTTTCACAAAAGTCCTAAAAGTAGATAAAGAGAACCCAGCTAAACAAATGAGACAAAAATATTATACTTGCTCATTTATTTATTGAGGAAAATTATCCAATATTACATATCTGTGAGTGGCAAAAGTATGTGAACCTCTAAGATTTGCAGTTAATTTGAAGGTGAAATTAGAGTCAGGTGTTTTCAATCAATGGAATGACAATCAGGTGTGAGTGGGCACCCTGTTTTAATTAAAGAACAGGGATCTATCAAAGTCTGATCTTCACAACACGTTTGTGAAAGTGCATCAAGGCATGAACAAAGGAGATTTCTGAGGACTTCAGAAAAAGTGTTGTTGATGCTCATTAGGCTGGAAAAGGTTATAAACCCATCTCTAAAGAGTTTGGACTCCACCAATCCACAGTCAGATCGTGTACAAATGGAGGAAATTCAAGACCATTCTTACCCTCCCCAGGAGTGGTTGACCAACAAGGATCACTCCAAGAGCAAGGCATGTACAGTAATAGTCGGCGAAGTCACAAAGGACCCCAGGGTAACTTCTAAGCCACTGAAGACCTCTCTCACATTGGCTAATGTTCATGAGTCCACCATCAGGAGAACACTGAACAGCAATGGTGTGTATAGCAGGGTTACAAGGAGAAAGCCACTGGTCTCCAAAAAGAAACAATGCTGCTCATCTGCAGTTTGCTAAAGATTATGTGGACAAGCCAGAAGGCTGTTGGAAAAATGTTTTGTGGACAGATGAGATCAAAATAGAACTTTTTGTTTAAATGAGAAGTGTTGTGTTTGGAGAAAGGAAAACACTGCATTCCAGTATAAGAACCTTATCCCATCTGTGAAACGTGTTGGTAGTATCATGGTTTGGCCCTGTTTTGCTGCATGTAGGCCAGGACGGCTTGCCATCATTGATGGAACAATGAATTCTGAATTATACCAGTGAATTCTAAAGGAAAATGTCAGGACATCTGTCCATGAACTGAATCTCAAGAGAAGGTGGGTCATGCAGCAAGACAACGACCCTAAGCACACAAGTCGTTCTACCAAAGAATGGTTAAAGAAGAATAAAGTTAATGTTTTGGAATGGCCAAGTCAAAGTCTTGACCTTAATCCAATTGAAATGTTGTGGAAGGACCTGAAGCGAGCAGTTCATGTGAGGAAACCCACCAACATCTAAGAGTTGAAGTTGTTCTGTATGGAGGAATGGGCTAAAATTCCTCCAAGCCGGTGTGCAGGACTGATCAACAGTTACCAGAAACGTTTAGTTGCAGTTATTGCTGCACAAGGGGGTCACACCAGATACTGAAAGCAAAGGTTCACATACTTTTGCCACTCACAGATATGTAATATTGGATCATTTTCCTCAATAAATAAATGACCAAGTATAATATTTTTGTCTCATTTGTTTAACTGGGTTCTCTTTATCTACTTTTAGGACTTTTGTGAAAATCTGATGATGTTTTAGGTCATATTTATGCATAAATATAGAAAATTCTAAAGGGTTCACAAACTTTCAAGCACCTCTGTAACAATCCCCAGTTCAGAATAACTTCATAAAATATATTACGTTAGCATGCAAAACACTCCAGAATGAACAATTGCTTAATTCAACATGGTCTTGGCTAGCTCATTACAACATATGATAACACTGCAGGTGCTGGAGTTAGAATAATAAATTTTTTGAATAGGCCTGTGATTTAGCAGAAAACAACCTTCAGTATAAACAATCTCAATGTCTTTACTGTATTTTACTGTAATTATGATCATCCATCCATCCATTATCTGTAGCCGCTTATCCTGTTCTACAGGGTCGCAGGCAAGCTGGACCCAGCTTGACTATGGGTGAGAGGCGGTGTACACCCTGGACAAGTGTAATTATGATCGTTCATAAATCAATTTATTATTTTAATCAAATCAATGTCATTTACTCTTTACTGAAACTCTATTTTCAGTAAAATAATATTTGAATTAATATATAATCATTATAAACCACATTACTGCTTATGTGATTACATCAAAGTGTGTGGTTATATATGAATCAAAATACAATCATCATAAACCAAATTATTGTTTATATGATGACATCAAGGCATGTGTGCATGGTTACATATGTGTGTGGTTACATTAAGGGTATAAAATCACCACAGCAGTGCAAGTGGAACCCGTCTTATTTACACCTAACATCTAGGGTCTTGTGTTCTTTTTGCAATTAAAGTGTGCGGTGTAATCATGCCAAGATTCAAAGAGCTCTCTAAGGACCTCAGAAAAAAGGTTGTGGATGAATATGAATCTAGCAAGAGATTAAAAAGATCTCTAAATGATTTTTCTTTTGACTGCTTCCGTTAGGGGTTACCACGGTGGCTCATCCTGCCCAAGTTATGATCTGCATATTTGAATGAATCTGGCAAGGGATGTAAAAAGATCTCAATTATTAGAAATAAATCATTCCACTGTAAGGAAACTCATCTACAAGTGGCATAGATTTTAGACAACTGCCAATTTGTCCAGGACTGGCCACCCAAGCAAATTCAACTCAAGAGCAATCCATTTGATGCTAACAAAAGTCCCCAAGAACCCCAAAATTTCATCATTGGATCTGCAGGTAACTCTTGCAGCTGTTGGTCTGAAAGTGCATACATGTACAATTGGAAAGAGATTGGACAAATTTGACCTGCATAGGAGGCTTGCCAGGAAAAAGCTTTTGCTGTCCAAAAGGAAGATTAAATGTAAAAGACCAGTATTTTTGGAATAATGCTCTCTGGACAGGCGAATCAAAGGTAGAGTTGTTTGGCCACAGTAGGAGTACACGTGTGGCACAGACCAAAGACAGCTTTTCAGTAGAAGAACCTTATACCAACGGTGGAATGGTGGAAATGTTATGGTTTAGGGTTGCTTCACTGCCTCAGGGACTGGGAAGCTTGCATTCATTGATTCAACTATGAATTCTGAATCATATCAAAGAGTGCTTGAAGATAATATGAGGCCATCTGTTCAAAATTTGAAGTTGGACTTTTCAACAAGATACTGATCCTAAGCACACTAGCAAATCCACCAAGGAATGGCTCAAAGAGAAGAAATGGAGGGTTATGGAATGGCCTCGTCAAAGCCCAGATTTGAACCCAATTGAAATGTTGTGGTTAGATTTAAAAAGGGCAGCACATTCAAGAAAACCCTCAAACATCTTGCAATTGAAGGAATTTTGCATGGCAGAGTGGTCAAAAACTTCAGCAAGCTGATGTCAGAGACTGGTGGACAATTATGCAAAGCGTGTGCAAGTTATTTCTGTTAAAGGGGGCAATACTAGCTTCTGAAGCTAAGGGTGTACTTTCTTCACAGAAGAATATTGCATCTATTGATATTTTTGTGAAATAAATTATTGAAAGACCTAATTTTTTTCTTGCTGTTTTGTTCAAGTATATCACTTTTTTTCTGTAGACACTTATCAAAAGGTTGAAATGTTTGCTTTTTTAATATGTTGAGAAAAGTCTACAATTTTCATGGGATGTGCTTATTTTTTTTTTCACATGACTATCACTACAAACAGCCCCCGAGGAATCCAGTAGAGCTATAACAGGGACAGAAAAACTTCCTACAGGTTCAACAAAATCAAAGTGGAAATGTACACTGTGAGAAAGAGGGCTTCTCCACCCCCACCTCACGCCAGGATTGGCCACGAGAGGAAGAAAACTAAGGCTACTTAAAGTATAACGTAAAACGGGTGCGAGTTTATTTACAGTGCAAACAGTGAATACAAAAATAGGAAAACAAAAACTGAGAAGAAACGCAAAACCAAAACCGGCCTCAATCAGGCAACACAAATATAATTACAACAAAAGACTTTTTAAAATACAAAACTCAGTATGCACTTCTCTGCACCTACTTCTGTTACACAGCCTCACAGCAAGCGTGTGTCCTCCTGCGCGCCTCTCTCTACAATGAACACTCCTGCCCCTTTTAAAGGGTTCACAATCAAGAGTAACATGCTGATTGGACAATCAGCAACCAATAGAAGCATCCCATTACATTAACACTCAAAAAACAGTTAAAAACACACATTTAGTTAAACCTACACAATACCACCATATACCCCAGACATATTAGAAAACACATACACCACATTAAATTCAATACATATATAAAATAAAGCTACACAACAATAATTACAAAACATTATGTCACCATTCCAACCAAGTTCCCGCCACTGCACCAGAACAGTGGTTAAAACATTGGTTCCGGAAGGGCTCCGGTTTCCCCCCGGCCCGGACTGTTGTCACCCCAGGTGCAATGGTGAATAAAAATGTTTGTTGTGTGGTAAAACTACTGTGTGGCAAGTGGAATATGACGCAAGACAACGGGTACCTACGCTATTCACGATGATGGTAAATAACTATTAAACTGAGGAATGTGTGTCCATTGTGTGTGTGTGTAGCGCATGTGTGATCTCACGCTAGCCGTGCTAAAAAGCAAATTCCAATACATGGAAGAAACGCCAACAGGTGTGCATCGGCCGTGTGTGTATGTGCGTGTGTGTGTGTGCGCGCGTGTGTGTTAGAAGATGTCTATGAGTGTCGGGAAGACATGTCTCTGGCGTTTCTATGAAAAATGCAACTACCACCCCTCGTCATTTTTCACATACACCATGAAACACCTTGCAGAAGAGGACATCCATCCATCCATTATCTGTAGCCACTTATCCTGCTCTACAGGGTTGCAGGCAAGCTGGAGCCTATCCCAGCTGACTATGGGCAAGAGGCGGGGTACACCCTGGACAAGTCGCCAGGTTATCGCAGGGCTGGCACAGAGACAAACAACCATTCACACTCACATTCACACCTACGGTCAATTTAGAGCCATCAGTTAACCTAACCTGCATGCCTTTGGACTGTGGGGGAAACCAGAGCAACCAGAGGAAACCCACACAGACACGGGGAGAACATGCAAACTCCACACAGAAAGGCCCTCGCCGGCTGCTGGGCTCAAACCCAGGACCTTCTTGCTGTGAGGCGACAGCGCTAACCACTACACCACCGTGCTGCCCCCAGATTCTTCTCTTATTCTTCTCTCTTACGGCCAAACCATTCTGACAATGCCTGCCCTCAGAAGACGATGTAAAAAAGTAAAGGCAAACAGAAGAAAAATCCTGTATATCATGGTATTTGTGCTGCCCAAAAGAAGCTAGAAATGTTTCAGAGAAAATTGGAAAAATACAAAAAGAGACGCACTAGGCTTTCCAGCAGCTTACCCAACTGGAATCTCCAAAGCAAAAAACCAACAAACAAAGGAAACTGCAACCAAGGGCCCTAAGGAGGACATTGCTCTTCCACAATGTGGTATTCTCAAAACTCTGAAACAAATATCATCATTCTGGAGTAAAAAACAAGCAGTTTATTTCAAAGATCCTAGCTGGGAAGGTCTCATCTCATTATCTGTAGCCGCTTTATCCTGTTCTACAGGGTCACAGGCAAGCTGGAGCCTATCCCAGCTGACTACAGGCGAAAGGCGGGGTACACCCTGGACAAGTCGCCAGGTCATCACAGGACTGACACATAGACACAGACAACCATTCACACTCACACCAACGGTCAATTTAGAGTCACCAGTTAACCTAACCTACATGTCTTTGGACTGTGGGGGAAACTGGAGCACCCGGAGGAAACCCACGCAGACACGGGGAGAACATGCAAACTCCGCACAGAAAGGCCCTCGTCGGCCACGGGGCTCAAACCCAGGACCTTCTTGCTGTGAGACGACAGCGCTAACCACTACACCACCGTGCTGCCTAGCTGGGAAGGCACTGAAGAAATATTGTTTATTGTGCAGTCACCTGTGATTGATGCAGAAGCAACTTTTGCTCTGGTCACTGAAAGCACAAACAAACTCAATGTATGTTAGTGTGTTATAAAATATAACGGCCTATGAGAGATTATATTCTCTGGTATCAGCCACATGTTCTCCTTTGCCTGAACCCACCACCTCAGCCAGTAACAAAGAAATACATGATTCTGCCAGTGGATGTCTGGAAGACATTATGCTACAATATTGAAAAATGAGATTTGCAAAGAATGCAGTCCTTGGGTTCAAAAGGTCCATAATTAAAATAGGTTCATTCCATTACTGGAATAGAATTTATTGGAATGAATTTTTTTTCTCTACACGCTGTTTGCACTGTTATTGGAGTTGGTTTTAATCTCATTGTACATGTGTACAGTATAGTGACAATAAAGGCATTTTATTATATTCTATTGGAATGAACCCATTTGCTCTCTTTATTTATTTGCTCTGTTTCTCTATCTCAGTCTTTCTCCGTATCTCATCTCTCGTGCTTTCTCACATGCACCCCTCTTTAACATTTTTTCATGTTTGTTTGAAAAGCAGCCGTATTTAAGAAAAGTATTAAACACAAAACATATCAAATGTATGGATTACTATCTTTCTCCTAAGAGTCTTTATGGCAATCCTATATTTGGATATTTTTCTGCTGTTTTAGTTTGACATCATTACATTTGATTCTCTTGCAAATAACTCGTATGCTTCTTTAAAGTGCTAGTCTAACGAAAATTACATCATAAAATCTTGGGTTTTCTGTGTGTGTTATGCTCAAATAAAGTTGTAAAGTTCACCAATAAATAAAAAAAAAGGTTTGAAAAATACATTTTTTGTGTCTGAATTCTGTTCCAAAAATCACTAAAAGCTTGTCTGCCATTATTAGATCATAGTGATTTACAGGTCAGCGGCGCTGCATACGTGACATCATATGCGCCACTGCCTTCTTTTGTGTCCACAGACTCTATACGAGTCTCTCCAATTGCGTGTGTTCTTGATATTGATTCTTTTGAAAATGACAACGCAAGTTGTAGACCCTTTCTATTTTGTGCTGCAACATTAAGTAGCACAATAGAAAGGGTCTATATGGTCCTAATTGGTACTGTTAGAACCAGAAAATGTTGTAGTTTTATGTGCAACTTAGTTTTGGTGGTGAACCCTGAAAGCTGCTGCACGCTTGCTGTGCACAATGCATATGGCACAACACGCCAGCTGCTCCTTGCTGCCAAAAAGTAAAAGTGCTTAATTATTGCCATTATTTAACCTTGTATAAAACTTTAGAACTGCTATCAGTTAAAAGGATAAAAGACTAAGGACAACTAATAAATTCAAGCAACAGGCTAAACACAAACTTGACACTTCGTGTGAGGTGAGCTCTTTGGGATGGCGCTTCTGACTTCTGTTTCCAGATTGTAGGAACTGCTCCATGTGCCAGATGTTGCTCAGATCCTTCTATGTGAATTTGCCTCACAAATCTATCTTTTTCAAAATGTATGGAGCAGACGCCAAACCGTCCTGTCAGCCTAAAGTTACCTCTCTTTGTCCATACAAATCGAACCCATTCATTCCGTAAGTGTCCTGCCGACTTTGGGCTGTAATGGATCGAAATTCCGCCTTTTTTATTGGCTACACTTGAACAGTCTTGAAGGACACACCTCTTAGGAGGCATGCTTTGGTTTTAGTTTTGTTGTGGAACAAAAAAAAAAAAAATTGTTAAAAACGTGCTACACTTTACAAAGCTGACAAAGCCAGAAATGCTATGAACTTTCAAGCGCTGTGCATATGACGTCATTTCCTTTGAATTAACTGTAACTTACCAGGAATGCATTCGTGTAATGGCGGACTCAAAGAGCCAAACTTTACCAACTAAATAGAACATATTCCCATTCTCATATTAAAATACAATTTAGACAGTATACTATTTAACAAGTCTAGTTTTATAAGGTATAATTTCCAGGGGTGATGTCATTTTTATAAGACTAGGACTTTAAGATTTGGTGCATTTTTTTTCCTCTGTTTTGGTCTATTACTAGTGCATCTCAAACAATTAGAATATCATTAAAAAGTTCAATATTTTCCATCAGTTATTTAAGGAAGTGAAAATTTTATATATTCTAGACTCATTACATGTAAACTAAAAACCTTTTTCTATTTTAATTTTGATAATTATGGCCTACAGTATAAAAAACCCTCAAAATATTAGAGCATTTCATTTTGAGTTTAAGTAAAACCGTATAAATACTGTGTCTCTCTCATTCTAGTTCAGTACATGCAACCACAATCATAGGGAAGACTGCTGACTTGACAGTTGTCCAGAAGATGATCATCAACACCCTCCACAAGGAGGGTAAGCCACAGAAGGTCATTGCTGACAAGGCTGGCTGGAAAAGGTCCACAAGCAACAGGGATGGCTGCAGCCCAGAGAGGATTGTCAAGAAAAGTCGATTCAAGAACTTGGGAGAGCTTCACAAGGAGTAGACTGGTGTCAGTGCCTCAAGAGCCACACAGATGTCTTGAGGAAAGGGGCTACAACTGTCACATTCCTAATATCAAACCATTCCTGAACCAGAGACGACGTCAGAAGCATCTTACCTGGGCTAAGCAGAGAAAGAACTGAACTGTTGCTCAGTGGTCCAAAGTCCTCTTTTCAGATGAAAGTCAATTTTGCATTTCATTTGGGAATCAAGGTCCCAGAGTCTGGAGAAAGAGTGGAGAGGCACAGAATCCAAGGTGTTTGAAGTCCAGTGTGAAGTTTCCACAATCTGTGATGATTTGGTCATCTGTTGATCAGGCTTGTAGTACTCAAGTCCAGGACTCAGACTCGAGTCCAACTCATGACTTGACTTGGACTCAAGCACTGATGACTCAGACTTGAACTTGGACTCGTGCATTAACTGCATTCTGACTTGTAAATTGGAGACAAGGACTCAGATTTTTTTCTTTATTTTTTGTAACATGCCATAATAATTTGGCATGAGATATTTATATCTACATTAATTTTTGTACTAGTCTCGTGCAAGAGTGTCACACCTGCGTGCCTTGGCGCGTGCATCAGATAGACTCTTGGGTGCGCTCTGGATAGCGCGCATGCCAAGCAGACGCTCTCGCGCGCACCGTAAATGACTCGCACCTGCACAGGATTAAGGCGCAAGCAGCACGCCTATATAAAAACTGTGAAAATGCACTTACTTTGCAAAGTATTGAGTTGCATTGCTGACACATTACCGAGCGTTATTTCCTTGTTTGGTTTCCTGATCCCTGATTTCCTGTTTCTCGTCTTTGATTCTGCCATACGATAGCCTGTTTGTGCCTTGCTTGACCTACTGCCTGTTTCACCATTTTATTATTTTGCCTGCCATTCTGCATTGTTTACCTGTCTTTACTTGTATTAATAAACACACCTTCTGCACTTACATCCGTCTCCCAACCATCTCTGACAGAATACTCCCTGGCAAAGAGAATGCACATTCACCTGTTCATACTTCATGTTCAGGAACAAACTAATGTTAATGGTGCTGAAACAGCCACCGTCCAATGGTGCAGTTAAAGTGTTGGACTCAACTCAAAATTTTCTTTAATGACTTGGACTTGACTCAGACTTGAACACTGGGGACTCGAGACTGGCTCTGACTCAAGGTTTAGTGACTCAACTACAACACTGCTGTTGGTGTTGGTCCACTGTGTTTCATCAAGTCCAAAGTCAACACAGCTGTCTACCAGGAGATTTTAGAGTACTCCATGCCTCCATCTGCTGGCAAGCTTTAGGGAGGTGCCGATTTCCTTTTTCAGCAGGACTTAGCACCTGCCCACAGTGCCAAAACTACTACCAAATGGTTTGCTGACCATGATATTACTGTACTTGATTGGCCAGCCAACTCGTCTGACCTAAACCCCATAGAGATTCTATTGGGTATTGTCAAGAAGAAGATGAGAAACACCTGACCCAAAAATACAGATGAGCTGAAAGTTGCTATCAAAGCAATTTGGGCTTCAATAACACCTCAGCAGTGCCACATACTGATCAGTTCCATGCCACGCTGCACTGATACAGTAATTTGTGGTAAAGGAGCCCCAACCAAGTATTGAGTGTATAAATGAATGTACTTTTCAGAAGCTGGACATTTCTATATTGTAAATCCTTTTTTGGTTGAACTTAGGAAATATTCTAATAATTTGAGATACTGGATTTATAGTTTTCATGAGTTATAAGCCATAATCATCAAAATTAAAACAAAATAGGCTTGAAATATTTCACTTTGTGTAATATAGAATATATGAAAGTTTACCTTTTTGAATTAAATTAAAAAATGTTTAACTTTTTCCACAATATTCTCATTGTTTGAGATGCACAAGTATAATGTGCCATTTTTTCATGGATGTCATCACCAAAACATGGTCATTATCAGAATACCATGTCATTACCACCATTATACTTAATTTACAGCAAAAGTAGTTTTAAAACTATTTTATCTTCAATGGTGCGCTGTTACATGAAAAACTTAATGAAACTCACCAACCTATCCAAAGGAAAAAAAAATCTAAAATGAATTTTCCACACATTAAACAAAAGTGTATATTGTTGAACACATTGTTGAAATAATGATTTTATGGTGAAAACATGAAAAAATATGGTGTTGAACATTAAACTCAAAAAGTTATTTTTTTATGATTAACAATGGTTACAGCATAAATGGGTTCACATTACCTGCTTGTTATCTCTTTATTTTAAAGACTGTGTTTTTAATGTTGTGACAGGAAGGACATTTTGCTATGACACTTGACAAATAAATATAAAATATTTTAATTCTCTATTACATTACGTTTATGGCATTTAGCAGATGCTCTTATCCAGTCCAACGTCCAACATACTCAGAGCAGCTCAGGGAGCAAATTTGGCCATCATTTGGTTTTTACTTCAAAGCATGTATACATTGTCTTGACATAATTAAAAATAAATTGCTAATTCTATTTATCAAAAGCTAAGATGATAAAGAGCCCCCAAATTAAGAATTATCCATATCTGAGTGATTCACCTACATATGGCAACATTCACCTCCACTGTGTGGTTTCTAAGCCATTTTGTGGTTGAAATGTTCTAGGATTCCCCATATTGCAAAAATTGTAGCCAGAGTCTGTGCAGTAGAAACTTTGGAGCCAGAACATGTGCAGTAGATATGGCTGGTCACACACTGGGCCTGTCTCTTGCCCGTCCATGTTAGTGATGGACATGTACATGAGCACTCCCTTGGTTTATGCCATTAGTTTGTTCACTCATGTTGGTTTGCTACTCATAAGATCAGTACAATGAGTAAGCTTAGACATCAAAATGAACAACATACAGTGGATATAAAAAGTGTACACAGCCCGTTAAAATGATAGGTTATTCTGATGTAAAAAAAAATGAGACCATGATAAATAATTTAAAAACTTTTCCCACCTTTAATGTGACCTATAACCTGTACAATTCAATTGGAAAACAAACATATCTGTAAGGGGGAAAAACATTTTTTTTTAAATGTACAATAAGCTGGTTGCATAAGTGTGCGCACCATTAAACTAATACTTTGCTGAAGCACCTTTTGATTTAATTACAGCATTCAGTCATTTTGGGTACACACCTGCCATCAATTAAAATGACTCCGATTAACCCCAAATAAAGTTCAGCTGTCCTAGTAGGATTTTCCTGACATTTACTCAGTTGCATCCCCCAGCAAAAGCCATGGTTCGCAGAGAGCTTACAAAACATCAAAGGGATCTCATTGTTGAAAGGTAATCAGTTAGGAGAAGGGTACAAAAAATTTTCCACTGCATTACATATACCATGGAGCACAGTGAAGACAGTCATCAAGAAGTGGAGAAAATATGGGACAACAGTGACAGTACCGAAAACTGGACATCCCTCCAAAATTGATGAAAAGACAAGAGGAAAACTGGTCAGGGAGGCTGCCAAGAGGCCTACAGCAACACTGAAGGAGCTGCAGGAATTTCTGGTAAGTACTGGTTGTGTACTACATGTGACAACAATCTCCCATATTCTCCATATGCCTGGACCATATTCTCCATATGTCTCCATGTGTCAGCCCTGCGATAACCTGGCGACTTGTCCAGGGTGTACTCCACCTCTCACCCATAGTTAGCTGGGATAGGCTCCAGCTTGCCTGCGATCCTGTAGAACAGGATAAGCGGCTACAGATAATGGATGGATGGATGGATGGATGGATGGATGGATGGATGTCTGGACTATGGGGTAGGGTTGCAAGACAGAAGCCTTTTCTTATGAAGAAAAACATCCAGGCCTGGCTAAACTTTGAAAAAACAAACAAACAAAAAAAAACAACTCTCCCAAAAGCATGCAGGAAAGTGTTATGGTCTGATGAAACCAAGGTTGAACTTTTTGGCCACAATTCCCAAAGGTATGCTTGGTGCAAAAACAACACTGCGCATCACCAAAAGATCACCATACCCACGGTGAAGCATGGTGGTGGCAGCATCATGTTTTGGGGTTGTTTTTCTTCAGCTGGAACAGGGGCTTTAGTCAAGATGGAGAGAATTATGAACAATTCTAAAAACCAGTCAATTTTGGCCCAAAATCTCCAGGTGTCTGCTAGAAACCTGAAGATGAAGAGGAATTTGGTCTTTCAGCATGACAATGACCCCAAACATACGTTGAAATTAACAAAAGAATGGTGTTGCGGCCTCCGACGCAGTTCAAAATTTGCATGGAGACGCTCTGACAGGAGCAGCCAGTGAGGTTAATGACAGGCGGATTACTTTCTTAACTTAAACGTTTGTTTTAAATCCTTTTACATTTCTGTTTGCCATGGTCAAAAAACTGTGTCCCCTTCCTACTCCCGCCAGCTGATTCAAAATCACCTGTGTCACCTGTGTGCGTAAGGTGAAAGGAGGTGGGGCCATGTAGTATCTAACGTGGATCTAAATCTGTGTCCATTATTGCCCAAACACCCTGTGACACAGACTGACTACATCAGCATAATCAATAATAATATTTAACTTATTATATTCATACTAACAAAATGAAACAACAAAATAGCAAAAATGGCTCCAACATCCTGGCCCCTAATTGTCTACAGTATTCTGACAATTACAGTAATAAACATGGAGCCATCAAGTATAGTTAATTTGTTTTAGTGTTAGAGTCCATATGCATCAGCAAATTTATAACAGTTCTATTCAGTGGAAAGAATGAAAAAATCATCTTCAAAAGACAAAAAAAAATATCTTCTTCAAAGTACAAAGAAAAAGGGAAAGAGAGATAAATCAGTAAGGTCAGAGTCATGTCAAGTCATGTCAAGCCTCCAGAAGAAGGCATAGCTTAGTGATGGGTCGCTCCAGAAGTTAACCAGGCACAGCTTAGTGATGGGTCGCTCCAGTTTCTGGTCCGAATCTTGACCCATCGAATATGTCCTCTGCTGTCTGGAATGGTCTATATTATTCTTCCCATTAACCATGAGTTACGTGGTGATGTTTCATCCATGATCAAGATGATGTCATCTGGTTTAAGGTTCTTTCTCACCACATTCCACTTCTGCCTTTCCTGCATCAGAGGAAGATATTCTTTGACCCAGCGCTTCCAAAACAGGTCAGCGATATACTGCACCGATCTCCATCTCTGTCTGGCATAGCAGTCATCCTTCTTAAACACTCCTGGTGGCAGCAGGCGTTGTCCTTTCAACAGAAGCAGATGGTTTGGTGTGAGGGGTTCTGGATCACGCACATCATCAGAAACTATAGTGATGGGTCTATCATTCAAGATAGTCTCTACTTCACAGAGAACCGTCTGCAGGCCTTCTTCATCCAACACTTGCTGCCTAACAATGGAGTAGAGGACCTTTTTGATGGTTCGGATGAGTCTCTCCCATGAGCCTCCATAGTGTGAGCTGAAGGGAGGATTAAAAGTCCATTTTATTCCCTCAGTTGATAGGGCTTGCTGGATCTTGCTGTGATTCAGAAGTGCTAGTGAGTTTCTCAATTCACGTTCTGCCCCCAACAAAGTTTGTGTCATTGTCAGAGAATATCTCTTTGACTTGACCCCTCCTGCACATGAATCTCCGAAGAGCGGCAATGCAGGAATCAGTGTCCAAGGAATGTGCCAGCTCTAAGTGGACTGCTCTGCTGACAAGGCAGGTGAATATAACGCCATACTTCTTTACCATTGCCCGGCCTCTCTTCATTTCAATAGGGCCGAAGTAATCAACCCCGACGAAGGTGAAAGGAGGATGGTCTGGTAACGTGCGGCTTAAAGGCAGGTCAGCCATCTTCTGCACAGTAGGTGGAGTGTGCCAGTGTCTACAGAAGACACAATCTCTTATGGTCCTTCTTGTGGCTGAATTAGCTTTAAGTATCCAAAATTTTTGGCGCAGCTTTGCCAGGGTTTGATTTCTTCCACCATGGCCGACTGAAATGTGCGTATTCCCGATGAGCAGTCTGGTTAGGTGGCTGGTCTTGGGTAGGATGGCTGGATGTTTAAATTCTTCTGGCATTGCCATATTACTCAGCCTACCGCCCACTCTCAGTACTCCATCATCAAGAATAGGGTCGAGTTTGTAAAGCCTGCTGCCTTTCTTGATAGACGCCTTTCCTATCTCCAGTGCTGAGAGCTCCTCTGGGAAATGTTGCTGCTGAACACACCGGAGGAGGGCCTTTTCGGCACGTGCAAGATCCTCAACTGACAGATGTTCGAAGGTAAGTACTTTTAATCTTTTCTTGGTATCCTCCGTTTGTTGGTCTGAGAGTGCCATTTCTTTTCTTTTCCTGGTTAACTGTATAAGCAGGTTTTTGAATTGCAGGAGCCTTGCTGTAGCTCTTCTCAGGTGATTCCATGAGGAAAAGTGCTGTATGAACTTGATGACTGGATTGTATATCTCTGTTGCTGCTGTACTGAGAACCGCAACAGTCTTCTTGATTTCCGGATCATCATCAGAAACAGTGAGGGTGATCTCTGGAAGTCTTGGCCAAGATTGCTCAGGCTGCTTCAGAAAGTCTGGTCCATTCAGCCATCGTTCACACTTCAGAAAGGTTTCAGTTGACATGCCTCGTGAAGCATCATCCGCAGGGTTAAGGCCACTGCTCACATAATGCCACTGAAACTTTTCTGACAGGTCTCTGATGGTAGCTACTCTGTTGGCCACATATGTCTGGAAGCGGCAGGTGTCGTTTAGGATATACTTGATGACTGAGGTGCTGTCCGTCCAATAGACTGGTGGTTCTAGAATGAATTCTAGTTCCCTCTCCAGAATCCTGTTGATCCACACTGCCAGAACTGCAGCTGCCAGCTCAAGTCTGGGGATGGGCTTCAGTGGTGCAACTCTTCCTTTGCCCATTGCAAACGCAACATGGATGAGACCTCTGGTGTTTGTAAGCCTCAAGTAGCTCGCTGTGCTGTACCCTACTTCACTGGTGTCACAGAAATGGTGTAGCTGTACTCTGCAGACTTCCCCAAAGTCCTTTGATCTGTAGCATCTACTGATGTTTAAGTCTCCCAGCTGGCTCAGTGTGCCTACCCAGGTCTCCCATCTTTTGGCGAAGGCAAATGGAATCTCTGAGTCCCATCCTAGGCTTCATCTACAGAGTTCTTGTATTATCCTCTTTGCTGGAAGGACCATAGGTACAAGAAACCCAAGAGGGTCATACAGAGAGTTAACGACAGAGAGAATGCCCCAGCGTGTGCATGGCTGCTGTTTTGGTGAGATCTTAAAGCATAGAGTGTCTCAGCTGATGTTCCACTGGATACCAAGAGCGCGTTCTAGAGGCAACTCACTCTTCTCTAGATTGACATCCATTATCCCCTTTAGGGCTCTATCTTACTCTGGGATTGAGGCTAGCACAGATATGCTGTTGCTCACCTGAAGCCTCCTGTAGCACATGCTGCCTTAAGATTACTAACCAGGCTTATAGCCTGTTTCTCAGATGCAACAGATTTCAGGCAGTCATCGACATAAAAACTCTTTCTTATGGTATTCAGCATTTCTGCGCTCACCTTGCCCTCGTTGTCTTTGGCAGTTCTCTTCAAAGCGTAGTTGGCGCAGCTTGGTGAGGAGACGGCACCAAAGAGATGTACTACCATCCTATATTCTGTGAGGGGCTGGTTGATGTCACCATTGGGCCATCACAAGAAATGCAAGAAATCTGCATTTTTAGGGACTTGGACTTGGTGGAACATACCTTCAATATCTGCCATCATGGCAACCTGTTCCTGTCTGAATCTGAGGATGACCCCCAGGAGGGTGTTCGTCAGGTCAGGTCCTTGCAGTAACTGAAGGTTCAACGAAGTACCCTGAAATGATGCCGTACAGTCAAACACAACTCGGATTTTATTCTTCTTCTTGTGGTAGACCCCGTGGTGGGGGGTATATACCACACTCTACCATCGAATCTGGACAGCTCATCATTTGGCACTTTCTCAGCATGGCCTTTATCAAACATGGCATTCATAAACTTAGTGTAATCTGAATTAAATAGAGATCTTGCATGTGACGTCACAGCCGATCCAGATTGTAACAGACGCCATCTTGTCAGTCAAACGCCATATTTCCACCTTCTACTTCTGGTTCTACTTCTGCTTCTACTTCTACCTTTTCTTCTGAAAAACCCTACTATATACAATTCTACTACAGCAGCTGTGGCTACAAGCTCTCCCTACCTGTGCACGTTTATGTTTTTTGTGTGTATTTTTGCGTGTTGCTCATCTGTACCGGACTTCAATATCCACTACAACCGTATGGACTTACTGGACATTGGTTTCCAGCAGAAAATGATGGTTTGTAGCGATTTCCATTGCATGCACAACATTCCGGACGAGATAGCAAGACCAGCGGGGTCTCCATGGATTGTTATCGGGTCTGGCAGGCGAAGGAGGCGGCGGCGGGAGAGGAAGCAAAAGCGAGGCTGCAGGCAGAGCTGGCCTGTTGACTAAGCTCAGAAAACAGCCACTCAAATCTCCACTGCCAAGCCTCTATCTCTCCAACACCAGATCCATGGTAAACAAGACGGATGATTTGGAATTACAGCTGGAATTACCTTATTCTATTCTATAATCGGCTGGTCAGTGCTATACTAGATACTACTGATATATCTAGTATCAGTACTAGTAATACTTAAGTGACTTACCCGTCCAATGAGGATTGTTATTTTCTTGTTTACAAGATGCCACATCTAAGGGCGGCTGACAAATCCTGAATATCTGTAGAGATAACTGTCCAGAGATTTATAAGCACGCAGTGCTTCACCACTGAACAGCGAGGGAAAGTTCATGAGGTAATTATACACGTCTGGGTATTCCACCTCTGGCAGTTCAATATCCACTGACACGGTCGTGAAAACTATGTCCGGTAAGCCATAAGGATCACTAATCTGTAGGTCATTTATTTTAGACATATATCTAGTTATCTGTTCATTAGAAAAATGAGCCGTGTAGTCCGTCGGTTTAAATTTATCCATTTTGTACACGAGTGCAGCAGTATTCAGCGGTGTTTTTTACCGACAAGATGGCGGCTGTGTACTTTCCGGTCACGTGACTGCAAGCTCTCTATACCTCATTCCTCAGAAGTTTCTTCCGTAGGGTCATAACTCATAGCTCAGCCACAGGTTTATTGTTTGGCATGACCAAATTCTCATCACGGAAAGGTAATTTCATTTCGTAATGTCCATCTTTCTTTATGGCTGATTCATCAGCAATTTTTAAAAACTTCTTGTCCTCAAAGGACAGTTCAGCCTGCTCCTCACAGGCCCTCTCAGGGAAGTCTTGATAATACTGCCTGATGAGCAGCTCCTCCAATCTAGCCACAGATATTCTGTTTGAAGAGACACATTGACTGCCATGTTCATCAGTAAACGAGCCACCACTCAATGGACCATTGATGAGCCATCCTAGTCGGGTCTTAACGGCATAAGGCCCATCTGCTTGGCTGTGTATGATTCTCCAAGGGTCTAATGCCCATGGGGCATTGGCTCCAATGAGCAGACCAATATCTGCTTTAATGGTGGCGAGTTGAACGTCTTTCAAATAAGGCCACTTTTGTATGTCTTCCTTTGTAGCAATATTTCCATGGCTCACTGGAATTCTGTCTTGTGTGAGGACTTCAGGCAGTTCTATGAAATTGGATCCTTCAAAGCTGCTCACCTCCAATCCTGTTATGCAGTGTGTACCCACAGCTCTCTCTTGCCCCATGGTTCTGAGTAGGATTTCTGTTCTTCTGCCCTCCACGTGAAGATCCTCCATCAACCTCTGTGTGCAAAAGGATGCAGAACTTCCTGGGTCTAGAAACGCATAGGTAAGGATGGCATGGTTGCTTTTAATAGACTTGACCTTCACAGGCACAATAGCAAACTTGCAGTCCGACACACCAGCCCCAGTATGCTTAGGCATGGTCATCGGATTGCTGCTGTTAACTGTACAGGCTGAGGATTGTGTAACTGGGCCACTAGGGTTGGTGGCTTGTTGCATAGAGGGTGACTTGACTGGGACTTGATGTTTTCTCTGACATATCTGACAAGTCAGATGCCTTTTACATGCACTACTGATATGGCCTTTAAGAAGACACACAAAACACATTCCGTTATTCTTTAAAAATTCAACCTTCTCCTTGTGTTACTGCAGCACCATCTGATGGCAGGATTCCATAAAGCGATCTCCTTTGCAGAAGAGGCATGGTTTACTATAGGCCATTCTTGGCTGCGTCTCCAGGTGGCTTTTAGATATGCTCCCTTCACTATGCCATGCTTTGGCTGTTACTGGGACGATGGTAGTGGCAAAGCTTTTCTTGGTTATGGGTCACTTCTGTTCAGTTGTTCTTGTGACTTTAGTAGCTAGATCCTGAATGGAGCCAAACACTGGATCTAACAATATTCTGGCTTGCTTCTCAAGGAATTCCACAATATGATGGAATCTGGTTCGGCGTTGTGTATGCTCCTGTATCTCGCATGCTTTGCTTCTCCATCGTTCCCGTAGCTTGTATGGCAGCTTAGACAAAATTAACTTTAAATTGGAAGGGGTGTCGAGCTCTGTCATATCTGGTAGACTGTTAACTATGTTACAACAGCTTCTTAAATACAATGCATAGCTGTGGAGCTCTTTACCATCTTCAGATTTTATTATATTCCATTTTAAAGCTTTCTGAATGTAAGCAGTGCTAAGGCGATATGGATCACCAAAGTGTTCATTAAGAAGGCGTCTGGCCTCTGAGTATCCAGCCTGGGCATCCATATGCAAACAGCTTTGAACTAACTCTTTAGGGCTACATCCACACGACAACGGCAACGAGATGTTATTTAAAAATATATCGCGTCCAAATGGGCAACGATCAGTAAAATATCAGGTCCATATGGCAACGCAACGCTTGCTGAAAACGATGCAATACACATGCCACACCTCTAGGGGCGCTGTAAGACGGTCCCTTCGGAGACACCAGAACAATAGAAGAAGTAAGGACGCATGCACATAAACTATTATGCGCGAGACTTCATATTAGCCACAAAGTCAGGAAAATCTGTTCGTAAAATTACATTATAATGACCAAATACAATGAAAAGTATTTTTCCAGTCTCACCTGTGAAAGGTAATCCCATGTGATCTCATTTGGACGGCAAACCTGTTGGTACAGTTAAACGCAGCTAATCTTTATTCTCCGCTTTGACCTATCCAATATGGCGGCGAGGATGACGTATGATTCTACGCGGAAGGCGGCGTCTTTAATGGTCCGGAATAAATTGAATGCTACACGTTGCTGGATTAATTTGCTCTTCTACGCCCTTTTTGAGGAATGTATTGTAGGACTTAAACCATCATCTGAAGAGGTGAGATCGCTCCTTTTTTTCTCTATTTTTGCTGGCGGGATTGACTCTGCCCTAAGGGCAGATTCTCTCTCTCTCTCTCTCTCTCTCTCTCTCACTTTGCACTATTACACAATAAATATTCACAGTGAAAATATTTTGTAAGCGCGTTTCATGAACCAAGTTATAGGATTTGTTGACAACTCGCATCGAGTTCGTTACACTTCTACCCGGCGTGAAGCACTCACAGTCATGTGGTTGTGACGTCATCGTAAACAAATCCGTTCTACTCATCCAGACGACTTCACAATGGCAATGTTGCCAGATCTTTCCATTCTGGAACCCGTTCTCAAAAAGATTGCGTTTTGGGCACCCAAAACGCCGGTGCCGTGTGGACGCCAGGCCTAAATGATAAGCAATTGTATCTGAGTCACCTGAATCCGTTGCCGTGTGGACAGGGCCTAGGTTGACCAGATGTATACTGCTCGAGGAAGTAGAGCCTATCTAGGTCATTCTCAGTCTTTTGTGCAATACAATGTTCAAAGGCATTAATGAAAGGAAGGTAACTTATTAGATCACCATTGAAAGTTGGGGAGAGAAGTCTGAAGTCTGTTTTTGATGCTGAATAATCAAATCAGCAAGCTCATTTTGAGTAACCTGCGCATTTGGTTGTCCAGGTTGAAGATTAGGTGGAGGAATGGATTGCTCCATTCTGCGCTTCCTAATTGTGGGCTGACTGACATTAATTGTAGCCGATGTTTGTGTTTGCAATGTTGGTCCAGGCAGAGTGTGTGATGCTGCTTCAGTGTTAATAATAGGCTTATGCATTGTGGGCCTTGGCTGTTTAGGTTCCTCCTCCATAATTCTCTGTAGAGGCATTTTGGGAATTGTCCCTATCCTAGTGAATTCAACAGGAAATGGCTCTGACATCGCAACAGATTTACCGGGATAGCTGTCAAGATACTCATTCATTCCATCATCTTGCATCTGCGAGACAAAGTCACCTGTGGATTGAAGCTGATCACTGGATTCATAACTCTCAAAAACCTTTAATTTAGCATCAGCTGCTGCAATATCTGTTTCAAGTTCGATCAATTCCATTTTTCTTTGAAGTTGCACCTTTTCTAGTTCGAGTGCGTGCTTTTGTTTCAAGCCGTGCGCTTTGGCCGCAAGCGCTGCCTTTTCGGCAGCCGCTTGTGCGCACAAGGATGACACCGACGAGACCTTTGAACCTGAGGATTTAGGCAGCTGGGCCATAGAAGGTTCACGCTGCACGTTCACGTGAAGAACCGGACCCTGGGCCATTAAACTTCATGCTTGGATGTTCACGTGTTGCGTCTGTTCTACTTTGACCGAGTAACCAACAATATGGACTCTTCGGATGACGACGATTGCCTCATTCTGCTTTTACTGAGACAGAGGAAGAGAAAAAGGAACAGAATTTGGAGCCGAGAACACTTCCTTCTGAGAGAAACCCGTGGTGAATTTCACCGAACATTCTATAATCTGCTTGACAATCCCGATGAAGAACTATTTTTCAATTATACCATTCAATTATATTTTTTCTGAAGTTTTCCCCTGAAAGCATAGCGTTATCTCCCTAGACCCGTTCTGATTGGCTGGCGCGGCGGTGACCGCATGCATTGACTGGAATTTCCGTCTTCACGCCTAGAAAAAAGTGTGCATGTTCATTTCACGCTTCACGCGTGAAGTGTGCAGCGTGCAACATGAACGCCGTTCTATGGCCCAGAGCAAGTCATGCTACGTTTGTCCACTTTTCTTTACACGCGTGTAGCGTGCAGCATGCAGCGTGAACCTTCTATGGCCCAGCAGCCTTAGACTCAGTCTTAGGCTGCTGGGCCATAGAAGATTCACGCTGCACGCTGCACGCTACACGTTCACGTGAAGAACCGGACCCTGGGCCATTAAACTTCATGCTTGGATGTTCACGTGTTGCGTCTGTTCTACTTTGACCGAGTAATACAACAATAACCAACAATATGGACTCTTCGGATGACGACGATTGCCTCATTCTGCTTTTACTGAGACAGAGGAAGAGAAAAAGGAACAGAATTTGGAGCCGAGAACACTTCCTTCTGAGAGAAACCCGTGGTGAATTTCACCGAACATTCTATAATCTGCTTGACAATCCCGATGAAGAACTATTTTTCAATTATACCATTCAATTATATTTTTTCTGAAGTTTTCCCCTGAAAGCATAGAGTTATCTCCCTAGACCCGTTCTGATTGGCTGGCGCGGCGGCGACCGCATGCATTGACTGGAATTTCCATCTTCACGCCTAGAAAAAAGTGTGCATGTTCATTTCATGCTTCACGCGTGAAGTGTGCAGCGTGCAACGTGAACGCCGTTCTATGGCCCAGAGCAAGTCATGCTACGTTTGTCCACTTTTCTTTACACGCGTGTAGCGTGCAGCATGCAGCGTGAACCTTCTATGGCCCAGCAGCCTTAGATACACTGTCTTCTGGACTTATCTCTGATTTGTGGATCAGATTTAGATTTTTTTCCACAGATCAACCTCATGTAAAAAGCTCTCAAACACGGCCACTTTAGGCTCATACCACTCAGTGCGATATTTTCCCTTGTCTTCGTCAGACAGCAACGCTTGAACAGATAAATGCGCTTCAGACAGTTCATTCATTGCAGTTCTTAATGCGGCAACACTTTCGTCAATCATTTCAACACTTGCATGAGCATCAAACAAAGCCCTTGTTTCATTCATTTTTCTTGTACAAACCCCCAGTTTCCCACCGCGAGTGGCGGTTAGAACTTTCAAGCTTTGTTCAATCATTGTTTCAGCATCTAATTATTTGGGCATACACTGTGCGATTTAAATACACTCCACTTAGTTATTGTTTACAGTCACTTTCGCGATCTGTGTTCAGCATTTAAAGTCCACTTGTTTAGAAATGATCACCTTCGTAATGTTTTGTTTTTAGGCCATCCCTTTGTTCTCGTTCTAAACAGGAAACTTGAGAATCCAAAGCGCTTCAGGAAATAAACTTTTACTCACGGACCGGAGACTTGTAGGACAACGTTACATCCAATAATCCTTCCAATGCTTTGTCTTCGTCACGAAGTTTCAAAGCCGACAGTCCATAGTCCATGAAAAGCTCCAAAACTTTAATCCAAGGGAGTTTTTTTACTTAATGTTGCGGCCTCCGACGCAGTTCAAAATTTGCGCGGAGACGCTCTGACGGGAGCAGCCAGTGAAGTTAATGACACGTGGGTTACTTTCTTAACTTAAACGTTTAAATAACGTTTAACGTTTATTTGTTTTAAATCCTTTTACATTTCTGTTTGCCACGGTCAAAAAACTGTGTCCCCTTCCTACTCCCGCCAGCTGATTCAAAATCACCTGTGTGCGTAAGGTGAAAGGAGGTGGGGCCATGTAGTATCTAACGTGGATCTAAATCTGTGCCCATTATTGCCCAAACACCCTGTGACACAGACTGACTACATCGGCATAATCAATAATAATATTTAACTTATTCTATTCATACTAACAAAATGAAACAACAAAATAGCAAAAATGGCTCCAACAAATGGCTTCACCAAAAGAAAATTAAAGTTCTGAATGTCCCAGCCAGAGCCCAGACCTAAATCCAATTGAAAATCTGTGGGGTGACCTGAAGATGGCTGTGCACAAGAGATGCCCTCGCAATCTGACAGATTTGGAGCGCTTTTGCAAGGAAGAGTGGGCAAATATTGCCAAGTCTAGATGTGGCAGGATGATAGACTACTACCAAAAAAGACTGAATGCTGTAATTAAATCAAAAGGTGCTTCAATAAAGTATTAGTTTAAGGGTGTATACACTTATGCAACCAGCTTATTGCATGTTTTTTATTTATATTTTTCCCCCTAACAGATTTGTTTGTTTTTCAATTGAATTGTAAATCAATTGAAAGCCCATATGAGATGACTTATATGTTGATAATGGTAAACATCTGGTTATCATTAACCATTTTAAAGTTATAGCCCTTTGAAAACCCAAGACCTTGAGTTTGATCTTTCAAGGTCACTCAAGATCAAAGATCACTGGGCCAAATAAAGCCCATATGGCACTTCCTATAAGTTGATAATGGTAAATATCTATCTACCATCAACTGTTTTCAAGTTATAGCCCTCTGAAAATCCGTGACATTGAGTTTGACCGTTCAAGGTCAAAGATCATGGTGCCAAATGAAAAGCCATATAGGTTTTCCTATATGCTCATAATAGTAAACATCTGTCTATTGGCAACCATTTTTGAGTTATAATGGAAAATGTTATTTTGACCGAAAGGTTGACCTTTCCGGTGACTTTGACCTTCACCTTGACCCGATTACCCTCAAAATTTAATCAGGTAATCTATGGACCATTGCCCACCTACCCTGAAAATTTGAACCTAATTGTTATAACCGTCTAGACGCTAGATTGTTAACAGGCAGACAAACAAACAAACAAACCGCACTGACTACAATGTCTCACCTCGCTTACTCTGTTGTGGGCGAGGTAAAAAATAATAAATGTATTGTATGCATCACACAAGCATGAACACTACAAACTTCAAAATGGAGAAGTGGCAAAAAGTGTGGGCATTTTATTCCAAGCTAAAAGCTCCAATGTCTTATAATTGGGCCCATTACATTATCCCACATTCTATAACACTGTCTGAACAATATCTCACTGGAAGAACAGGAAACCTATTGAGGATTCCAGGACAAGTAGTATTACAGAGAACCTGGAATTAAGGCCTATTTTATATGGCCTCTGGACAATTGGGCCCTTTCTACAGAAAACCACAATCAACTAAAAATATACAGAGTTTTCAATAAACAAAACAAAGAACATTACATTCATTCCATGTCAGCTCTTTTTTTTTTTAATAATTTTTATTTATTTATTTATTTATTTATTTATTTATTTTTGCACAACTTCTCCCACAGTTCAGGAGTTAGTTGCCTTTTGTGAGAGCAGTAAACCATGCCTGCAAAAGAAGAGAGATGCTCCACTGGTGGCGATGATGGCAAAGTGGTGCTGAATCTCACAAAAAGTAGCTTGATCAGTGGATATGAATTCAGTGAAGACAGATCCTTCCTGGGATCCTCCAGGAAGTGAAGGGTCTCTAACTTTGCTTTGGTTGTTTGGTAAAAACTCTGTATCCACCTGGCTGTCATTTCCTCTTGCTGGGAATGAAGACAGTCGACACAGACAGTGAAACAAAACATGCCCCTGTCTCAACTTTTTTTTTTAAATGTGTTGCTGACATCAAATTCAAAATGAGCATATTTTTCAAAAAACACTAATAGTTCTGTTTCAACATTTGGTACGTTGTCTCCGTGATTTGCAAATTAACGCATTCTGTTCTTATTTACAGTTTACACAGCGTCCCAACTTTTTCACAAAACCCATTTACATTCAACACAGGAATTTTCTTTTTAATGCAAAAATGTAACAATGTGATCATTATGAAGCGCAAAATATGACAAAGGAGACCCCGAACTGTTGAGCAACTGAAATTGTATATCAGGCAAGAATGGGACATTTCTCTTTCAAAACTATAGCAATTGGTCTCCTCAGTTCCCAAACGTTTACAGTGTTGTTAAAAGTAGAGGTGATGCAACACAGCCCATATGGAAAAGAAATAGAAGAAACTTATAAAAAATATAACTTTCCATCACCTTCAGTTTATGTTTCATGTATTATGCATCATATAAGGAATACGATTTACTCCTGAAAGTGGCCACTTTTGCATTACTATATTGTTCTGATAAATACGCAAATTATACAAGTTTCATTTTGTTCAAATTTACTGAGGATCTTATATCTGTTTTCACTGTTGTATGCTTTACATACAAGTTTCAGACAAAGGACATACAAATTTTATAAGATTTATCTACATCTTTTCCATATGGGAGTGGTAAACATGCCCCGTCTCAACTTTTTTTAAACGTGTTGCCGAAATCAAATTCAAAATGAGCATATTTTTCAAAAAACACTAACATTTCTTCGTTTCAACATTTGATATGTTGTCTCTGTGATTTGCAAATTAATACATTCTGCTCTTATTTACAGTTTGCACAGCGTCCCAACTTTTTTGGAATTGGGGTTATACCTTAAGGCAGTTTCCAAAGTCCACCACCGTAGCTTCTTTCCTTTCCATCTGAGCAGTCCACAACGAGTGTGCTCAGTGGTGGACACAACAGCATGTGTCAAATGATTTACTTGCTTTTATCCAAAGACAGTGATAGGCTACATTTAGTAGTTCAATTGTCAGACTGGCGATGAAGGTAACAGGGTAATAAAATAACATTTTATTAAGTATTTTAAGTATTTCAAATACACAAAATACAATGGGACCAATAATCGTAAATTAGAGTTATTATTTCAAATCAAATCAAATCAAGTTTATTTGTACAGCGCTTTTAACAATAAACATTGTCGCAAAGCAGCTTTACAGAATTTGAACGACTTAAAACATGAGCTAATTTCATCCCTAATCTATCCCCAATGAGCAAGCCTGTGGCGACGGTGGCAAGGAAAAACTCCCTCAGACGACATGAGGAAGAAACCTCGAGAGGAACCAGACTCAAAAGGGAACCCATCCTCATTTGGGCAACAACAGACAGCCTGACTATAATATTAACAGTTTTAACAGGTATAACCCTCAACTGTCCTCATGGGGCCGTCCTTCACAGGAGTGGGGCGATAAAACTCCGACCAGACACAGGGCACCAGGATGGATCAAGCAGGTCCGAGGGGCAGAAGAGGCCAGCATCTCAATCCCAGGATCAACATGTAACTCAGAGGGACAGATGGGGGGGGAGAGAAAGAAAACACGTTGTTAGGTATGCCCTAAAAATGACAAGTATTAAATCTGTGTGGTAGGCTCGCAGAGACGAGAGTCTTTACATCAGGCATGACGCACAATGGCATGTTAATATGGTAAAAAATATATCATGACCTGCTCTGGCTGGATGCTTGATTGGGTGATGGGAGCACACTCCTCAGCAATGATGAGATGCAGATGGGACCCTTAGGCCTGGCCAAGACAATTCAGTTACATTTCACTGGGTCTGGGACATGCGACAGAACGTCTGACGGCCGATTCCCTGCAGGCTACGATAGCCAGTCGAGGTCCCCACCGTCTCCACCAAAAGATTTCCTGTTGACTCCATGTAACTCAGAGGGACAGATTTGGGGTGGGGGGGGGGGAAGAGAAAGAAAACACAGGTGGTTAGGTATGCCCAATGTCACCTGAATAAGTAGGAACAGTATACATATTGCACCGAGTACAAGCAGGGACTCCGGCAACTAACTATGACAGCATAACTAAAAGGAGAGAGCCAGAAGGTAACACAGGCATGAGGGAGCCCCGGGACATAAAGCAGCCAGCCACTGCACCGTCAACAAACTCGAGTGAGCAAGCGAGTGGGGACTGACAGCATCCATACATCCCAGTTTACCAAAACACTCTATGTCTGAGGACCCTCCAGATCTACTCCTTTACCTCATAAACACCATTAACAAAAGGCTTGACTAAACAGATATGTTTTCAGCCTAGACTTAAATGCTGAGACTGTGTCTGATTCCCGAACATTACTTGGAAGGCTGTTCCATAACAGTGGGGCTTTGTAAGAAAAGGCTCTGCCCCCTGATGTAGCCTTCACTATACGAGGTACCAGCAGATAGCCTGCACCTTTTGATCTAAGTAGGCGTGGCGGGTCATAGAGGAGCAGAAGTTCACTCAGGTACTGTGGTGCGAGACCATTTAGTGCTTTAAAGGTCAATAGTAGTATTTTATAATCAATACGAAATTTGATTGGGAGCCAATGCAGTGTGGATAAGACAGGCGTGATGTGGTCATATTTTCTAGTTCTAGTAAGGACTCTTGCTGCGGCATTTTGAACTAACTGGAGCTTGTTTATGCACTTATTGGAACATCCAGACAGTAAGGCATTACAATAATCCAACCTGGAGGTAACGAAAGCATGGACTAGTTTTTCTGCATCATGCAATGACATTAAATTTCTTATCTTTGCAATATTTCTGAGATGAAAGAAAGCTATCCGGGTGATGTTATCAATGTGAGTTTCGAATGAAAGACTGGGGTCAATAATCACTCCGAGGTCTTTTACTGCTGCACGTGAAGAAACGGAAAGGCCATCCAGAGTTACTGTGTAATCAGAAAACTTACTTCTAGCTTTATGTGGTCCTAGCACAAGTACTTCAGTCTTGTCAGAGTTAAGCAGAAGGAAATTTATAAGCATCCAGTGTCTAATGTCCTTAACACATTCCTCAATTTTATTAAGCTGGTGTCTCTCATCAGGTTTTGCAGAGACATACAACTGTGTGTCATCAGCATAACAGTGGAAACTAATACAATGTTTACGAATAATATCGCCCAAAGGTAACATATATAGAGAAAAAAGCAGTGGACCCAAGATAGAACCTTGTGGAACACCAAACTTTACCTCGGTACGTCTAGAAATATCACCATTTATATCGACATACTGATAACGATCAGTTAGATAAGACCTGAGCCAGGAGAGGGCCATTCCCTTAACTCCCACAACATTTTCTAGTCTATCCAGAAGAATGGAATGATCAATGGTATCAAATGCTGCACTAAGGTCAAGCAACACAAGTAGCGAGACACAGCCCTGATCAGACGCCAACAGTAGGTCGTTTACTACTTTAACCAGAGCTGTCTCTGTGCTATGATGAGGTCTAAATCCTGACTGATACATTTCATGGATGTTATTCCTATGTAAATATGAGCATAACTGCTGTGCCACAGCTTTTTCAAGGATCTTGGAGATAAAGGGGAGGTTTGATATTGGCCGATAATTGGACAGCTGACAGGGATCAAGGTCAGGTTTTTTAATCAGGGGTTTGATAACTGCTAGTTTAAAGGATTTGGGTACATAGCCAATCATAAGAGAAGAATTTATTATTTTTAGAAGCGGTTCAATTACTTCAGGTATTATCTGTTTGAATAGATGTGTCGGTAAGGGATCTAGTACGCAAGTTGAGGCTTTTGATGTAGAGATTAATGAGAGTAATTCAGTTTCTTTTAGGGGAGTAAAACATTCTAACTGATGATCTGATACAGTTATATTGTTAACTACAAGGTCGCTTTCATTGTCTAACCTTAAATTAGTAGTTTGAATTTTTTGTCGGATATTCTCAATTTTGTCATTAAAAAAATTCATGAAGTCGTTGCTACTACATACTGCAGGTGTGCATGTGTTGATAGTGGACTTATTCCTGGTTAATTTTGCTACAGTATTAAATAGGAATCTATGATTATTTTTGTTATCTTCTATTAGGGAGGAGAGATATGTTGATCTCGCAGCACTAAGAGCTTTTCTATACTTCAGGAAGCTCTCCTTCCACGCCAATTTGAACACTACCAATTTTGTTTGACGCCATTTACGTTCCAATTTTCGAGTGGTCTGTTTTAATGTGCGAGTGTCATCATTATACCAGGGTGCTAATTTTTTGTCTCTGACCATTTTCCTTTTTAGAGGAGCTACATTATCTAAAGTATGGCGGAATGTTGACTCTAAGCATTCAGTTGCCTGATCGAGTTCTGCAGGGGCTGACAATGACCCAATCAAAGTTGATAACTCTGGGAGATCATTTATAAAGCTCTGTGCAGTAGTTGACGTGAAAGTACGTTTAATACAGTAGCGTGGTGAGGTGCATATATTATTACTCAGACATATTTTGAATGAGATGAGACAATGATCTGAGATAACTTCAGACTGTGGAAGTATGACTATATTGTCTACGTTTAATCTGAATGTTAGTATTAGATCAAGGGTGTGACCACCATTATGGGTCGGTCCTATGACATTCTGCTTAATCCCGACTGAATCTAAGATGGACACAAACGCTGTTTTTAAAGGGTCTTCTGGGTTATCGAAGTGAATATTAAAATCTCCGACAACTAAAGCTTTGTCTAAGGAAATAACCAAATCTGAGATAAAATCTGCAAATTCAGAAAGAAACTCAGAATATGGCCCCGGGGGCCTGTAAATAATAAGCAATGGAATTAACTGGGTAGACTTATTTTTTGAGGCTACATACATTATATGAGTATGAAGAACTTCAAATGTATTAAATTTATAACCAGGTTTGTGTGTTACACCTAGATAATCGTTATAAATAACCGCGACGCCTCCTCCTCTGCCAGTTAGACGAGGCTGGTGTATATAACTGTATCCAGGAGGACTCGCTTCATTTAATGCTATATATTCATTTGGCTTAATCCATGTTTCTGTTAAACACAGTACATTAAACTCCTGATCAGTAATGAGTTCATTAACCATTAGCGCTTTAGATGTAAGAGATCTAATATTTAATAGCCCCACCTTTAGATCAAAGGTGCTGGCAGCAGCTGTACAGTCAGTCTGATCTAATTTTATATTGATTAGGTTACTGGAACAAACTCTCTGAAAATTTCTACCTTTTTGTTGAGCTCGGGGAACAGACACAGTCTCGATGTAGTGGGCCCTGAGTGACGACTCTGTGCAGCTAGCAGACAGTCGGTTTAGCCTGTTCGTCTGCTCCCTGGCCTTGGCTCTGGATTGTCAGAAATTAACTAGGCCTGTTCTGAGACTATGACCTATGCTGCAGGAAATGAGAGCAGCACCTTCCTGAGTGGGATGGATACCGTCCCGCCCTAACAGGCCAGCAGTGCCCTCAAAATTAGCCCAATTATCTATAAAGCCCACACTGTTTTCAGAGCACCACCTGGACAGCCAGCAGTTCAGCGACCATAACCTGCTGTAAGCTACATCGCCACGCCGCATTGGGATGGGGCCAGAGCATACTACAGCATCGGACATCGCCTTCGCTAATTTAAACACCTCTACAAAGTTACTCTTAGTAACCTCAGACTGACGAAGGCGTATATCATTAGCTCCTGCATGGATAACTATCTTTGAGAACCTATGCTTGCCTAGGACCCTAAGATTACCTGCTATGTCCGGCGCCCTGGCTCCCGGTATACACCTGACTAAAGCTGCTGGTGCCCCTAAAGGCTGAGCTAATTTCACATGCCGTATGATAGAGTCCCCTATAACCAGAGCTCTTTCAGGTTTCTCAGTGGGTGCATCACTAAGGAGAGCAAACCTGTTCGACACGTGACGCGGAGAGGAGTGGTGCTCCCGTGGGCGAGCCTCAGCGGTAGCTTTGGCTCTACGCTTATGCCGCCGAGCCGTCACCCATTCGCCCCGCTGTAAGGGCTCTAATGCCGGAGTTGGAGGATTGCTAACTCCACCTAGGGCGTCCAGACTTTCCCTAACAGAAACTACACTGTTCTCACGCTCACTAACCTGCTCTAAAACCTGGACACGCGCTTCTAGCACTGAAATCTTCTCCGTCAGAGAGCTAACTAATCTGCACTTATCACAAGTAAAGCTAATAGAGCTATCGCTAGTGACGGAGGAAGAATGACTAAACATCCTGCACTCAGCACACTGAACAGGCTGAAGGTGTGCCATGATGAAAAGATTCACGTACCTTAAATGAAGATCTGTTGATATTAAAGCAGATCAGATGGCCTCCGCTTGTGGAGGAGAAAAAAAGAAAGCTTCCGGTCTCGGGGTTCTTCCGAAAAAAGAAAGAGAAAAAACCGGAAAAAAAAAAAACCGGAAAAAGGAAAGCGAAAGTGAAAAGTACAAAAATGAAAGCGACAGTATAATAAAAATGAAGACGATACTGGAAATTTATTTATAGAAAAAAGTTAAAAAAAGGATTAGTAATTAACGCCGGCACTCGCGGGAAAAAAGATTCGGCGCGAATTATTTCATTTTGGTTTCCCTGTTTATTATTTGTTCTGTTTTTAGTTGAAAAAAGGAAAACAAACACGAATCTCTCATTTTTTGGTCATACAGAAAAACAGGAAAACGAAATAGTGAGTCGTTTTTTTGTTTTTCGTTTTCCAGATTGAATGGAATACTTGAATGATCGGATGATACACGGACCATACACGGACCTATTTTGTTATAAATTGCATTTGATTTTTTTTCGTCCACCAAAATACAAATTACAAAATATTCAAAAGTAATTAAATGCATATTTTAAACACATTTAATTAAAATACTGCCCATCTCTGAAAATAGTTTATCCATTTTTAAATTTTTTATTTAAGCACTAGTATTTCCTTCAGGAAATGCAGATCTAGTTGTTGTTGGCATAATAGTGATTCAAAAAAAATTTCAAATTCTGTTTTCCAAGCTTCACCCTGATCATTCACTGCTATGTGTGCAATTAATCTTTTATGGAGTATTGTGGGCGTGGGACTCGTCTGACGAGTTTCAAGGAGTCTACCGAGCGACAAAAATAGTTGATGCTGTTAAAAATTGCGACAGAAAAGTTTGCGCATGCGCGATGAAAACAAAACCAATATTTGGGTTCGGCTGCAAGTACAAGCTTCATGTCTCAAGTAGAGTAGTCCAATTACAGCTGCGTCTGTGACGTCAGCTCTATAAGCCTATTCAAATGAAACTGCTTGGCCAACACTCCTTAGCAGCCAGGAAGTTACCTTCTTTGAGTCGTTTGTCTTGATTCTGACCAGTAGGAACAGTTGCATCACTCGACAGATAAAACCTAAGTTTTATGTTCGACAGCGTCAACTCTCAACACTGACAGTTTACATGTTAGAAGTTGGACCTGAATCTCGCGTCAATATTTGACAGCAACAACTGTTCTCGATACACCGGGACATTGTCTTGAACTACTGCTGCTTTGAAAACTCGAGACCGGGAGCAATCAATCTCTCGGTTTAAAAATGGTCAGCGACGGACAAGTACATAATTTATTTTAAACGGGATAGACATAGATAATTTTCATCCTAAATTCGATGTTGTTTTAGATGTCTTGTTTGTAACCTTCAACTAGTACCCATTTTATTCCAAGTCGTAAAAATACTTGGGTCGGGACCGAAAAACTCGGAGCTCCACATGCCTGCTGAATTATAACTTTAAATGGATTTTTTTTTTACGACATCAAGCCTTTAAACGCCCGACCCCATCACGGCGCAGAGCAGAGGTATGTGCTCATCTCTCAACAACTCCAAACCAGCTGTCATCAAATGAATAATTTTCGATGTTGACATATAAACGTGTACAAATATGTGAAAGTATCTTATGTTAGCATTAATTTAGATTTGTAGAAGTTGTATTGTAAGCTATAAACGTGTGATAGAAAAAAACGCATAGCATCAAATTACACATTGTCAGGATTTAGGACGCCACAGAAGTAAGAGACCATGTTTGACACCGACAGGCTTTTGACAAAGAAATACATTGTTTTTCAAAGCCACTCAAAACAATACCTTTATCACATATTTAGGCTTTTTGCATACAGCTTTTCACTTGGATTTGGCCTTTAGTTCTAACCGTCATCGCCTTCGCTGTTTTGTAGCTTTTCTACTGCGGTCTCGTTATCAAACCATCGGAGTTTCTTGGTTTCACTATCAGACGCTGAACTGTACGCGAGGCGGAGCAGCGAGTATGGAAAGCCAGAAGGGTCTTTAAAACGTCTTTGAAAGATTAAAAAAAAAAAGTAGTTTACTAGACACTAAGATGTACATTAATTATAATTATATAGTGCATTAATGCATACTGGATTGGAGGAATTATTAAATATCTTCCACTGATTAGTTTTTCAATGTAATAGAATTGGTGTCTGGTAGTGGCTGGGGTTGAATATTGTTTGATAAATTGTGTGGTATAGAAAGTTTGTGCACACATTAATCAAATATACCATGCATTGAGAGGCTCCACGGTCACTACATGCCCCAATACACAGTCCTTCTTCTCTGTCTTCTTTTCCTACGTTATGGCACGGAAAAATCCCAGAGCTTGGGGTTCCTGTGTTAGAAGTCATGTATTTCGTAAACTGCTAGCTCCATGGCCAGTCTATCAACCTTACTTTGATCATGAATCAATAAAGATTACTTGGTCCAACATGTTGATAATATTGATCTAAACAGTCCCCGTCCCCTCCCCACTTCAGCTAAGAAGAAAACTTCCAGTGTACTCTGCCGGCACTACCATTTTGGAAATCACATGATGCATTGCTGCGGGCTGATTGGTTGAAAGGTGAGTGATGTTGAATTCGTCTGCAAGAAACCACGCACCGATATTTTAAATGTGAACTGTCAAAATGAGTAACAAAAATGGGACTAAAGGCTCACAACGTACCGTGTCATGGTATGGAAGGGTTGGAAATTAAACAAGTGGTACACAAAGTCTAAATTTATGATGCACTATGTGGCTTCAAATCCTTATTCTCAAGTTTATTTGGGAGCACTGATTGGGGGATACTGATGGGTAAAACAGCACGGTGCGTAAAGTTCCCGAACACTATTCGAGCTTTGGTCAATCAGCATGCAAGAATGCAATCGCATGATTTTCAATCATGGTGGCGCTGGTGGAGATGAACTTCTTGGCTCAATTCAGAAAATCGGCAGCAGGGGACACTAATATTGATTTGAAGTTACCGAAATGTTGATTCGAGAAACCTTTGTTTTGTGATCAGAGACCAATAGATTGTATGTGGAGTGGACTGTTCATGAATTACAGCTTTGAGGATTTTTCCATGTCATAACTTGTAGGAAAAGAAGACTGAGGAGGATTGTGTACTGGGGCATGTGTACTAGCAACTGTGAGTGGCTCCGGTTGAAATTATGGATTCTCTGAGGTGACTGGCATAGTACTATTTTCTGAGGGGTGCAGCCCCTCAGAAAATAGTACTATGTTAGTTACAGAAGAGAATTCATAATTATTGGTTCCTCTCAGTGCATGGTATATTTGATTTATAGTCCTTATCAAAAATTCCAAACTAAGTGTTAACTACAAATAACTAGAAATAAATCTGGAAAAAAAAATCACTAGGCATGATCATATGTAAATCTACACACAGAAATGCTCACGGAGCCACAGCTGTGACTCAAGTTAGCCATATAGCTTGAAATTGTGATGCCGTATACCATGACTGATTCACACCATATCCCCCCCCTTTTTTTTTAAATAAATATTGTGAGATACATTACTTAATCAATTGTGGAATTATTTTATGTCACATGAGCCATCCTTGGCCAATCCCTGCACAGGAATTTTTTTGATGAGGGATATAATTTTTGTTTAGGTTCACTGGGTCAAATATCAAATGATTTATAGTTCATATATGCAATCAGCATAATATACTAAAGAATCTTTAATAGATTCAGGAAGTTTGTCATATGCATAGTAAAAACACGGAGGTTCAGACGATGCAATGAAATTCTTACTTTGTTGCTCTTCTTACACACAACGATAATGCACACTCAACAAACACATGACAGAAAGATGCACCAAAAAAAAGGGGGAATAAATGTAGTAAAACTAAATGGGTAAAAGAAGTGCAAAAAAACCTGAGTTAATTTGTAAAGTAACTCTGTGCTTTGTGCAAACAGGTACGGTAGCTGCAGTGGGGATGCTGGAGAATCGGAGTGCAGTATTTAGTGTGTTGTTTTGTTCAGGAGCCTGACAGCCTGTGGATAGAAACTGTTTGTGAGTCTTGTAGTCTTTGATTTGACACTCCGGTAGCGTCTCCCTGACTGTGTTGTGGGTGTGTGTGGTCCTTAATAATGTTATGGGCCCTCCTGATGACCCTGGTGTTGTAAATGCCCTGTAGTGATGGGAAGGCTGTTCCAGAAATGGACTGAACAGTCTTTATCACCCACTGGAGAGCCTTACTGTCCTGAGCAGTGCAGTTTCCACACCACACTGTGATGGAGCTGATGACGCTCTCGACTGTGCATCTGTAGAAGTTGCTGAGGATTTTGGTTGTCATGCCAAACTTCCCCAGCTTTCTCAAGAAATACAGTCTGTGCTGTGACTTCTTCAGAAGCTGCCGAGTGTTGTGAGACCAGGGGAGGTCCTCACTGATGTGAGTGCCGAGGAACTTAAAAGTTCTTACCCTCTCCACCTCTGTCTCCCCAGTGTATACTGGGGCATGCTGCTCACTCCTCCTCCTAGGATCAATAATCATATCCTTGGTCTTATCTGTATTTAAGGAGAGATTATTTTCCTGGCACCAGGCCACCAGTCCTGCCACCTCTCTCCTATATGCTGTCTCCTCTCTACCGGTAATCAGTCCAATGAATGTGGTGTTGTCCACAAACTTTTTATAATGCTTGTGTTGGACTCAGAGGCCACACAGTCAATAGTATGAGTATGTTAAATTTGAGCCCATTTTACTACAGTGTATTGACTTTTTTTTTTTTGATTGCCTTTCAGGAAGCACTCTCCAAACCTATTGAACACTCACCACATGTGTCAGGCTCATACATGACTTAACTGGGGGTGGTTGGGGGCACGGGCGCAGATAGAGGGGGGGACGGGGGGAATTCGTCCCACCCAGGTTTAAATTCACCTCGTTCGGTCCCCCCCACTTATAGGGAGGAAAAACTGTCTATGCTGTCTTTCTTTGCATAAGGCAAACCTCACGGAAAAATCAAAAGACTAATTACCATTCGGTTTATTGAGGTGCACAGCAGTACAGACATAGTTGCAACTGCGCAGACTGCACGGGTTGCGAGCTCAAGCTTGGTTGCTATGGTTACCCACAACAAGTTTGACAGGCATATCGGGGACAGCGCCTCCTAGTTCAGGACCCCAACACGGCATGATGAAGGGTGCCGAAAGGCAGAAAACGATTGCATCGTTTTTTCAAAAAACAACAACTGTAAGTAAACTGTGCCTTACTTTATCATATCACCTTACAATTTTTTGATAGTCTGTTCAAAGTAATGTCGTAGTGAAAGTAAAATCGTACGGAGTAGAGATGCCTTTCTGGTAGCCTCCTTCTTTCGGTGGTAGCCTGTAGATACAGTGCTCAGAAGGCAGTTTTAATGTTTAATCTGGCATTCCCTGCCATAATTTCAGCGAGCATATTGTTTCATAAGGAAACTTTGCGAAGAGTTGTTGACTGACTGCCGCTCACGCAACACACAGGCACAGTTAGAAAGTCAGGATGCACTGGTTTACACTTTACACACACACACACGTAGTCCAGCCTTTCGCTATGTTTACAGTTGGAACTTAGCGGTTTTAAAACTAGTTTTGCAGTTTCTGTGCGTGATGATAATGTGTAAACTTTGGATTTCATTAGGCTATGTTAAAATGTTATCATTGTCCTGGCCTGCAGGTAGTTCCTGGTGATGGCAGTGAGGGAGGTGAAATAACATGTATACACACTATCGTTCAAAAGTTTAGGGTCACCCAGACAATTTTGTGTTTTTCCATGAAAAGTCACACTTTTATTTACCACCATAAGTTGTAAAATGAATAGAAAATATATAGTCAAGACATTTTTCTGGCCATTTTGAGCATTTAATCGACCCCACAAATGTGATGCTCCAGAAACTCAATCTGCTCAAAGGAAGGTCAGTTTTATAGCTTCTCTAAAGAGCTCAACTGTTTTCAGCTGTGCTAACATGATTGTACAAGGGTTTTCTAATCATCCATTAGCCTTCTGAGGCAATGAGCAAACACATTGCACCATTAGAACACTGGAGTGAGAGTTGCTGGAAATGGGCCTCTATAGACCTATGGAGATATTGCACCAAAAACCAGACATTTGCAGCTAGAATAGTCATTTACCACATTAGCAATGTATAGAGTGTATTTCTGATTAGTTTAAAGTGATCTTCATTGAAAAGAACAGTGCTTTTCTTTCAAAAATAAGGACATTTCAAAGTGACCCCAAACTTTTGAATGGTAGTGTGTGTGTGTGTGTATATATATATATATATATATATATATATATATATATATATATATATATATAATATATATATATATATATATACACACACATATATATATACACAGAATGGAATCATTTGCTGATAGCTCAGTCCCCCCAGTTCAAAAATCCTATCTGCGCCCCTGGGTGGGGGAGTCATTTTGACAGTTGCTCATAAAGTATTCTTAAGTTCCATATAATTTAACTCCTTTATGTATTAACTAAATGAGTATTACAACAATCTTTGTGTGAAAATTGTCATTTTTACTTTGTAAAATAAAGTTGACAGAACAATACAAGAGAATTTTTTAAAATAACTTTTTGTTCATTGACTTTTTAAACAGGGGCGGCACGGTGGTGTAGTGGTTAGCGCTGTCGCCTCACAGCAAGAAGGTCCGGGTTCGAGCCCCGTGGCCGCTGAGGGCCTTTTCTGTGCGGAGTTTGCATGTTCTCCCCATGTCCGCATGGGTTTCCTCTGGGTGCTCCGGTTTCCCCCACAGTCCAAAGACATGCAGGTTAGGTCAACTGGTGACTCTAAATTGACCGGAGGTGTGAATGTGAGTGTGAATGGTTGTCTGTGTCAGCCCTGTGATGACCAGGCGACTTGTCCAGGGTGTACTCCACCTTTCACCCGTAGTCAGCTGGGATAGGCTCCAGCTTGCCTGCGACTCTGTAGAACAGGATAAAGCGGCGAGAGATAATGAGATGAGATTGCAAGTACATGCATCCATTATCTGTAGCCGCTTATCCTGTTCTTTGTAGTACATAGTTAATTATTAAATATATGCAAAACATTTATTAATATATTTCAATATGTTATGGAATTGCACATGGATAGCATAATGTCACATTGATATCACCACATTTTAAATTAAATTTAACTCAATTAGTAGGCAAGTGATTATCTAATTTATGCCGCTTTTCCACTACCAACGCGGCTGAGTTGGGCTGAGCCGTGCCGTGCTGAGTTGGGCTGAGTCGAGCTGAGTGGGGCTGTTGGAGTTGCATTTCGACTACAACTGCGCTGAACTGTGCTGGCTGGAAGTGGGTGGACACATTGGGTGGAGTTAGCGAAAGTGGGTGGACGTCACGTGATGTCGTTAGGCGGCGCAAACAGTGACATCAGTGACCTTTTAAGCGGTAGTCTCACGACCCGGATAGTAAACAATAAACATGGAGGACATGGAGTCGTTAGTGTTGCTGGTCTTGGTGCTGTGGCTTGTTGTCACCGACAACGCCAACAGATACTGGCAAGAGCGTATAGATGAGGCGAGGCGCATAAGGCTTCAGAAATTCTCATAATTCGTAATTCTTCTTCCGGGTTTACGGTGTTTACAGATCCCAGCGTGCTCATGGGGCGTGTGTGGGCATGTGAGGACACTCCTCCTCACCAATCAGTGCACAGGGAAGTGTCTCCTCACGCCCCTAGCCCCACTCGGCTCGGTTTGGCTCGCTTCAGCCCCACTCCAAAACCATGTGAGTTTTGGGTGCTGAGTGAGGCTGAAGTGAGCTGAGTCGTGCTGCTCTGGGGTAGTTGAAATGTGAGCCCTGTCGGGCTGAAGTGAGCTGAAAAAGGGTAGTGGAAAAGGGCCATTAGTGTCCTAAATGAGACCAATTGCTGCACCTGTAACAACTGAGAAAAAGAACAGTTGAAATAATCATGGCTGCACTCCAGAAAATCCGCTACAAAGTGCTACTTGTCTGGCCAGCAGGTCTAGTTTTAACTGTTGAAGGGCCATCCGCTCTTGATGGTGCCGCTCCCTTTGGTCATGCAGGTCTCGGAGCAACTGGAGCTGCTCCTTCTCAGAGTTGAGCAGCTCCTGGCTGCACCAACACTCTTGGCCAGCTGTACTGTGGCTGCCTGCAGCCTGGGAAATGCAAATCTGCAGTTTGGGAAGTGGTCAGCCGAGAGGGTACAGGGGGTGGGGAGGTACTGTGGTCTGGGGAGGCAGGTGATTGGATGGATGCCTCCTTCACATGCCAAATGCCACTTGGCTGCATACTGATTTATAAGGGACATTAAGCTCTTGAATGGGGAACAGTGAAATGAGTAGAAACAAGGAAAGCATTTTACTGAATTATTTGGCTTATTTGCCCATTCTTTCATGTGAATATTTGTTCATTTAATAATTAAAAAATACACACACATGGAATAAAACATTTTATTGTCCAAAAATGTAAAAGTTTCAATTATTAATTAGCACATATGTAGTGCTTCATTACAATACATATTTTAAGCACTTTATATTTCACTGTAGTGGGGCGGTTTAGCTTGAATATTCAAAAGGATTGTGCATTTTGTGATACAAGCATCAAATTTGGCACAAATGTACATTGATATATGGCGAACATTTTCAGATATTGAGCCACTCGGAATTCTCTCTTCATGTCCGCCATATTGGAATTCAAAATGGACGCCATTTGAAGTCTACATTTTCGATTATCTTTGGGTCTAATGCTGCTATTGACTCGATTCTGGTGTCCAAATGTATGTTTTGGGGGGCAAGGAATCCAATGGTAACAGTCTGCATCGCATATTTTGTACCAATGAGCCGCCATATTGGATTTCAAAATGGCCGTTGTTTGAAATCTACATTTTCGATTATCTTTGGGTCTAATGCTGCTATTGACTCGATTCTGGTGTCCAAATGTATGTTTTGGGAGGAAAGGAATCCGATGGTTACAATCTGCATTGTGTATCTTTATAAATTAGCCAACATATTGGATTTCAAAATGGCCGCCACTTGAATTCTACATGTGCGATTACCTCTGGGTCAAATATTTTTATAGTACATGACAATATTTGCTGGTATCCATTTTTCAAAATGACATACTTTATTACAATACTCCACTTAATTCATGAGAGATGAATATTCATCATGTATTTTTGACAAGACAACATTTTACTCAAAGTCTGTGAAGTAAAAATTGTTTTGACAAGTTTGAGTTATTGATTAGATTCTGTGTTGTTCTAGGTTTGATATGGAACCTGAAGGAGTTCCAACAGTTAAGCAATAGGCTAATTATCCTAAAGTAGGTGAAGGTGACGGGCAGCACGGTGGTGTAGTGGTTAACACTGTCGCCTCACAACAAGAAGGTCCTGGGTTCGAGCCCAGCGGCCGACGAGGGCCTTTCCGTGTGGAGTTTGCATATTCTCCTCATGTCTATATGGGTTTCCTCTGGGTGCTCCAGTTTCCCCCACAGTCCAAAGGCATGCAGGTTAGGCTAACTGGTGACTCTAAATTGACCGTGAGTGTGAATGGTTGTCTGTGTCTATTGCCGCTTTTCCACTACAAACGCGGCTGAGTTTGGCTGAGCCGTGCCGTGCTGAGTCGGGCTGAGCGGGGCTGTTGGAGTTGCATTTCAACTACAACTGCGCTGAACCGTGCTGGCTGGAAGTGGGTGGACACATTGGGTGGAGTTAGCGAAAGTGGGTGGACGTCAGGTGATGTCGTTAAGCAGCGCAAACAGTGACATCAGTGAGCTTTTAAGTGGTAGTCTCACGACCCGAATAGTAAACAATAAACATGGAGGACATGGAGTCGTTAGTGTTGCTGGTCTTGGTGCTGTGGCTTGTTATCACCGACAACGCCAACAGATACTGGCAAGAGCGTATAGATGAGGCGAGGCGCATAAGGCTTCAGAAATTCTCGTAATTCGTAATTATTCTTCTTCCGGGTTTGCGGTGTTTACAGATCCCAGCGCGCTCGCGGGGCGTGTGTGGGCATGTGAGGACACTCCTCACCAATCAGTGCACAGGGGAGTGTCTGCTCACGCCCCCAGCCTCAGTCGGCTCGCTTTGGCTCGCTTCAGCCCCACTCCAAAACGGTGCGAGTTTTAGGGGCTAAGCAGGGCTGAAGCGAGCCGAGTCGTGCTGGCTTTTGGTAGTCGAAACGCGAGCCGTGTCGGGCTGAAGCGAGCTGAAGTGAGCTGAAAAAGGGTAGTGGAAAAGGGCCATATGTGTCAGCCCTGTGATGACCTGGCAACTTGTCCAGGGTGTACCCCGCCTTTCGCCCGTAGTCAGCTGGGATAGGCTCCAGCTTGCCTGTGACCCTGTTGGAGAGAATAAGTGGCTACAGATAATGGATGGATGGATGGATGGATGGATGGATGGGTGGATGGAAGGGTGAAGGTGACTGCATTGTCAAGCAGGAGAAGGTGTGTGTTCCTGAAAGTTTAACTGGAACAACTAGATAATGCTGATGAACAAGAATGAGCATCTATTCCGTCCTCTGCCTCTTGGTTACTTACTCAGTCACTGACTTTTGGTGGATGACTTCCTCATGATTGTACCAAATTCTTTCCTTTTTTAAAAATGATGGATTTAATATTGCTCTGTGGGTGCTCCAAGTTTGGGATATTTTTTTAATAACCAAACCCTAATTGACACTTTTTCAGAACCTTGTCCTGCATGTGTTTTCATAGGTTATTGGTTTTCATGATGCTGTTTGCTTAAGTATGCTCTCTAATAAACCCTGGAGCTTTCTACAATCAAATCACTGTCTTTAGAATGGAAATCACCTCATAGTTTCTGGAAACTTTCAGCTGATTTAACCATAACTAATTTAGGGGTTTTACACCAATGGAGGGTGAATAGTTGACAAATTAATTTTTTTATTTGTAAATAATTTTGCAAACTATACTGATCAATCCATTTCTCAATAATATGGGCTATTTTGTGTAGAGACATGACATACAGCTCTGGGGAAAAAAAAGAAATAAGAGACCACTTAAATCTTTTCTTAAATCAGCATCTCTGTGTACGGCAGCCATTTCATTCCAGTGTCTGTGCTGGGATTCCAACACATCTCATTTTACTTAATGAGGTATTGATTAGGTCATCACCTGCACCAAATATTATTTAATGAGGAAAAGTATAAAATCCACTGATGTGGTCATCACTATCCTCTTGCAATAGGACCAGTCTGGATGGCAAACACAGTGCTAGTATTACCTTAAATTTAATTGGAATATAAAAATATCTATTCTTCATGTAACAGTCCACAGAATGGAAACAACAGGGAAGTGAAGTTTAGGTCAGATAAGCGCAAATGTCGATTTCAAATGGCGGCCATTTTGAATTCCAATATGGCGGACATGAAGAGAGAATTACGAGTGGCTCAATATCTGAAAATGTTCGCCATATGTCAATGTACATTTGTGCCAAATTCGGTGCTTGTATCACAAAATGCACAATAGGTTAGCTATGCTGCCCCACTACTGGCTTTTAGTTGAAAATGAATGTCATGTGACATCAACTGGATTTAGCAACTACTAATGCCTATAGCAACCCTTAGCAAAAAGAAGTTTAATCAAGTGTGCTACAAGTATACTTATTTTATACTAAAATCGAGGAAGTGTACTTGAAGGTTACTTCTTATAAACTAATTCTTGATACACTTACAACATAGTACAGGGAAGTATACTTGGTTTATACTGAACCAAGTATAAAAAAGTATAAGTAGACCTACATCAATACTAAGACTTACACTTATACATTACTTTAATACTAAAACTTATACTTGGACCTAAGTATACTTTGTAAATCTTTTTGCCACAAAATAGGAATGCTTAGCATATATCTTGCTTCAAGAGCACAATAAGGTCAACTCATTAATTGACTCAACGTTTAATTTATATATTTATACTATATGTATATATTATTTATAATTTATATTACATTATATTTTATATATATATATTATATTTATAATTTATATTACATTAGCTGAGCTATACAGCTGGTAAGTGATTAGGGAATCCAACCTGATCAGAGGGCCCCTCTCACCCCCTCCATCACTCCTTCCAACTGCTCCCATCAGGCTGGCGCTACAATGTACCACTATAAACAAAAAGTCCTTCATCCCCTCTGCAGCAGCCTTACTCAACAGCACATGATGAACATTACCAGCCAACCCAACCGTCAACATGCATGTCTTGTTTAATGTCTTATTATAATTCTGGAGATTAACACTTAGTCATTATGTGTACTGAATTGCATTATCTTCATGTACCTTACACTTCATCATACACAAAAACAGGAAAACAGAAAAAAGTTTGGCTTGACTTTATTTATTTAACTAGTCCCTTTCAAAAGGGTTTGGCAATGGTGTTATGTACAGTGTGTCAGCTGTTTCAACAAGGACACATTTTGTTTTGATCATGTCAGGCGAGACAGCATGAACAGTTTCAGTTTTTTGAACATCATATACAAAATGACTTTGTACATTTATTTGCGAATCTTTACATACAGGCCTGCCTGATTTACTAAGTACGTTAACTAAAACACAACATAGTTTGCGACATGGACAAAAAGCAGAGATTTCATGTGAACAAATTTGTTTAAAAACAACCAATTCTATAATACAACAAAATGTACCATCTTTCAAGTATGCAGCACTGTTGAATCTCTTCTTTAGTCTGTCATAGGTTTTACTGTGGTACGTAACTCCATCAACCAAAAAACGGTTGTAAGACCAAAAGCAGTTACTTAGTTTCCCACACAACTTTTCAATGGCAAGCCTATATGACATTTTTATACTGGTTTCCCTTAGCAAAAAGTAGTATACTTAAAGTTCATTTTGTAAAGTATTCTGAAGTGTAAGTATAAGTATATCAAGTGTACTACAGGCCATGTACTTCAAGTGTACTAGAAAGCATACTAATTTAATACTTCTTCGGACTAAATTGGAACATTTTAAGTTTATAAAAGTATACTTCAAAGTTACTTTTAAGTTAGCAAAAGTACTCTTTAAGTACTCTCATCTATACTATATACTGTAAATGTACTTGGTATATCCCTCTTGTATAATTACAGTATATAACTAGTACAATGGCAGTACATAAGTGTACTTATGATATACTTCAAGTACACAATAGGGATATACCAAGTGCATTGATAGTATATAAATGAGTATACTTGAAAGTGTACTTTTGTAAACTTAAAACGGACTTGAAAGTATACTTTTATAAACTTAAAATGTTCCAATTTAGTCCGAAGAAGTATTAAATTAGTATGCTTTCTAGTACACTTGAAGTACATGGCCTGTAGTACACTTGATATACTTATACTTACACTTCAGAATACTTTACAAAATGAACTTTTAAGTATACTCCTTTTTGCTAAGGGAAAGATGGGCATTGCAAAGAAGCTCTTAGCAAAGTTGCTCTTAAGAGACCTTCTTACAAGTGTGTTCGGGAAAGCCACATACAAAGACGGTGTTTGTTGCTTAAGAGTGTCTTTAAACTTGCTCTTTAGCCCTCAAGTGCAATGTTATTGGGGAAACCCACCCCAATTGTTCTCTGGCTGCCTAATATATCACACCCCTTGACAGGTGCCATTGTAATGAGGTAATCAATGTTTTTCACTTCACCAGTTGATGGTTTTAATGTTATGGCTGATCATTGTATATGGCTGTATTAGAGGCATCAATAAATGATAATAGGGTGTTCCAAATTATGAAACATGCTGTAGTTCATAGATGCATTCAGCATAAAATGACAGAACAAGAAACAAGGATATGTACGACTTGTACAATTCTTTGTCACTGTTTGGAGAAGTTTTACCAAAAACATTTTTTGTATATTATAGTCAAAGTGATTAAACTGTTCGGGCTTGTTTAAATTGCTGTAGTTCAAATATGTATATGCAAATAAAAATAACAAAAAAACAATTTTTAAAAAATTTCAAAACTGTGAAATAAACGGGGGCCAAACACAGTGCACAGAAATGCCAGAAACCCCTTTCAGTATAAATTGAAAGCAAAGGAGTCCCTCATCACGGATTTTGTTTAAGAACACTGTACTTTTCAAATAATAGTCCTATTATTGTGCAATAATATTCTGGCTGTTTATCGGAACCACAGAGCAGTCCCCTCTGAAAGTATTGGAATGGCAAGGCCAATTTGTTAGTTTTTGCTAATACATTAGACACTTGGGTTTGAGATCAAAAGATAAATGAGCTGTTCATCTGAGATGTACATATATTTACATCTGAATTTCAGATTCAGCTTTCATTTCCTGATATTTACATCTAGATGTGTTCAACATCTTGGAGCATGACACCTTCTGTTTGAACCCACCCATTTTTCAAGAGGTCAAAAGTATTGGAACACACAACATTCTTATGTTTCTTGTTGCCCAGGTATGCCCTGTTAGATTGATTGGTTGTTTAAAGAAGTCAAGTTTATTTGTATAGCGCTTTTAACAATAGACATTGTCGCAAAGCAGCTTGACAGAATTTGAATGACCTAAAACATGAGCTAATTTTATCCCTAATCTATCCCCAATGAGCAAGCCTGTGGCGATGGTGGCAAGGAAAAACTCCCTCAGATGACATGAGGAAGAAACCTCGAGAGGAACCAGACTCAAAAGGGAACCCAACCTCATTTGGGCAACAACAGACAACATGACTATAACAGTTTTAACATGAAGTCAGTTTTGTTGAGGTTATAACTCTTCATTGATAGAAACTTGAGTGCAAAACTGTTCATAAAGTTAGCAAGTCAACTGTAGTCCTCAGCCGTAAATGCATGACTGTAAGTGTCCAGAGCGTCTTCCAAGTGTGACTTTCAACTGTCTATATGGGGCCATCCTCCACAGGAGCAATGTGATTGAGACTCCAACCAGACATGGGGCATCAGAATGGATTAGGCAGGTCCGAGGAGCAGAAGAGGTCAGCATCTCGATCTCAGGACTGACATGTAACTCCGAGGGAGAAAACACAAGTTGTTAGGTATGCCCAATGTTACCTGAATAAGTAGGAACAGCATACGTTTTGCACCGAGTACAAGCAGGACCTCTGGCAAAACTAACAATGACAGCATAACTAAAAGGGGAGAGCCAGAAGGTGTAACAGGCATGAGAGAGCCCCGGGACATAAAGCAGCCAGCCACTACACGTCAACAAACTCTGCATCCATACATCCCAGTTTAACAAAACACTGTCTGAGGACCCTCCAGATCTACAGTACTCCTTTACCTCATAAGCACAATTAACAAAAGGCTTGACTAAACAGACATGTTTTCAGCCTAGACTTAAACACTGAGACTGTGTCTGATTCCTGAACACTACTTGGAAGGCTGTTCCATAACTGTGGGGCTTTGTAAGAAAAGGCTCTGCCCCCTAATGTAGTCTTCACTATACGAGGTGCCAGCAGATAGCCTGCACCTTTTGATCTAAGTAGGCGTGGCAGGTCATAAAGGACCAGAAGTTCGCTCAGGTACTGTGGTGCGAGACCATTCAGTGCTTGAAAGGTTAATAGTGGTATTTTATAATCAATATGAAATTTGATTGGGAGCCAATGCAGTGTGGATAAGACTGGGGTGAAGTGGTCATATTTTCTAGTTCTAGTAAGGACTCTTGCTGCTGCATTTTGAACTAACTGGAGCTTGTTTATGCACTTACTGGAACATCCAGACAGTAAGGCATTACAATAATCCAACCTGGAGGTAACAAAAGCATAAACTAGATTTTCTGCTTCATGTAGTGACCATTAAATTTCTTATCTTGGCAGTATTTCTGAGATGAAAGAAAGCTATCCGGGTAATGTTATCAATGTGAGTTTCGAATGAAAGACGGGGGTCAATCACCCTGAGGTCTTTTACTGCTGCACATGAAGAAACAGAAAGGCCATACATAGTAACTCTGGAATCAGAAAACTTGCTTCTAGTTGCATGTGGTCCTAGTGCAAGTACTTCAGTCTTATCAGAGTTAAGCAGAAGGAAGTTAATAAGCATCCAGTGTCTAATGTCCTTTACACATTCCTCAATTCTATTAAGCTGGTGTCTCTCATCTGGTTTTGCAGAAACATACAACTGTGTGTCATCAGCATAACAGTGGAAACTAATACAATGTTTATGAATAATATCACCTAGAGGTAACCTATATAAAGAAAAAAGCAGTGGACCCAAGACAGAACCTTGTGGAATGCCAAACTTTACCTCAGTATGTCCAGAAAAATCACCATTTACATCAACATACTGATAGTGATCAGTTAAATAAGACCTGAGCCAGGAGAGGGCAATTCCCTTAACTCCCACAACGTCGTTTTCTAGTCTATCCAGAAGAATGGAATGATCAATGGTATCAAATGCTGCACTAAGGTCAAGCACTTCAAACAGCGCGACACAGCCCTGATCAGAAGCCAACAGTAAGTCATTTACTACTTTAACCAGAGCTCTGTCTGTGCTATGATGAGGTCTAAATCCTGACTGATGCATTTCATGGATGTTATTCCTATGTAAATATGAGCATAATTGCTGTGCCACAGCTTTTTTAAGGATCTTGAAGATAAAGGGGAGGTTTGATATTGGCCGATAATTGGACAGCTGACAGGGATCAAGGTCAGGGTTTTTTTTTAATCAGGGGTTTGATAACTGCTAGTTTAAAGGATTTGGGTACATAGTCGATCGTAAGAGAAGAATTTATTATTTTTAGAAGCGGTTCAATTACTTCAGGTATTATCTGTTTGAATAGACTTGTAGGTAAGGGATCTAGTACACAAGTTGAGGCTTTTGATGCGGAGATTTGTGAAGGTAATTAAATTTCTCTCAGGCGAGTAAAACATTCTAATTGCTGATCTGATACAGTTATATTGTTAACTACAGGGTCACTTACATTGTCTGACCTTAAATTAGTAGTTTGAATTTTTTGTCGGATATTTTCAATTTTGTCATTGAAAAAATTCATGAAGTCGTTGCTACTACGTACTGCAGGTGTGCATGTGTCGATAGTGAACTTATTCCTGGTTAATTTTGCTACAGTATTAAATAGGAATCTAGGATTATTTTTGCTATCTTCTCTTAGGGAGGAGAGATATGTTGATCGAGCAGCACTAAGAGCTTTTCTATACTTCAGGAAGCTCTCCTTCCAAGCTAATTTGAACACTACCAATTTTGTTTGATGCCATTTACATTCCAATTTTTGAGTGGTCTGTTTTAAAGTGTGAGTGTAATCATTATACCAGGGTGCTAACTTTTTCTCTCTGATCATGTTCCTTTTAAGAGGAGCTACATTATCTATTATTTTCCATTTGGGCCAGTAACTTTTCAATTCCACTGGCCCAATGGGCCACCAGTGGTAAATGCTTAATGTCTAGGCGTGCAAAGGGTCTTCTGGGTTATCGAAGTGAAATATGAAAATCTCCAACAACAAAAGCTTTGTCTAAGGAAATAACCAGGTCTGAGAAAATCTGCAAATTCCGAAAGAAACTCAGAATATGGCCCCGGGGGCCTGTAAAGAATAAGTAATGGAATTAACTGGGTAGACTTATTTTTCAAAGCTAAATACATTATATTCATATGAAGAACTTCAAATGTATTAAATTTTTAACCAGGTTTGTGTGTTACACCTAGATAATCATTATAAATAAGTGCAACGCCTCCTCCTCTGCCAGTTAGACGAGGCTGGTGTATATGACTGTATCAAGGAGGACTAGCTTCATTTAATGTTATATATTAATTTGTCTTAATCCATGTTTCACTTAAACACAGTACATTAAACTCCTGATCAGTAATAAGTTAATTAACCATTAGCACTTTAGATGTAAGAGATCTAAAATTTAATAGCCCCACCTTTAGATCAAAGGTGCTGGCAGCGGCTATACAGTTAGTATGGCCTAATTTTATATTGATTAGGTTACTGGAACAAACTCTGAGTATTTCTACTTTTTTGTTTAGCTCAGGGAACAGACACAGTCTTGATGTAGGGGACTCTGAGTGACGACTCTGTGCAGCTAGCAGACAGTCGATTTAGCCTGTTCATCTGCTCCCTGGCCTTGGCTCTGGATTGTCAGAAGTTAACTAGACCTGTTCTCAGACTATGACCTATGCCTCAAGAAATGAGGGCAGCACCTTCCTGAGTGGGATGGATACCGTCCTGCCCTAACAGGCCAGCAGTACCCTCAAAATTAGCTCAATTATCTATAAAGCCCACACTGTTTTCAGAGCACCACCTGGACAACCAGCAGTTCAGAGACCACAACCTGCTGTAAGCATCACTAATTTAAACACCTTTGCTAATTTAAACACCTTTACAAAGTTATTCTTTGTAACCTCAGACTGACAAAGGCATATATCATTAGCTCCTGCATGGATAACTATCTTTGAGAACCTGTGCTTGCCTAGGACCCTAAGATTACCTGTTACGTCTGGCGCCCTGGCTCCCAGTATACACCTGACTAAAGCTGCTGGTGCCCCTAAAGGCCTAGCTGATTTCACATGCCGTATGCTAGAGTCCCCTATAACCAGAGCTCTTTCAGGTTTCTCAGTGGGTGCATCATTAAGGAGAGCAAAACTGTTCGACACATGAAGCGGAGAGGAGTGATGCTCCCGTGGGTGAGCCTCAGCAGTAGCTATGGCTCTATGCTTATGCCGCCGAGTCGTCACCCATTCACCCCGCTGTAAGGGCTCTAATGTCAGAGTTGGGGGATTACTAACTCCACCTAGGGCATCCAGACTTTCCCCTACAGAAACTACACTGTTCTCATTCTCACTGGCCTTCTCTAAAGCCTGGATATGCACTTCTAAAACTGCATTCTTCTCTGTCAGAGAGCTAACTAATCTGCACTTTTCACAAATAAAACTGTCACTAGCGACGGAGGAAGAATGACTAAACATCTTGCACTCAGCACACTGAACAAGCTGAAGGTGTGTCATGATGAAAAGATTCACGTACCTTAATCAAAGATCTGTTGATGTTAAAGCAGATCTGATGTGGATGGCCTCCGATTGTGGTCTTTACGCAGGGGGAGAAAAAAGAAAGCTTCCGGTCTTGGTGTTCTTCTGAAAAAAAAGGAAAAAAAAAACAGAAAAAGGAAAGTGAAAGTACAATAAAAAATGAAGAGAATACTGGAAAATTATTTGTAGAAAAAATAAAGATTCGTGATTAACGCAAACACTCGCAGAAAAAAAAGACTCATTGCAAGCAACTCTGAAACCAGGAAGTGTGTAGCACAATGCGCATGCACCAACTCGATACACAATTAATAAAGAATTAATAGCTCTGAATATCTGCTCCTGGTTTGAGAGTAGATATTTTCTGTCTACCAATCTCTTCGTTTGAAAAATTCTGTCTACCAATTTACAGACAAATGCATCCAATCTTATTGGGAGTAGCTTCATCATACTGCAAGACTGTGACCCAAAACAGTCTGCCAACGAAACAAAGGATTTCACAGGGGGGATAAGTTGAACCTGTGGTAGAATTCTCAGAAAGCATCATAAAAGAACGTAGCAGTTCGGTGATTTGTAAGTGGGTTGCCGGCTTGATGCAGTTAGAGCCAGCATGGTATGTGCAACCAAACACTAGGTGTTATTTACTTTGAGATTATCTGTTCTAATATTTTTGCTCAAAGTTGGGTTTTCTGGCACCAAAGGTACCATGTTCTCACTTTACACCTTGATGTAAATATCAGGAAATGAAAGCTGAAATTTATCTCATTCATCTTTTGATCTCAGAACCAAATGTCAAAAAAAGTACTTTCAGAGGTACTTTCAGGTCCAATGGATGACCAGTCAAACATGACATTTTTAAAACTATTTAATGTTTAATCTGTAACATTTAACTACAGATGAAGGATGTATCTCGTGGATGCACCAGGACATATCAGTAATGTAACCTGGGGTTATCAGGTGCTTCGGGTCTTTCGGCACAGTGTTGTAGTTGAGTCACTAAACCTCGAGTCCGAGTCCAGTGTTCAAGTCGAAGTAATTAAAAAAAATTTCAAGTCGAGTCCACAATTGATCAGAGTCGAGTCTGAGAACAAGACTCCAACTGCACCATTTGATGGTGGCTGTTTTAGTACCATTAACATTAGTTTGTTCCTGAACATGATGTATGAACAGGTGAATGTGTATTCTTTTTGTCAGGGAGTGCGAAGTATTCTGTCAGAGATGGTTGGGAGATGGATGTAAGTGCAGAAGGTGTTTATTAATACAAGTGAAGACAGGTAAATAATCCAGAACAGCAGGCAAAATCATAAAATGGTCAAACAGGCAATAGGTCGAGTGAGGCACAAATAGGCTATTGTAGACTAGGCAGAATCAAAGACGAGAAACAGGAAATCCGGGATCAGGAAACCAAACAAGGAAATAATGCTCGGTAAGGTGTCAGCAATGCAACTCCATACTCTGCAAAGCAAGTGTGTTTTCAGTTTTTATCAAGGCGCACTGATTGTGCCTTAATCTTGTGCAGGTGCAAGTCGTTTACGGTGCACACGAGAGCCCATTTGGTGTGCGCGCTGTCCAGAGCACGCCTGAGCGTCTATCTGATGCATGTGCCAAGGCACGCAGGTGTGACACTCTTGCACAAAATTGGTACAAAAATGATCCATTCATCCATCATCTTCCACTTATCTGGGTCACAGGGGTAGCAGCCTAAGCAGAGCAGCCCAGACTTCCCTCTCCCTGGCCACCTCCACCAGCTCTTCCAGGGGAATACCGAGGCATTCCCAGGCCAGCTGAGAGATGTAATCCCTTGGGAGGTGTCCAGGGGGCATCCTAACAAGGTGGCCTGAACCACCTCAACTGACTCCTTTTAGATGTGAAGGAGCAGCGGTTCTACTCAGTCTCTCCTGAATGACCAAGCTTCTCACCCTGTCTCCTAAGGGAAAGCCCAGCCACCCTGTGGAGAAAACTCATTTCTACCGCTTGTATCCACAATCTCATTCTTTGTCACTACCCATAACGCATGACCATAGGTGAGAGTGGGAACGTAGATGGACCAGTAAATTGAGAGCTTTGCCTTTTTGGCTCCGCTCTCTCTTTACTACAACAGACCGGTTTAGCATCCACATCACTGCTGACGCTGCCCCAATCCGTCTGTCCAACTCCTGCTCCTCTTTACCCTCTCGTGAACAAAACCACAAGATACTTAAACTCCTCCACTTTAGGTAGCAACTCCCCCCAACCCGGAGTAGGCACTCCACCTGTTTCCATGTGAGCGCCATGGCCACTGACTAGGAGGTGCTGATCCTCATCCCAGCTGCTTCACACTCTGCTTCAAACCATCTCAGCACATGCTGTAAGTCACCAGTAGATGTGATCCTGCTGCCACCAAACCGGACACCCTCTGCCCCTTGGCTGTGCCTAGAAATTCTGTCCATAAAAGTTATGAACAGAACCGGTGACAAAGGGCAGCCCTGGCAGAGTCCCACATGCACTGGGAACGAGTCCGACTTACTGCTGGCAATGTGAACCAAACTCCTGCTCCAGTCATATAGGGTCCAAATGGCCTGCAGTAGTGGGCCCTGAACCCCATACTCCTGAAGCACCCCCCCCCCACACACACACACACAGGGCATCACGAGGGACATGGTCGTAAGCCTTCTCCAGGTCCACAAAATACATGTAGACTGGTTGGGCAAACTCCCATGCACCCTCCAGTACCCTTGCAAGGGTAAAGAGCTGGTCCAGTGTTCCAGGACAAAAACCGCATTGTTCCTCCTGAATCGGAGGTTTGACTATTGACCGGACTGTCCTCTCCAGCACAGGCTTTCCCAGGGAGGCTGAGAAGTGTAATCCTCCTATAGTTGGAACACATTCTCCAGTACCCCTTTTTAAAAAAAGGGGACCACCACCCCAGTCTGCCAATCCAGAGGCACTGTCCCCAACCTCCACGCAATGTTGAAGAGGCATGTCAGCCAAGACAGCCCAACAACATCCAGCACCTTCAGGAACTCAGGACGAATCTCATCCACCCCTGGAGCCTGGCCACCGAGGAGCTTTTTAACCACCTTGGCAACTTCAGCCCCTGTGATGGGCGAGTCCTCCCAAGCACCCTCAGACTTTGTGTCCTCCTCAGACAACATGAAGGTGGGCTTGAGGAGATCCTCAAAGTATTCCTTCTACTGTCAGACAATATCCCCAGTTGAGGTCAACACCACGCCATCCTTGCTGTAAACAGTAGGAACAGAGCACTGCTTCCCCTTCCTGAGCCGCCAGACGGTTTGCCAGAATCTCTTCAAGGCTGACCAAAAGTCACTTTCCATGGCCTCCCTGAACTCCTCCCACACCTGAGTTTTTGCTTCAGTGACCACCATAGCCACATTCTGCTTGGCCCATTAGTATCTGTTAGCTGCTTCTGGAGATCCACAGGTTAACGGCTCCCCTCACTGCATGTGTCTGCCACTGCATTTGGGGATTACTGCCATGACAGGCACCAACAACCTTGCAGCCGCAGCTCTGCACGGCCACCTCAGCAGTGGAGGTGTGGAACATGGACCGCTTGGATTCAATGTCCCCATCCTGCAATTGAAGTTCTGCCGGATGTGGCAGTTGAAGATCCAACAGACAGGAGCCTCTGCCAGATGTTCCCAGCATACCCTCACTACATGTTTGGGCCTACCAGGTCTGTCTGGCCTCTTCCCCTGCCATCTGATCCAGCTTGCCACCAGGTAGTTATCAGTTGACAGCTCTGCTCCTCTCTTCACCTGAGTGTCCAAGACATGTGGTCATAGAGCAGATGAAATGACTACAAAGTCAATCATCGATCTATGACCTATGGTGTCCTCGTGCCATGTGCACTTATGGACACCCTTATGCTCAAACGTGGTGTTCGTTATGGCCAAACTGTGCATGGTACGGAAGTCCAACAACTGAACACCACTCGGGTTCAGATCGGGCAGGCCGTTCCTCCCAATCACACCCCTCCAGGTCTCCCCGTCATTGCCCACGTGAGCGTTGCAGTCCCCCAGTAAAACAATGAAGTCCCCTCGTGGTGCACTGTCTAGGACTCCAAGAAGGCCGGGTACTCTGAACTATCATTTGGCGTATAAGCACAAATGACAGTCGGAGACTGTTCCCTGACCCGAAGGTGCAGGGCAATGACCCTCTCGTTAACTGCGGAGAACTCCCATGTTACTACACCAAACTGGGGGGCTACCAATAGCCCCACCCCTGCTGGGCACCGCTCACCCTTGGCAATTCCAGCATGGAAGAGTGTCCAACGCCTCTCCAGGAAATTGGTTTCAGTGACACTCTTGCACAAAATTAGTACAAAAATTAATGTAGATATAAATATCTTATGTCAAATTAATATGGCATATTACAAAAAATAAAGAAAAAAATCAGTTCCCTCATCTCCAATTTACGAGTCCGAATACAGTTAATGCACAATTCCAAGTAATCAGTGCTCAAGTCGAGTCATGAGCCCTTAAACTTGGGGCACGAGTCAGAGTCCTGGACTCAAGTACTACAAGCCTGTTTCAGCATCAGACACCCTTTCCCAGGCGACCCAGCTGGGGTTGATCTGACCCCAGCTTGCATCCCAGCAGCATTCACCCACAGATTGGTCATCTTGATAGCCATGGCTACACTGTCAGTAATTGCTTTTTAGGACCTGGTCATGGCACCAGTGATGGTACCTTTCTTCAAGGACTTTTGGGTAGCTGCTGAGAAGGTATTCCAAAGAGCCTCTTCCAGAGCAATGTGGTCAGGAAGAAGTTCCACTCCCCCCCCCCCCCCCACACACACACACTTGCTGGATTGAGTAGGGCATCATAGACTGCTTGGACCTGGAATCTTATCCAATGGTAATCTGCTTGTCAGATGTTAGACCATGTGATCTTTCTCTGCAGTGCACAGTTGCTAACCAACTCTCTGCTTTCCCTCATGGAACAACCTCCTGGATCCTCACTAGTCTGGCTTCCAAGCTGGACACTTAAGAGACTGCGCTTCTCCACGTCAGTGAGTCACTTTATGCTGTATGTGCTGCCTCCTTCCCCTCGAGCCTAATTCTCCTTGCTCTTTCTGCTGCATTTGTCAATATTGATCACTCCATCTTCTGGTCATCCTTATCAGCTCTAGGGATCTGCCAAGCAGCCTTAAACTGGTTCAAGTCCTACCTCTCTGGTCATTCCTTCCAGGTTACCTGGTCTGGTACTGTATCAGCACCACACCCAATTACTACTGGTGTCCCTCAAGGTTCAGCCCTTGGTCTGCTTCTCTTCTCCCTCTACACCCAGTCTCTCAGCCAGATTATCTCTGCTCATGGTCTGTTACCACTGCTATGCTGATGACACCCAACTGTTTTGTCTTTTCTTCCTTCTGATCTCTGCTTGCATCTCTGCTTGCCTGCGTGACATCCAGAGGTGGATGGACAACCATCACCTATAGTTCAACCCAGGCAAGATGGAGGTAATCTATATTCCTGCTTCATCTTCTCCATTCCTGGACATTTGTCATCTCCCTGGTGGACATCTCTAGGTCTCTTTCACCCAGTGCAAAGAACCTAGGGGTCATGTTTGACAACAAACTTGGTGAACATCACTACAGTAACTCGGATGTGTAGATTTCTCCTTTACAACATCTGAAGGATCTTCCTTTTTCTCACCACCTACTCTACTCAGCTCCTGATCCAAATGCTGATCCTCTCCTGCTTGAACTACTGCAGCTCTCTCCTTGCTGGCCTTCTAGTTTCTGCCATCAGTCTCCTGCAGTTTATCCAGAATGCTGCAGCTCACCTGGTCTACAACCTCCCTCATTCTTCCCATGTCATCCCTCTGTTTGCTGACCTGCACTGGCTACCTATCACAGCTCACATCAAATTTAAGACATTTGGTGTTTGCTTACCAGGCTGTCAAGGGGTTAGGGCCAACATACCTCCAGAGTCTGGTCCACCCCTACATGCCAGCCAGATCCTTATGCACTGTTACAGCTGGTCACCTGGCCACTGCTCCTGCTCAGCCTGCTCAAGACTGCAGTCTGTCTTGGTTCCCCATTAGTGGAATGACCTTCCCATTGAAGGCAGAACTCCCAACTCCCTGACCGTCTTCAAGTACAGACTGAAGACTTGCCTCTTCAGGCTGTACTTCACCCCTGTTTCCCTGCCCACTATGTAACTGCATTTTGGTCTAGACCAACCCAGGCTGTGTACAGTCTAGCCTGGGATTAGCCATTTTTGAGTTCTCTATCTAGTTGTACATTATGTGGTTGGTTTTGTTATCTTGGCTGTTTTGAGTATTGATACTTCAACAGAACATTACACTTGGTATCTGTCACTTCTTCAGTTGGCACTAGAACTTTCTTGTCTAGAGGTTTAGCACTTTATGTACCTGACTTTTGCATTTGTACGTTGTTCTGGATAAGAGTGTCTGCTAAATGCCATGTAATGGTTGCCGGGAAGTTACCAATGCCTGCTCACCCTGCTGCAGTAGATCCCACCAGTGCCTTCTGCCTCAGTCGTGATTCTGCCACCTCCAGAAATTCACCAGCACTCCACTTCCTGCCTGTTTGAACCTGGGTGCATGCAGTTTCCACAGTTGGCTCTCTGGATACTCTACTGTGGAGTTTCCGATATCCGTGACCCCATGAAATCTTTAGTAAGGCCACTGATTGGGAGTTGTAAAATGTTGCTGGTGCTATACAGAGCAGCACTGTTCGGCTAAGTGGTAGTCCTAGACACTTCCACAATAGCTGCTGATCTTTCTTGCCAGTGACTCAGCTGTGGTAATTGGGCACCATGTACACTAGCAGAGGCCACAGTATCCGGGGTAATATTGAGTGCTGGTAAATCCAGGCCTTGAACCTCCCTGGCAGGCCTGAATTGTCCACCTTGGTAAGCCCAGCCCCAAGGCCTTTTTGCTAATTTTCTTGATGGAAGCAGTGTCTTTGAAACTGCAGTGGACAATCTTCCCAATGCTCTTGACTGGCTGATCTGTAATGGATGGGGTGAGTGAGAACTGGAACCTGTCAACTAATTTCTCTTTCTTCAGCACTAAAGACCTTGATTTGATTGGCTTAAACCTCATCCTTGCCCAGGTGATGAGCTTCTCTTGGGCTTGAAGAATCCACCTGCTGCCTGGGACCAATGTTGTAGTGAAAATCAGGTCTTCCATGAAGGCTCTTATGGAGGGCTGTGAGACTCTGTCAAGGGGCCACAGGAGGAACTGTTACACTAGTGCTGAAGCCTGTGATTCTGAAATGGATGTTCAACATGGAGTGCTCCCCATTTTAAAGACCTTATTCATGCCTTCACCACTGCCCAACAGAGCCAGCACCAGGCAGTGGTGTTATGCAATGAAAAGGAGCAGCACTTCAAAGTGCTGCTACAGGCTCAGCAAGAGGCTCACCAGGCATTCCAGAACCTGCTCACATCAGCAGGCACCCCAGCCGTAGTGTCAGCAGGCTTCCCTCACATCACGCTGATGATGGGGCCCTATGATGACCCAAAGGGCTTCTTTACTCTCTTCGAGCAAACTGCAGAGGTATGGGGGTGGCCATTTGAGGAGTGAGTAGTGTGCCTACTGCTGCTCCTGACTGGGGAAGCACAGTTCACCATACAACTACTCTCAGACAGCAGGCTGGAGTATCCCACTTTGAAGTGAGCCATCTTGCAGTGCGTCGACTGCATCCCCAAACATCAGTGCTTTCATGTGCTGATTCTGTAGGAGGTTGGCTGGCCCTTCGCATTCAGCCAACAGCTCCAGGATGCCTGCCAGCAGTGGCTGAGGGCAGAAGTTCACAATGCTGAGTGGATCATTGACACGGTGGCACTAGAACAATTCATTGCTCAGCTGCTAGGAGGAACAGTGAAGTGGGTCCAGTCTCATCGCCTGGCATTGCTGGACTGCACCATTTGCCTTGGCACAGACCATCTGGCAGCAGTTCTGGTGGCAGGTCGGCACCCTGTGGGGCCCCCCCCCCCGCACCCTCGGGGTCCCCGCACCATGGAAGTGGGGGCTAACCACCCCCCTTTCTCTTTGTGTGTTTGTGTCTCCTCCCCTGCAGGTGCATGATCCTTGTGCCACCGCTGCAGAGGTGAGGCCTGGGCCGGTGTCCTGGTGCTGTGGGGAGCCTGGGCACTTCTAGGACTAGTGCCATGCAATGGAGGTGAGGGCAGTAGCCCAGATTCCCAGTAAGTGGGTGTACTGCATACTGGTGAGTTTCCAAGGGGGAACATATACAGTGCATTGGTGGATTCAGGCTGCAATTAGACCTCCATCCACCAAAGCTTGGTGCAAGGTGAGGCATTGGGTATAGCATGTTTGGTGAAGGTGCTGTGTGCGCGCACAGGGATGTTCACAAGTACCCACTGGTGACTGTCCAGTTCCAATTTCGGGGGGGGGGAAGCATAGTGTGGAGGCGGTGGTTAGTCCGCGCCTTACTCGCCCATTAATTCTGGAAATGGATTGGCTGGGGTTTAAGGATTTAATGGCATGGGTAGTGGTGGGTGGGTCCTGCTGTAATGTGTCACTGGGGGATCCTAGCGCAACACTGACAGGGGAGGTTGTCTCAAAGCTATCTATATCGGAACCGCATCATAGTGACATAAAGAGTGGGGAGTGCCCTGGCCCTCCTCTGTCTCTTGCGGGGATTTCCCAGAGGATTTCCCTTTCGAGCATGGGTGGGATGAGACTTTGCTTTTGACCAAGTGAAAGTAGTTAATGGCCAAACCCTCCAGCCTAACATTGCATTCTTTCTTGTACTTTTTCAATAATTAAGGATGGACTGTATTGAGTGACGCAGGGCACTCAGACTGGTGAAGAAGTGATGCAGTTGTTGGTCCCAAAGAGCTGCAGGGAACTTGTATTCCATGCATCTCATTGTAACCCTATAGGAGGACACCTAGTCCAAGATAAAACATTAACCCGTTTCATGGGTTGTTTCTACTGGCTAGGGATTCATGGGGATGTCTGCAGGTGGTGTATGGCATGTCAGACATGCCAGCTGGTGATTCCAGCAGCCATGCCAAAAGCACCATTGCACCCTCTTCCCCAATTGAGATCCCCTTAGAAAGAATTGGGATGGATCTTGTTGGGCCATTAGGTTGGTCAGCATGAGGGCATTGCTTTTTGTTGCATAATCCACTAGCACTGCGATACCCAGAAGCAGTACCACTGCATAGCATTTCTGCATGTAATGTCACAGAGGCACGGTTTAAAATTATCTCCTGAGTCGGGATTACAAAAGAAATCCTGATTTGGCCAAAGCATTACATTTATTACGCACAAAACCAAACTCTAACTAACTTGATTTGTGAGTTTGTGTGCAAAGATGCTTGTAACTCTGATAAATAGCTTGAGCCCCTCTTATTTGCAGTACGAAAGGTTCCACAAGCCTCCACGGGGTTTTCCCCATTCAAATTATTGTATGGGTGTAAGCCACATGCTGTCTTAGACATCATATGTGAAAATTGGGAGGGGGGACCTTCTAATAGTAAAAATGAAGTTCAATATGCCCTTGATCTGGACACGACACTCCACATGCTCCGTCACCTAACCCAGATGAATTTGCAGCAGGTGCAGGAACATCAGTCCTGGCTGTATAACGGGTGCACGCCTGCGGAAGCTCCCACTGGGAGATAAAGTTCTTGTATTATTGCCCACGTCGAGCTCTAAATTGCTCACCAAGTGGCAAGGGCCCTTCAAGGTCACATGGAAAGTTGTCGACTATGGGGTGATGTGAACGGATAGGGGCAGGGCGCTGCAGATATACCACCTGAATCTGCTTAAACTATGGAACAAGGGGTTCCCTGTGCCATGGGTGATGGTAGTTCTGGAGAGGGAGAAGCTACGAATGGAATTAAAAACAAATGTAGCCACTCAATCCATCCTGGTCCCCTGTGGACACAATCTCTTGCCATCCCAACTCATGGAGGTTGCCAAGTTGTAAGCAGAATTTTCCAACATGTTCTCGCCCCTTCCTGGTTTTACCCACCTCCTAGAACACCATGTTGAGATGCCCCCAGGGGTGGTTGTGCATAGCCACCCACACAGTTTACCTGAACAAAAAAATGTAGTTCAGGAAGAACTCAAGGACATGTTTGAAATGGGAATAGTCGAGGAGTTGCACAGCAACTGGAGCAGCCTGGTAGCCTTGGTCTCCAAGTCAAAGGAGGGTCTAAATTTGATGATACCTGATGCCTCATGTTGACAAGTTGCTTGATTGGTTAGGCGCTGCTTATTTTTATTTGACGCTGTATTTAATCCTCTGGGGTCGAGAGCTTTGCTGGTGAAGCTCGGCAGGTTTAGAATGAGTAGGTCATGTATTTACAGTGGGGCAAAAAAGTATTCAGTCAGTCACCAATTGTGCAAGTTCTTCCACTTAAAAAGATTAGCGAGGCCTGTAATTTTCATTATAGGTATACCTCAACTATGAGAGACAAAATGAGGAAAAAAATCCAGAAAATCACACTGTCTGATTTTTAAAGAATTTATTTGCAAATTATGGTGGAAAATAAGTATTTGGTCAATAACAAAAGTTCATCTCAATACTTTGTTATATACCCTTTGTTGGCAATGACAGAGGTCAAATGTTTTCTGTAAGTCTTCACAAGGTTTTCACACACTGTTGCTGGTAATTTGTTCCATTCCTCCATGCAGATCTCCTCTAGAGCAGTGATGTTTTGGGGCTGTCGCTGGGCAACACGGACTTTCAACTCCCTCCAAAGATTTTCTATGGGGTTGAGATCTGGAGACTGGCTAGGCCACTCCAGGACCTTGAAATGCTTCTTACGAAGCCACTCCTTCATTGCCCGGGCGGTGTGTTTGGGATCATTGTCATGCTGAAAGACCCAGCCATGTTTCATCTTCAGTGCCTTTGTTGATGGAAGGAGGTTTTCACTCAAAATCTCACAATACACAGCCCCATTCATTCTTTCCTTTACACAGATCAGTCGTCCTGGTCCCTTTGCAGAAAAACAGCCCCAAAGCATGATGTTTCCACCCCCATGCTTCACAGCAGGTATGGTGTTCTTTGGATGCAACTCAGCATTCTTTCTCTTCCAAACATGACAAGTTGAGTTTTTACCAAAAAGTTCTATTTTGGTTTCATCTGACCATATGACATTCTCCCAGTCCTCTTCTGGATCATCCAAATGCTCTCTAGCAAACTTCAGATGGGCCTGGACATGTACTGGCTTAAGCAGGGGGACACGTCTGGCACTGCAGGATTTGAGTCCCTGGCGGCGTAGTGTGTTACTGATGGTAGCCTTTGTTACTTTGGTCCCAGCTTTCTGCAGGTCATTCACTAGGTCCCCCCGTGTGGTTCTGGGATTTTTGCTCACCATTCTTGTGATCATTTTGACCCCATGGGGTGAGATCTTGTGTGGAGCCCCAGATTGAGGGAGATTATCAGTGGCCTTGTATGTCTTCCATTTTCTAATAATTGCTCCCACAGTTGATTTCTTCACACCAAGCTGCTTACCTATTGCAGATTCAGTCTTCCCAGCCTGGTGCAGGTCTACAATTTTGTTTCTGATGTCCTTTGACAGCTCTTTGGTCTTGGCCATAGTGGAGTTTGGAGTGTGACTGTTTGAGGTTGTGGACAGGTGACTTTTATATTGATAACGAGTTCAAACAGGTGCCATTAATGCAGGTAACGAATGGAGGACAGAGGAGCCTCTTAAAGAAGTAGTTACAGGTCTGTGAGAGCCAGAAATCTTGCTTGTTTGTAGGTGACCAAATACTTATTTTACTGAGCAATTTACCAGTAAAATTCATTAAAAATCCTACAATGTGACTTCCTGGATTCTTTCCCCCCATTCTGTCTCTCATAGTTGAAGTGTACCTTTGATGAAAATTACAGGCCTCTCTCATCTTAAGTGGGAGAACTTGCACAATTGGAGCTGACGAAATACTTTTTTGCCCCACTGTAGGTAAATATCTCCTGAGTTTTTATCATACAAGCATGATAAACATATTCACAAACTTTACACTTTATGTGCCCACTGCCAAAAAACATATTTTTAAATTACCTAAATTAGATGATGCATAATTTGTCACCTTACTCCATCACACTGGAGTCAGAGCGCTGAGCGCCCACTTATGCATTCATAAGACTACATGGTAAGGGTATGATGATCACTTTCAGTCTCTCGGTTTCAATTGGTTTCTCTTTCACAGTGAGAACACCCACTGTAAACGGGATAAAATACATCAGCCATGGTTTAGGCTATTTGGATGTTAGGGTGGGTGGAGGTATGGTGAAGTTAGGATCCACAAGCAAAACACAGACAGTAATCCAATAAATAAATATGATTTAATTCAGGGAAGAAAGGCTGTGGCAAAAAGATAAACAAACAGGACAAAAAACATGGCAAAAATAGTCCAGACAAAATGAGATGAACAACTTGACAAAAACATGAGACAGGCAAAGACAAAAATGCTGGTGCAAAAAACCATGAACAAGAAAAGACCCTGAGCACAAGAAACCATGAATCAGAAATAACCCTTAGTGCAAAAAACACTATGAATCAGAAGAATGCTAGTGCAAAAACCATGAACAAGAAAAGTCACTAAAGAGAATAACCATGAACAGCAAGAGAGGCACAGAAACGGCTAAAGAAGCAAACGAGACATTCTGGCAAAGTATGAGTGGCTTATTTATACACAGCAGTGAAAACCAGGAAGTGAATACAGGCGATAAGGAATTCCTGTCCTGGATCCGGATCAGCGCTGGCGTGAGAGATCCGTAATCTCCGGAGTGGATGTCCGGGGCGGAGCATAACCGTACCCCTCCCCTTCAACGAGCGCCTCCAGATGCGTTAGGAAGAGCGTCGGGGTGTTGCCAGTGGAAGTCAGAGAGGAGGGTTGGGTCCAAGATGAACCTGGCGGGGACCCAACTTCTCTCCTCGGGACCGTAACCTTCCCAGTCCACCAGGTACTGGAGTCCTCTGCTTTGCCGCCGCACCTTCAGCAGCTTCTTGACGGTGTAGGCTTCACCGCCATAGATGAGCCTGGGAGGAGGGGGGTTTGGAGGGTGGGAGCAAAGAACTAGAGACCAGAGGTTTGAGCTGTGACACGTGGAACATGGGGTGGATGCGTCGCATGGTGAGTAGTAGTGCCAGTCTGATGGAACATGGGTTGATTACCTTTTTGATGAGGAAGGGTCCTAGGTACCTAGGAGCCAGCTTGCGGGAGACGGTTCTGAGTGGCAGATGGCATGTGGAGAGCATGACTCGTTGCCCCACCCGGTAAGTGGGCACCTTTAGAGCGGCGTTTGTCGGCCTGCCTCTTGGATGCTAGGGCGGAGTGAATGACTGACTTTTCTCTGGGCCAATGCCCACATTCTCCTGCAGCGGCGTATGAAGATCTAGGCAGAGGGTATGGTGACGACCTCCTCTTGGTTGGGGAAGAGTGGTGGTTGGCAACCTAGGGAGCACTGGAAGGGTGAGAGACCTGTGGCAGATGAAGGAAGAGTGTTATGAGTGTACTCGATCCAGGGTAGGTACTTACTTCAAAAACTGGCATCCCTGGACGCCATGCACCTGAGTGCAACCTCCAAAGCCTGGTTCACCTGTTCTGCCTGGCCGTTGGTCTGTGGGTGGAAGCCTGAGGAGAGACTACAGGTGGCCCTGATGAGTTTGCAGAAAGCCCTCCAGAATTGCACAGTAAACTGAGGACCCCGGTCAGAAACGATGTCAGTGGGCAGTCCATGTAGATGGAAAATGTGCTGGGTGAGTAATTCAGCGGTTTCTTTGGCTGAGAGGAGGTTGGACAGAGGGATGAAATGAACGGTCTTGGAGAAACGGTCAATGACAGTGAGGATGCATGTGTTGCCACCTGAGTTGGGGAGTCCTGTGACAAAGTCCAGGGCAATGTGAGACCAAGGTCGATGTGGAGTCGGGAGGGGTCTTAGCAAGCTAGCAGGGGGTCGATTGGCTGTCTTGTTCCGGGAGCACGTGTCGCAGGCTGCCACGACCTCCTGGACGTCCTTCTTGATGGATGGCCACCAAAAGTGCTGCTGGATGAGTGCCAGGGTTCGGGCAACTCCCGGATGACCGGCCAGCTTGGAGCCACGACCCCACTGCAGCACCTGGGTTCGCACAGGACCAGGAACAAACAGATTGTTAGGAGAAATGTTGTTGGGGTTACCTTCACCGGGGTCCTGCTGCAGGGCCTTCTGCACGAGCGTCTCAACCTCTAAAATGGCGGCTCCCACCAGGCAGCATGGAGGAAGGATGGTCTCAGGCGGCTTGGACTCCTCTTGGTGGGAGGAGAACATCCTGGACAGGGCATCAGGTTTGCTGTTCTTGGAGCCTGGGTGGTAGGAAAGCGTGAAGTTGAACCGGGAGAAGAGAGCCCAACAGGCTTGACGAGAATTAAGGCATTTGGCGGACTTGAGGTACTCCCAGATTCTTATGGTCGGTCCAGTCTAGGAAGGGAAACTCTGACCCCTCGAGCCAGTGCCTCCACTCCTCCAAGGCTAGTTTAACAGCCAGTAGTTCTCGGTTGCCAATGTTAGAATTCCATTCGGCTGGGGATTAGCCAGTGGGAGAAGGAGGAGCATGGGTGGACCTTGTCACTGGCCCTCTGGGAAAATATAGCTCTGACCCCTGACTCGGAAGCCTTGACAATAAACTGCTTGGTTGGATCCGGTATGGTGAGAATGGGTGCTATGGTAAACCTGTGCTTGAGCATGGAAAAGGCTTTCTCTGCTTCCTCCCCCCACTTGAATTGGGTCTTGGTCGAGGTCCGGCCACCATGCTAAAGCTGCGAATGAAGCACCTGTAGAAGTTGGCGAATCCTAGGAAGCGCTGGAGCTCTTGTCTCAAAGGTGGGGTGGGCCAATCGGCAACTGCCTTGAGCTTGAGGGGGTCCATCTGGATCCTTGCTGGGGAAATGATGACTCCCAAAAACGAGACAGAGCTCTGGTGAAATTCGCTCTTTTCTGCCTTGACGAACAACTTGTTCTCTAGCAGGTGCTGGATAACCTGCCAGATGTGACCCCAATGTTCCTCCAGGGAGTGGGAGAAGATCAGGATGTCATCCAGGTACACAAAAATGAAGACGTTTAAGAAGTTCCTTAAGACGTCATTAACGAGTGCCAGGAAGACTGTGGGCACATTGGCCAGGCCGAAAGGGACCACGAGGTACTTGTAGTGACCAGTGGTGGTGTTAAAGGGTGTCTTCCACTTGTCCCCCTCCCTGATCCTGACGAGTTGGTATGTATTGTGGAGCTCTATCTTGGTGAATACCTTGGCTCCCTGGAGTAGTTCAAAGGCTATGGTCATGAGCGGTAGTGGGTAGCGGTTCTTGACCATGATGGCGTTGAGACCCCGAAAGTCAATGCAGGGGTGGAGTGACTTGTCCTTTTCGATGAAGAAGAACCCCGCTCCTGCTGGGGAGGAGGAGGGGTGGATGATCCCAGCTGCCAGCGATTCGGTGATGTACTTTTCCTTGGCTTGTCTTTCGGCAGGAGAAAGAGAGTAGAGGCGTCCCTTGGGTGGCCCTGTCCCTGGCAGGAGGTCAATACCACAGCCGTAGGGTCTGTGAGGAGGGAGGGACACTGCTCGGGTCTTACTGAAAACTAGCTTAAGGTCTAGATATTTCGGAGGTGCGTGAGAGGGGTCGGGAAACTTGCTGGCTGAGGGCTGTGGTGGTTTGGCAGGAGGCAGAGTGGAGTTCAGACAGGAGGCCAGGCAGGAAGAACTCCAGCCTAGGATGGTGTTATTAGTCCAGTTAAGGTGGGGATTGTGCTGCATTAACCACGGTAATCCGAGGATGATGGGTATGTGGAGGTTGTTCATGACATGAAGCTGGATGGTTTCTGAGTGGTTACCGGAAATCCTTAGGGTGAGCAGGGCGGTAAGGTGGGTGATGCTGGTCAAGCCGGTGCCATTGAGTGTCAGGACAGTGAGGGGGACGTCAAGAGCAAGTAGCGGGATTCCCAGACGCTTGGCAGTGGCGGAGCAGATCAGGTTCCTGTCCGCCCCGGAGTCGATGAGGGCCTGGAGGTGGTGATGCTGGTTATGCTGGTTGTCATGGATAATGATGACAGGAAGTAATGGACGATTAGTGGGGGACTGGTTCCGAGCGTTGCCCACCAGGGCCCCTTGATTCACTGGTGGGCTTATCCTTTTAGCGGGGAGGCTCGGCAGATGTGTCCCAGCTGACCGCAGTAGAAGCAGGCCCCCATGCTCCACCAGCAATGTCTTTCCTCTGCTGACACCCGAACCCGGTCTACCTGCATGGGTTCAATGGATGCGGTGGGAGGTGGAGAGATGAGTCTGGGGTGGTTCTTCTCTCTCCTCCATTGCTGGATCTGAGCATTGATGCAGTTGGCGAGGTCCATGAGGCTGTAGAGGTCTGATGGCAGTTCCCGTGATACCAATTCATCCTTGATGGCATTGGACAAGCCGTGCAGGAACGTGTTGATCTGGGCATTCTTGTTCCAACCGCATGAAGCCGCCAACGTCCAGAACTCGATGGCATAATCCGAGGTAGACCGGGACCCCTGCCGCAGCTTCATGAGCTCTCTGGCCGCCTCCTGGCCAGACAGAGAACGGTCGAAAGTTCATCTCATCTCCTTGGAGAAATCCTTGAAACTGGAACAAAAGGGTGCATTGGCATCCCAGACTTCTGTTCCCCACTCTCTGGCCTTGCCAGTGAGGAGCGTTATTGTATATGCTACCCAGGAGCATTTTGTGGGGAAGGCCAGAGGTTGCAGCTCTAGGATCAACAAACATTGAGACAAAAATGATCTGCAAGTACCCGGTTCTCCATTGTAGGGCTGAGGCGCTGGAAGTTTCGGTTTGTGGAGAAAGGTGGTGGCAGGAGCTGAAGTAGGAGACGGCTGAGCAGGGGTAAGCACGGCTTGACAATGCTGCATCTGTGTGGTGAGAAGGTTGAGTGCATTGGACAGGGTGGCGAGGTTCTGGGTAATTTGTTGTAGGTCTTGTTGGTGGGCCCCGAGGAGAGTTCCTTGCTGCTGGATGGGTGAGTTCCACTGGATCCATGTTGGCCAGAACATACCATTAGGGTGAGTGGCGGTATGGTGAAGTTAGGATCCACAAGCAGAACACAGACAGTAATCCAATAAATAAATATGATTTAATTCGGGGAAGAAAGGGCGTGGCAAAAAGGTAAACAAACAGGACAAAAAACAAATGGCAAAAATAGTCCGGACAAAATGAGACAAACAACTTGACAAAAACGTGAGACAGGCAAAGACAAAAATGCTGGTGCAAAAAACCATGAACAAGAAAAGGCCCTTAGTCCAAGAAACCATGAATCAGAATTAACCCTTAGTGCAAAAAAAACACCATGAACCAGAAGAATGCTAGTGCAAAAACCATGAACAAGTAAAAGCCACTAGAGAGAATAACCATGAACAGCAAGACAGGCACAGAAACGGCTAAAGAAGAAAACGAGACTGTAGCGCGTATCGAGTGTGGGTGGAGCACAGAAGACGGCAGGACAACGCTTGAGGTACAGAGGGGGCTTTTATTAAACAACTTTTCAGTCTAATCGCCCGTTTCTCTTATGCGGCATAACACACAAACACACACACTCTGTAATCTCGTCCCGGGTTGCGCTCCCTCTCCTCTCTCTCTGCCTCCTTAAATAGGGAGCGGTTACTGGGAAAACACACACAAACACAGGTTAATTACAGTCAGGTGTAGCGATTCTGCCACTCACCTTCCCTGGCTCCACCCTCCTGTCACAGACTGGCGCTTGACCACGCCCCCGCTGCCACAGAGACGTTCTGGCAAAGTCTGAAAACCAAGAAGTGAATATGGGTGTGAAGGAATTCCTGTCCCGGATCAGCGCTGGTGTGAGAGATCTGTAATCTCTGGAGTGGATGTCCAGGGCAGAGCATGACATCTGGAGGTAAAAACTTGAGATGACATGCCGATTTTATGCGCTTCGGATGATTCAGGACAGTGTTTTCAATTCAATCTTGAGAACTGTGACACCGATGATGAGCAGTGGCTTTTTTTTTTTAAACTTGATCCAGCCAAAGATCAACTTGAGTAAGTGAAAATATTTTTCTTTTGAGCATATTGGTTGATAGGCATCCGCTGTAGTGCATATACACGAAAAATGACTGAGCAATTTTTCCAGAGTTAAAAGTATTTTCTTCAAAAATAGTTCATTTTGCTCCATTTTGAGTTTAAAGAGTAAAATTTGAAATTGTAGTGACAGCAAAATTGGAGTAGTTGTGTATTATGCTGAATAGTGTCAAATACCAAAATAGTGTCAAATACCAGATAAATGAAGCTCTTTTAGAACTGGTGTTACAGTGGGGCAAAAAGTATTTAGTCAGTCACCAATTGTGCAAGTTCTCCCACTTAAAAAGATGAGAGAGGCCTGTAATTTTCATCATAGGTATACCTCAACTATGAGAGACAAAATGAGAAAAAAAAATCCAGAAAATCACACTGTCTGTCTGATTTTTAAAGAATTTATTTGCAAATTATGGTGGAAAATAAGTATTTGGTCAATAAAAGTTTTTCTCAATATTTTATATACCCTTTGTTGGCAATGACAGAGGTCAAATGTTTTCTGTAAGTCTTCACAAGGTTTTCACACACTGTTGCTGGTATTTTGGCCCATTCCTCCATGCAGATCTCCTCTAGAGCAGTGATGTTTTGGGGCTGTCATTGGACAACACGGACTTTCAACTCCCTCTAAAAGATTTTCTATGGGGTTGAGATCTGGAGACTAGCTAGGCCACTCCAGGACCTTGAAATGCTTCTTACAAAGCCACTCCTTCATTGCCTGGGTGGTGTGTTTGGGATCATTGTCATGCTGAAAGACCCAGCCACGTTTCATCTTCAATGCCCTTGCTGATGGAAGGAGGTTTTCACTCAAAATCTCATGATACTTGGCCCCATTCATTCTTTCCTTTACACAGATCAGTCGTCCTGGTCCCTTTGCAGAAAAACGGCCCCAAAGCATGATGTTTCCACCCCCATGCTTCACAGCAGGTATGGTGTTCTTTGGATGCAACTCAGCATTCTTTCTCCTCCAAACACGACAAGTTGAGTTTTTACCAAAAAGTTCTATTTTGGTTTCATCTGACCATATGACATTCTCCCAATCCTCTTCTGGATCATCCAAATGCTCTCTAGCAAACTTCAGACGGGCCTGGACATGTACTGGCTTAAGCAGGGGGACACGTCTGGCACTGCAGGATTTGAGTCCCTGGCGGCGTAGTGTGTTACTGATGGTAGCCTTTGCTACTTTGGTCCCAGCTCTCTGCAGGTCATTCACTAGGTCCCCCCGTGTGGTTCTGGGATTTTTGCTCACCGTTCTTGTGATCATTTTGACCCCACGGGGTGAGATCTTGCGTGGAGCCCCAGATTGAGGGAGATTATCAGTGGCCTTGTATGTCTTCCATTTTCTAATAATTCCTCCCACAGTTGATTTCTTCACACCAAGCTGCTTACCTATTGCAGATTCAGTCTTCCCAGCCTGGTGCAGGTCTACAATTTTGTTTCTGATGTCCTTTGACAGCTCTTTGGTCTTGGCCATAGTGGAGTTTGGAGTGTGACTGTTTGAGGTTGTGGACAGGTGTCTTTTATACTGATAACGAGTTCAAACAGGTGCCATTAATACAGGTAATGAGTGGAGGACAGAGGAGCCTCTTAAAGAAGTTGTTACAGGTCTGTGAGAGCCAGAAATCTTGCTTGTTTGTAGGTGACCAAATACTTATTTTACCAAAGAATTTACCAATTAATTCATTAAAAATCCTACAATGTGATTTTCTGGATTCTTTCCCCCCATTCTGTCTCTCATAGTTGAAGTGTACCTATGGTGAAAATTACAGGCCTCTCTCATCTTTTTAAGTGGGAGAACTTGCACAATTGGTGGCTGACTAAATACTTTTTTGCCCCACTGTATGTGTACAAAAAACATTACCTTACCTATTACCAGGGGCGTCGTAGAGGGGGGTAAAGTAGGACTAATTCACAGGGTCCTGACTACAGGGAGGGCCCCTGGCTGGGAGGTCCCCAAAAGGAGTCTATTTTTTCCCCTTTCATTTTTTTTCTCAATAATGTCAATATATGTTGGTATTTCATGCAAATTCAATGTTCTCTGGGAATACATCGGTTGAAATGTATGTCCCAGCCTGCAAATAGTACCTATATCAGACACCCCCATTATTAATGCACATTGGTTTAGTCCGCCCTCTCGCGGACTTTTGATTGTATGCGCAACGGATTTTTTCATGCTTCGGCATGAAACGCAGCAGACAGTTCTTAGCCAACAAGGATCATGTCGTCAAAGAAGAAATCAGGCTTTCAGAAAAGAAAAGAAAGGCAAGAAAGGCAGAGGAAACAAGATGAAGGAAAGCAACTGCTTACTGATTTCTTTCCCAAGAAAGGTGAGCCCAAATGTGAAAATTAACAGCAGCTAACTGGTTATCCCATTCAGTTGCATACCACCGTGATAGTAGCCTATATCAAATAATTCGAAATGAAATAATCTGTCATTTTGTAGGCTACCACATAATTGTGATAGAAGCCCTATTCTTGTCTTAAATTTATTTTCATAATTACTATTATAGATACAGTGTGTGTCCCAAAAGCCTAACATAGGGTCGATGTTGGTTCAAAATGTTGTCCAAATATTAGGAAAGCTAATTTATAAAATGAATCCCACTCAGTTTCAGAAAATGTCACAGAACGTTATGATGCCCCAGCCGCAACAGGTGTCAACAACTTGAGAGAAGGTGAGCCTATCTTAGCCTAGATGTAAGGAAAAGCACACTATAAACCTTCTCCACCAGTGTGCGATGCCGCGCGCCCTCCTCAGGGGTGCCATAGAAACGTGGCTGACACTAAGATATAAAATGAAATGTAATCTAAATGATTCGGCCACAACATCCTTAACAACAATACCACAACACCCATTAATGAGGTCAAGAGATTGTCTTCTTGTCCACATCAAATTTGTAGAGTCTGTCCTCGTTACCTTATGAATGTGAATCGACGTCCATCAGCTGCCATGTCAAGGCGGCGGTGCGAATGGGCAGCGCAAGGAGGGAAAAAAAAACAACTTCCAATCGCGAATCGTTCTGTCATATCAAATAGACTGCATGCTTATATCTGTATATATTTCATGGTTGTAGAGGGCCAGTTCAAAATGTTGTACTGCCTCTGGTGTTGTTAATTTTATATATTATGAATAAAGAAAATGAAACAAAAAACTGTGCATGTGCAATATTTTCTGAGGAATCAATGCAATTGCAGTGGGGGAGGGAGGGGGGTCCACGGAACTGGTGGTTCCTGGGGCCCCAAATTTGGTGCTACGCCTCTGCCTATTACGATGAACCGTTTTGATCACTTGACCTGATGGGATTAAGAGTTGGCAGTGGGAAGGGTGCTCTTCTCATTGAATGGAATTCTTTACTCTTCTCATTGAATACCCCTCCCACTGCCAACTCCTCATCCCAAAACAATAGGACATAATTTTTTTGATGGCCAGTTAATTGTCCCAATCAATGGAGCAGGTTTAAGTTTTTGTGCTTGATACTTTCCTAAGACTGAACAGAATCACCTCAAGTGACAAACGGGTTGTCACAATGGGTAAGGTAATTTCCCCCACACACATTCCAACACAGTTCTAAAACTGCTTTTTACAACATTTTTTAAAAGTACAATCATGACATACATACTACATAGATATTGTAGCTGAACTTGTGCTGAATACCAAAAAGTCATATGACTTTGAAAATACTGCTTATGTTTGTTGAAACTGACAACAAAATCAGACTAAGCCAAAATCATTAGAGTGCCAGAAAATACCCTCAGACCCCAGAGGGTTAACAAAAGGATATTGGCAGATTCTCTTGACTCCCCTATCTCATGAAAAAATGTCCATTTACACCAGTTTGTTACCATTCCCTTCAGGTTATTCAGGCCCTGGCAATGTTCCATCAGCTCAAGGGCAAAGTTCTGCACATTGCATATGCCGCAGCCTACCTAGACGACATCATGTATAGTAAAGACTGGCTATGGCACATAAAACTTAAGGCTGTTCTAGAATTGTTGAGGTGTGTGGGACTTATGGCTAACCCAAAAAAGTGTGCAATTGGAGGGTAGAAGTACAGTATCTGGGCTTCCACTTGGGTCATGGGCAGGTGTGTCCCCAAATTGACAAGACTGCAGCGAGTGCAGCCTGCCTGAGGCCCAAGACCAAAGACAGTCTGACAGTTCCTGGGACTGGCTGGCTGTTCTTGTAGGTTTGTGCTTAACTATTTGGAAGTCACCAGCCCACTGACGGATCTCACTAGAAAGGGGGCATCAGATCCGGTCCAGTGGATAGAGCTGTGCCAACAGGCTTTTACCCAGGTAAAGGCTACACTGTGTGTGGGGGGGCCACTATTACACTTCCCTGACTCCTCTCCCTTTTATTTTACATATTAATGCTTCGGACAGTGGCCTGAGAGCTGTTTTGTCCCAGATGGCAGAGGGGGAGGAGTGCCTGGTACTGTATTTAGTCACAAGCTCTTGGTGTGAGAAAGTAAGTACAGCATCACTGCAAAGGAGTGTCTGGCCATCAAGTGGGTGGTCCTCACCCTCTGGTACTAACTACTGAGATGCTCTTTCACTCTCTGTTTGGATCACATCCTGCTCCAGTCATTCCGCTGCATGAAGCATACCAATGCATGTATCACCTGTTGGTATCTAGCTCTGCAGCCCTTCAAGTTTGAGGTGGCCCACAGGCCAGGGGCATAGATGGTGGTGGCTAATTACCTTTTGGAAGAGTCAGTTGCAGGGATGGCTCCCTGGCCTGAGTCAGGCAGCGGGCGGGGGGGGGGGGGGGGGCAGTGGGGGCGTGGTCAAATGCCAGTTTGTGAATGCTATTTACCTTCCCTAGCCTCACCCTCCAAAGTGCTTTGTGTGTTTTGCAGTGATAGCTGAGGGTTTATATGGTCAGAGGAAGCAAAGAGGAAGAGAGCTTCCATGTGCATGTGCATTTAAGCTGAAAGGCCAAGAAGCTGCATAAAATAAGTGGTTTTTGGAATTCACCTGCCTGTCACAGCGCTTCCGTATTCCTCCCACTGCAGGAACTGTTTGTGATGTGTCCCAATCCTTTCAGATCTTTCTTTGAGGAACATTGTTTTTTCTCATACATTTGTTGACAAACAGGAGATCCTCAGCCCATCTTTTTTCTCCTCAAAGACTAGGCCTTTCCTGGATACTGATTTTGTACTAAATCATGATTAGTCACCAGTTAGCATCACCTGTTTCAAATGACATTTGTTAAATTGCTTTACCTTGTTACTAGCTCTAAATTGCCCCCATCCCAACTTTTTGTGGACTGTTGTAGGCCTGAAATATAGGAAGGGATGCATATTAACAAATGGGCTGAAGTTAAACTGTCAAAACATGAAAATCTTGGGTTCATATTGTCTGCAATGAAATACAGGTCAATGTAAATTTAGAGATTAACTCCTTTTTTATTATTTGCATTTTCCAAACTCTCCAAACTTTTTCTGATTTGGGGTTGTAGTATAAGCCCTTCCAGTTTGAAGTATTGGAATGCATAATAAAGCTTCTTTTATTTCTTATGATGTGTATGTTAAATGTTGTTTATTCATCACATGGTATTCATGGAGCTATACCATATGTGACTCCATAAAAGCTTTCATAATAGTTTCAGAGGGCTTATACTGCAACATCTTAACATTTTATGACTGCAGTCATGTCTATTTAGAAATTGTTATATAGACTAATGCTATAATGCATTATAAATACTTTAACACATTTTATAAATGTTTATAAGAATTCTTTATAAATCCTGAGTTTAAGTGTTAGCAATAGCCTCGAACAGAGAGCCTTGTAGTGGGAGTCCAATAGACCCCTTTCACTGACGTCACCCGAAACCGGAAGTAAACAAACCCTGCGCCATATTGGAAGACCAACAAACTCGTGATTAGGGGGAAATAACGGCAGCACGCGGTATGTGAACCCACGAGGCACTTGATTAATCAAAAACCTACAATGGTAAACTTTTGTGCTGTGTTAGGGTGTTCTAACAAAGCTGATGGGAAAGGTGAAAAGAAGTCTTTCTTCAGAATACCAGCTGTGATTGAGACACAAGGGGAGCAAACCAAGGAGCTTTCTGCTAGGAGACAGAGAGAGTATTTAGCTGCTTTATGCAGAGCAGATCTGAATACCTCAAGTCTACAACAGTACAGAATATGTTCAGACCATTTTGTTACTGGTAAGTCACTAGGCTAGAGTGTTGTAGAACATTTTTTTTAAAAATGTTTACTGAATAAAAACATCCTTAATTTTATTACATTTATTTATGTTATACATTTCATTTCTTTCTTTTGTTTTAATTTTCCTCCCTCCATCCCTCTTTGGATTTTAAATATAGTTTTTCCCCATGTCCAAATAATTCAAAGATATATAAATAAAAACAGATAAGCAGTCAGGTCCTCTTTGTTTCCATTCTCCCTTGCCCCGAGTCTTATCATATGGGTCAAACCCATCTATCACAGCCAGTTTCTCCACATACCCTGCCCTTTCTGCAGCTGGTAATGTACTCACATAACCAGAATTATCAGCCATCGTGTCACTTCACTCATCGTGTCACTTCACAAGCTGTAATATCACTTCACTCTCACTCGTAGTTTTTGTATTGTGAGGTATGTATGTATGTATGTATGTATGTATGTATGTACTTGAGGTCTTCCAATATGGCGCCCTAACAAAATCTCGCGGCACGGTGACGTCACGCGGCAACCCTCTATAGTGTAACCAGTTACACCATTTGACATTGCAGTTTAAAATCAAATTTGACAGGCAAAAGGCATATCCTTTGTGTGTACAGTCAAGCCGGAAAGTCTGCACACCCCTTTCACCTTCTGCATGTTTTATGTTAGACTTATTCTTCAGTAGATTGAGTTAAATTTTTTTGTCACAAAATTCTACACAAAATGGCCCATAATGACAGTGAAAGCAAGTTTTTAGAAAATATGCAATTTTATTTTACTGACAAAAATAGGTTATTTAGGGGTTACATATCTAGCACAGGGTGGCATGGTGGTGTAGTAGTTAGTGCTGTCGCCTCACAGCAAGAAGGTCCGGGTTCAAGCCCCGTGGCCGGCGAGGGCCTTTCTGTGCGGAGTTTGCATGTTCTCCCCGTGTCCGCGTGGGTTTCCTCCGGGTGCTCCAGTTTCCCCCACAGTCCAAAGACATGCAGGTTATAGACCATAAGGTGAACCCCGTTTTCATTTTAGGTCGCTCCGACGTCTCTGAACCACATGCTCTTTAGCTGATAAAAAGGACCAAGTTATGTTACACTTATTGCAAAATTTCCACATCACAGAATTGCGCTTGTTTTTTAAATCGAGACATTTTCTGAAGAACTATTTTCCTCAGAGCGGAATGCGATTTTGACGTCACGAGACACCACGTGACCGCGTTAAACCAATTGCGTAGCCGATTTATGACAACAAACTGGAAAAATGACAGCCTGCTTGTTGCTGTCAAATGTAACCAACATAAAGGAATCTCCCAAAATATCCTTCTAAAGTGGGCCAAATTGATTCTTAACAGTGCTTTATTTATAGCACGAAGAACATTGATGCAAGTGCATGATAAAGGCAGACATTTTATGTTGTCATTTTGATCAATAAATGGAAATAATTCTAATTATCAATGATAATGATCATTCATGTATTTCTAAAGTGGGCCAAATGGATTCTAAATAGTGCTTTATTTATAGCACGAAGAACAATGATGCAAGTGACCTTTCATGTTGTCATTTTGATCAATAAATGGAAACAATTTAATTATCAGTGATAACTATTCATGTATTTCTAAAGTGGGCTAAATGGATTCCAAACAGTGCTTTATTTATAGCACAAAGAACAATGATGCAAGTAGGTGAAAAGGTAGACCTTTTCATGTTGTCATTTTTATCAATAAATGGAAATAATTCTAATTATCAATGATAAGGAACATTCAGGTATTCATTTGTTCATTTATTCACTCAACTATATACAACACATTAAAAACAATCATAAGTATACATTGACTGGCATAAACTTATATACATATATAAATAAACATCATAATAAAATGAATGATGATATCAATGGAATAGAATAGAGGTAAAAACCACATGACATGCTATTCCTCACTGTCAGTGTCAGGGCAGTTATCTTCTTTCTCTTCTGTTTCCTTTGTGTTCGAACAGCTGGAACACCTGCACAAGTCTGTACAACAGAGTCCTGCAGAGACACAGGAGCATCCATTTGTCTTGCAGGCACTCCCTCTGCAACCACAGTGTATCGCATGCAGAACAGTGTCAGGGGCTGGATTTCTTGTCATCCATGTCACTTGTAGATTTCCATCTTCCAGATGCCAACCATATCCAGCAGGAAATGGAGTGCCAATGTTTTGTTTCACACATGACCTCATGATTGCAGCCTGATAATTTGCCCTTTTGCAGTGCTGGTGGAGGGCATCACTTGTTGGGGGGATAGATAATTCTGGCAAGGCTGATGATGCCATACAGAAAGCCTTGTACCTAGCCTCATTGATATTTTCTGCAGCTGGCTGATCGTACAGATGGCATACATATTTGCAAAGTAATGCAAATGTTGAGTGGTCTAAGTTAAAGTCAGTCCCCAGATTTTTGAAAGCCTTCAGGTAGACATCTTTCTCATATGCCACAGCAAATGTCTTCCTTTTGCCTTTGCCATAAAAGGCACTTGTGGAGTCACACCCAGTGAATGTATTGGCCCTTTTCCACTACCCTTTTTCAGCTCACTTCAGCTCGCTTCAGCTCACTTCAGCCCGACACGGCTCGCGTTTCGACTACCTTAGAGCAGCACGACTCAGCTCGCTTCAGCCCTGCTTAGCACCCAAAACTCGCACGGTTTTGGAGTGGGGCTGAAGCGAGCCAAACCGAGCCGAGTGGGGCTAGGGGCGTGAGCAGACACTCCCCTGTGCACTGATTGGTGAGGAGGAGTGTCCTCACATGCCCACACACGCCCCGCGAGCACGCTGGGATCTGTAAACCCGGAAGAAGAAGAATTACGAATTACGAGAATTTCTGAAGCCTTATGCGCCTCGCCTCATCTATACGCTCTTGCCAGTATCTGTTGGCGTTGTCGGTGACAACAAGCCACAGCACCAAGACCAGCAACACTAACGACTCCATGTTTATTGTTTATTATCCGGGTCGTGAGACTACTGCTTAAAAGATCACTGATGTCACTGTTTGCGCCGCCTAACGACATCACGTGACGTCCACCCACTTTCGCTAACTCCACCCAATGTGTCCACCCACTTCCAGCCAGCACGGTTCAGCACGGTTGTAGTCGAAATGCAACTCCAACAGCCCCACTCAGCCGCATTGGTAGTGGAAAAGCGGCATATGTATCCCAATCAAGGCTGAACACACACTGGCTCCGAGAGCTGATGACACCTTGGTAATGTCAATGATGCGTGTCCTGTTGCCCGTCCCTGTGAAAAAGTATAAGCTGCATGGTAATCCTTTCTGCAGACTCACAGCAATGACTGCCACATCAGTGTCAGGGCTCTTAATAATGACAGTCTTGTGCTCCTGTGCAGCATGTTGTGCATGCAAAAACACCCTTGTGTCACATTCTTCATGGTCACACTGCAGGTCTTCCACAGCATGAACAGACTGCACACCGTCCAGTACAGTCACACAGTGACATTGGTCTCGATGTGTTATATACAAGCTGAGGTTTTTACCCACTGCTGTAAGATCAGCATTTGTCCACGCATCATACAAGAACTCTGCAAGTGCTTCTTTATTTGTTCCTTCAGAGAGAAACTTTTTCCACTGGGTTGGGGTCCTCTGATCCGGGCCATAGATCTGCATGCGTTGTGATCCTCTATCAGCTCGACGTGCCCGTTCAATGTTTTTAATGCTTATGTCAGGGTATTGGTCAGTGACAAAGTCAATGCGTGCACACTTGTGCTGTGAAGCAAGTTGGACTATGTACTGGAGTATGGTCTCAGCAAGCTCTCCAAATGTACCTGGTCTGGATCTGATAGCCTGAATAACTGCCATGCCATCAAAAAGAATGGCACCATCTGCTGGAACATTGTCAACTAAGCAGTCTCCACCTTTGCTCTCGAGTAAATCCATTAGAGCTGACTTTGTTTTAGCAAGTGAACCATCAGCACTGGCCAAAGGGTAGGACACAGTCCCCAAGGAATAAGACAGAATTTCCTTCATTTCTATCTTTCTGCTTTGACCTAGGATGAGGAGCCTGAAAAAAGCTTCTTGTCAGCACGCAAAATCACTTCCTTGCCAGCTGCAGATTTCTTTTTTTGCCTTAGCCGGGTCACTGAAGGTCTTCAGTTTTTGTGACTTTATGGGTGCAAAGATGTCAACTGAATTTGAAAACAGTCTCTGGTTCATAAACTCTTGTGTGGCATTTTCACCCTTTTCTGAGGCCACAAGCAAATCCTTTGTGATTGTCTTCAGTTGCTACTCTTCCAGAGCTAAGACACACAATGTGTTCTTGGTGTGTATCAAAAGGGTTCAGCATGGAATCAATGGTGAAAATTATACTGCCGACAGCCTTTTCATCAGCATTGATCCGTGTGGTGTCAAGGTCTTTTTGTTTGCGCACTTCAGGAGATATCCCTGCCATGGTTTCACATTGTCTTGCTATTGCAGCCCTTTCTGTCATGGTCCTACCTGTGGGCTTCTCTCTTCAGTCCTCCCAAGCTTCTGTGTCAGATCGTCTGCAACTCTCAGCGTGATAACCTGCTCTGTGTTCCTACTACTCTGACTCCTGAAGATATTCTGTTCCGTCTGACTCTGTCTGTTCTCCAGCCCCGGTAACATGATCTGCCTTCTGTCCTGTTGACTCTGCCTCTTGCCTGCCTCTCCTGTACCTTTGCCTGATCTCCAGCTGGCCTAGCCCTGCTGCTCGCCTGCCTCTCCATCTGCCTGGTGTGAGCAGCCCTGCCTGGAGCCCTACTCTTCTGCCCTGGTAACCTGACCCTGCATTTCTGTCCCCTATCTTGCTACCTGATTTGTGAATGTGTTCCAGCCTGCTCTCTATCATCTCCTGCCTGCTGAGGGACTGCTTGCTGGGAGACTGCCTGAAACCCAAGAGCTATCAGCCTACAGCCACACCTCTCCGACTATGCCTGATCCCGTCTGATCTCAGAAGTTAAGCAGGGTCAGGCCTGGTCAGTACTTGGATGGGAGACCTCAGACATCACCACCATGCTCCCACCAGCCTCTCAGTCCTCCTGCCACTGAACTTCTCACACACATACACACACATTCTCCCAACTCCCTTTTCCCCTGCTATTAATAAACTGTGGTTCAAGTGCATTTGATCTCCTCTCCTGTCTGGTCCTTGACAGAACGATCTGACCACGACATGGAGTCAGCGCCCGAACCATCTGCCCTAGACCGGCTGCAGCGCACCGAAGGAGATGTCAGTCGGATGTCTGCCGACATTGCAGCCCTGTTCCAGCTTGGTCAGCAGCAACAGCAACAACGACTGTACCAAGCATTCCAGCTGCTCACCGCCCTAGCACCCCCTGCTCCTCCGAGTCAACCACCGCCGCCCCTCGTTGCATCAGCCCCTGTCATACCCGCCACTGATGTGCCAGCCCCGGGAGGTGCTCCTGCTGCACTCGATGTCCCAGAACCCAAGGTCGGCAGTCTGGAGCGTTTGGCAGCCCCTCCCAAGTTCGTGTTTTCCTGACCAGCTGCCGGTTGCTGTTCGACCTGCAGCCCAGAACCTTCGTGTCGGAGGCAGCGAAGGTGGCCCTCATCATCACTCGTCTGACTGGCCGTGCCTGCCTGTGGGGGACTGCTGAGTATGAACACCGGACACCGGCGTGTGCCTCCTTCTCCCTGTTTGCAGCGGAGATAACTAAGGTCTTCGACCTGGGCTCGTCGTCAGTAGAGGCATCCGGAGGACTGATGAGTATTCGCCAAGGCAGACGAACAGTGGCTGACTACTCAATCGATTTCCGGACCTTGGCCCGGCGCAGCAAGTGGAACATGCAGGCGCTGGTGGACGCCTTTCTGCACAGCCTGGCTGACTACATGAAGGACGAACTGGTCTCGTACGAACAACCATCGGCACTCAATGAGGCCATTGCCCTGGCCATCCGCATTGACCGCCGGGTCCAGACCCGCTGACGAGAGAGGGCCCGCCAGACTCAGTCAGTCACCAGCGCATGGAGTAACCCAGCCCCTTCCACGTCTCCTGCTGCTTCTCTGCCAAGTCTTCTGGACCAGTCAGAGCTCATGGAGATCGGCCATGCTTCCCTCAGCCCGGCAGAGCGCCAGCGTTGGATCACCTCCAATCTGTGCCTGTACTGTGGGGGTGACGGTCACTGTGCTGCCTCTTGCCCAGTAAAAGCCTGAGCTCACCGGACATAGGAGGGGCCCGGTTGAGCTCAATGACCATCCATTCCTCCACCAGCCAGAAACCTATGCTCCAAGTTTGTCTTCGTCTGTTGGATTCCACCCACACCCTGGCCGCCCTGGTTGACTCTGGCGCCGAGGCTAACATCATGGACACCAAGCTTGCACGCCAGTTGGGTCTGCAAAGCCATCATTTATCCTCTCCCGTTCCAGCCAGGGTGCTGGATAGCCATCTCCTTGGCACCGTCACCCGCCTCACTGCCCCTGTTCCGATGAATGTCAGGCAACCACCACGAAACCATCCAGTTTCACCTGTTCCGTTCCCCCAGCCAACCTCTCATCCTGGGCTATCCATGGCTCCGCCAGCACAGTCCTCACCTCGACTGGGCCACTGGAGCGATAAGAGAATGGGGCAAGGACTGCCACCGGACCTGCTTACGAGCCGCCATTCTAAACCCCTGTACTCCACCTGCCAGCTCTGCCCCCGACCTCACTAATGTCCCAGTGTGTTATCACAGCCTTCGGGAGGTATTCAGCAAAGCCAAGGCCACTTCCTTGCCTCCTCACCGGCCCTACGACTGTGCCATTGATCTCCTCCCAGGCACTGCACCACCCAAGGGCCATCTCTACTCTCTGTCCGCCCCGGAAAGGAAGGCGATGGAGGACTAATATCAGTGACTCTCTGGCTGCCGGCCTCATCCGTCCATCCTCCTCTCCCGCCGGCGCTGGGTTCTTCTTCGTGGGAAAGAAGGATGGATCCCTGCGCCCCTGCATCGATTACAGGGGTCTCAACGACATCACCGTCAAGAACCGATACCCTCTCCCACTGCTCACCTCTGCCATCGAGCTGCTCCAGGGAGCCACGGTCTTCACCAAACTCGATCTCCGGAATGCCTACCACCTGGTTCAGATAAGGGAGGGAGACGAGTGGAAGACCGCGTTCAACACCCCCACCGGTCATTATGAATACCGGGTGATGCCATTTGGCCTTACCAACGCTCCAGCGGTATTCCAGGCTCTGGTGAATGATGTCCTGCGAGATATGTTGAACAAGTTCGTGTTCGTTTTCCTCGACGAAATCCTGATCTTCTCAAAGACCCTGTCCGAACACACCCAGCATGTCCAGCAAGTGCTCCGTCGTCTCCTTGAAAACTCCCTCTTCGTCAAGGCAGAGAAGTGTGAGTTTCATGCCAAGTCTGTGGGGTTCCTGGGGTACATCGTGGCAGAGGGGAGCATCCAGATGGACCCTGCCAAAGTCTCAGCAGTGACGTCATGGCCAGTACCAGAGAGCAGGAAGAAGCTTCAGCAGTTCCTGGGCTTCGCAAATTTCTACAGGAAATTCATTTGTAATTACAGCACCATTTGCGTCACCCCTCACCGCCTTGACCAGCACCAAACAGCCCTTCGCCTGGACCCCGGCTGCCAACGAAGCCTTTGCCACCCTCAAGGCTCGGTTCACCACTGCTCCCGTCCTCCAGATGCGGAGCGGCAATTCATTGTAGAGGTGGACGCCTCGGATGTGGGAGTCGGGGCAGTGCTCTCACAGAGGTCAGCAGATGACAACAAACTCCACTCCTGTGCGTTCTTCTCCCACCGGCTATCACCGGCCGAACACAATTACGACATAGGCAACCGGGAACTGCTGGCGGTCAAGCTCGCTCTGGAGGAATGGTGTCACTGGCTGGAGGGGTGTGTAGTCCCATTCCTGGTCTGGACAGACTATAAGAATCTGGAATACATCCGCACCGCCAAACGACTCAACCCCAGACAGGCCCGCTGGGCTCTCTTTTTCACCAGATTCAATTTCACCCTTTTGTACCGGCCCGGATCTCGCAACACCAAGCCTGACGCACTCTCCCGCCAGTTCCAGAAGGATGATGCCCCCTCCAAGGATCCGGCTCCCATCCTACCTGACCCCTGTATCATTGCTGCTCTGACCTGGGACATCGAAGAACGAGTGCGGGAAGCCTTCCGTGACCAACCCAGCCCCAGTGTATGCCCCACAAGTCGCCTCTTTGTTCCTGAAGACCTGCAATCCCAGGTTATACAATGGGGACACAACTCCCGTCTAGCCTGCCACCCTGGTTCCACTCGCACCTACCACCTGCTCGCCCAACAGTTCTGGTGGCCTACTATGGGCAGGGATGTGCGAGACTTCGTCCGAGCCTGCCCCACCTGTAATCAAAATAAGTCCTCCAGCTGGCCTCCTGCCGGTTTGCTCCAGCCTCTGCCCATGCCAATGCGACCCTGGTCCCACATTTCCCTGGATTTTGTTACGGGTCTGCCCCCTTCTAACGGGATGACGGTCATACTCACCATCGTGGACCGCTTTAGCAAGATGGCACACTTTGTTCCCCTCCCAAAACTACCGTTGGCCAAAGAGACCACCCAGATCGTCCTGCAGCATGTCTTCCGCATCCATGGGCTGCCCAAGGACATCGTTTCGGACCGGGGGCCACAATTCGCCTCCTCTTTCTGGAAGGAGTTCTGTCACCTACTCGGGGCCACCGCCAGCCTCACCTCCAGATTCTGATCCCAGTCCAATGGCCAGTCAGAGCGGACTAACCAGGAGTTGGAGAAGGCACTTGGGTGCATGGCGTCACGCAACCCTCGGGCCTGGTGCGAGCACCTGCTGTGGGTGGAATACTCTCACAACTCCCTCACCAGCTCAGCCACTGGGCTGTCCCCATTCCACTGCGTGTATGGCTACCAACCACCCCTGTTCCCCAGCCAGGAGGGAGAGGTCACCTGCCTGGCTGCCCTCACCTATGCACGCCGATGCCACCGCACCTGGTCTCAAGCCCGCGCTGCACTCCTCAAGTCAGTCACCAGCTACTCTACTGGAGCCAACCGGCGGAGGACACCTGCGCCCACCTACCGGGTGGGCCAGAAGGTGTGGTTATCATCCAAGGACCTGCCCCTCCAGGTGGAGTCTCGTAAGCTGGCACCTCGGTTCGTCAGACCATTCCCGATCCAGAGGATAATCAGCCAGTCTGCTGTCCGGCTCCGACTGCCCAAGTCTATGAGAGTGCACCCCACCTTCCACGTCTCTAAGATTAAGCCAGTGCACGAGAGCCCGCTGGTCCCAGCTGCACCTTCTCCTCCTCCTCCTCGTCTCATCGATGGTGGCCCAGTCTACTCTGTCCGGCGACTGCTGAAGTCACGGCGCAGGGGCCTCCAATACCTGGTGGATTGGGAGGGCTATGGTCCTGAGGAGAGGATGTGGGTCCCTGCTGGGAGAATCGTAGACCGTACCCTCATCAGCACCTTTCATCGCCTGCATCTGGACCAGCCGGCCAACCGGAGGGGTCGACCAAAGGGTCCTTGTCGGAATGACGATGCGCCAACCCCTACTGTCCCCGAGTCCAATTCTGAACCAGATCCTGAGGCCTTGGACACTGACCGGTCAGAGGAGTTCTGACCCTCCACCGGTATTCCCCCTCCTCCCGCCCGTCTTTGTGGATCTGTGGCTAGGGACTTCTGGAGCCATCCCTTGAGGGGGGGGGGGGTTCTGTCATGGTCCTACCTGTGGGCTTCTCTCTTCAGTCCTCCCAAGCTTCTGTGTCAGATCGTCTGTAACTCTCAGCGTGATAACCTGCTCTGTGTTCCTACTACTCTGACTCCTGAAGATATTCTGTTCCGTCTGACTCTGTCTGTTCTCCAGCCCCGGTAACATGATCTGCCTTCTGTCCTGTCGACTCTGCCTCTTGCCTGCCTCTCCTGTACCTTTGCCTGATCTCCAGCTGGCCTAGCCCTGCTGCTCGCCTGCCTCTCCATCTGCCTGGTGTGAGCAGCCCTGCCTGGAGCCCTACTCTTCTGCCCTGGTAACCTGACCCTGCATTTCTGTCCCCTATCTTGCTACCTGATTTGTGACTCTGTGTTCCAGCCTGCTCTCTATCTCCTGCCTGCTGAGGGACTGCTTGCTGGGAGACTGCCTGAAACCCAAGAGCTGTCAGCCTACAGCCACACCTCTCTGACTACACCTGATCCCGTCTGATCTCAGAAGTTAAGCAGGGTAAGGCCTGATCAGTACTTGGATGGGAGACCTCAGACGTCACCACCACGGTCCCACCAGCCTCTCAGTCCTCCTGCCACTGAACTTCACACACGCACACATTCTCCCAACTCCCTTTTCCCCTGCTATTCATAAACTGTGGTTCAAGTGCATTTGATCTCCTCTCCTGTCTGGTCCTTGACATCTTTCATGTTGTGATAATATCCAACGATATACTGCAGAGCGATTCTATGTTATGCCTGTCCAGCCACCTTTGGTCTTGGCATCTCTGTTGTAGGTTTGTTCGATAGCCTGGTCACAGGCAATGGAGGCAAATCCATGTCCACTTTGTCACTGGACAGTCCACTGACCTTTCACGGTCATCTCAGTGTGGCAAGAGGGATGTGTAACTGGCAGATTCACCATCTCCAGCCAGTATGGAGGCAAGTACCGAGCATAGTTTACTCGGTCATAGGCAAAAAACCATGGCATCATTAACTGGACAGTTGCCAGGTGAAGCTGCCAGTCTGACTCTCGTGTTGCTCGCACGAACAGGAGTAGCTGCATCATGTCGATGTACGAGCTCCAGAAGGCAAATGTCGGGCTTTCTGCACTTCTCTTCTGCACGAAGTCGGAGTATTTTGAGCACATACTCTGAAACCTCTGCTCTGTACTTAAAACATCCAAAAAGGTGTCTGGAAAGGAGTGCTTCATTTCAGTGATGACATGCATGTATTCAGCTCTCTGCTGATGTGACAAGGTGTCCAGAAAGGTGATAAATCTGATGCGCTGCAGGCTTTCATACAGAAGTTTATGTGCCCTCATGCTTCGATTATAATGATGGCCATTGATCACCCCATTGATGGATCCTGGGGCAACCACTTCGGATTCAATGAGTACATCTTGAAGCCCTGCATCTCCAAACCTTTTGCCTAAAACACTCAGATAGGACATGGTTGAGTGGAATTCCCCAAGTCTAATGACTAAACGCTGTGTGAAGTCATCATTCTTCCAGTGGATTTGCTGAGCTTTGGCATATATGGCTTGGTCAAACACTAACACTATGTGATCCAGTTCAAGCTGGTCAGTAATCTGGACACTTCGCTTCAGGATAGTGTTGACTGTTGACATCTCAGTTGGTGATGCCTCAATGACTGGCAGATAATACAGTGCTGACTTCTGCAGAGTGTTTTCACCTTGGAGCAGTGTATGGAACCCTGTCCAGTTTGGGATTGCACTTCCTTCCATGGACTTCATGAAAACATATGCCAGTTCAGCTTGTGCAGCAAAGTGGGTGTCCATTCTGCATGCCTCTGCCTCCATTAGCTGGCCCAAGTTGCGTGGGCCTTGCCTTTTGGACTGATGGTATGGCTCTATGGGGATTTGGGGTGGAGCTTTGAAGGAGGAAACTCCCTTTCTCAGAGGCTGTCTTGTGGCAGTGGACATGGTCTCGCTGGCAAAACTCTGGAGCATTATTCCATTGGTGTGATGAGTTGTTCCACGCCCTGATAGAGTCTCCTCACCAAAGTCAATGTTATCCCACACAAGTGTTGTGGGTGCCCTCTTTGAGAATCCCTTTGGTACTCTGTCACTACCCTCTATCAGTGTCAGCTGTGCAAGGCTAGTGTCCAGACTCAAGGCGGTGTCCCAGGATGCACAATTTCCCAGTTTGTTCAGCAGTGACACAATGCGTGATGACCCTGTTAAATGTCGCACAGTTAAGCCTAAACACAAGGACTTGGGTGTCTGTTTACGGACCTTGGAGGCAAGGTACACAATGTCCTGACAGACAGAAAGCACTTTTAAATCCATGTCGTCAGCAATGTTGACAAAATGATCCAGTGTTGGCTCCTCGGTGGCACCTACAATCCAGCTAACTAAATTGTAAAGTTCAAGGGGAACAACTGTTTGTGCTTCGGTGACATTGAAGTCTTCTGCAGTGGGAGGCCATGGGCACGACATGCCAGGCCTGTCACTAAGCAGTCTTTTCAAAAGCAAAGCTGCTGTGTATAGTGTCCGTGTGTCCTCTGTCATTGTTTGTAGCTTTGTTGTCCTTTTTTCAGTCTCGCTGTCTGTCTGGCTCATTTCACTGGACTGTGTTGTTTCCGCACCTGAGGGTAACATATCCAAGACTGTATCTGTTGACAAGGTCTCAGCAAAAACCAGTTCTGACGTGTTGCGTTCGGTGGGGGTGTGGAACACAAGCTGAGGAAAATCACGGGTGAGTCTCCTCTTCAATGTATCCTGTCTGTAACACAACAACAATAGTCATATGAGTACCAGCAAAGGGGGGGGGCTTCAGGTTGTGGCTGCAGTGCTGTATTAAGCCAATGCGGTGCCCCTGGGCACTATACCTCAAGTGCCCCCCCGCGCACACGCGTTCAGTAACCTCCTGCACACACTCACAAACCTTGCCTTTTGCTGTCAAAAATAGTAGCATATACATATAAACAATAGTACACATAAACAAGGTCATTCTTCCTCATTGAAAATGTATTAAGTAGGCTATATCAGCCCATCAAATTCACTGAAAACAACCAATGATATGCATGTAGGCATATTGAAATGTCTTATTCAAAAATGAGCAGCATATATTTGTATGTCTCAAGGGGATCCTCGTTGTCGCCGACCCTTCGGCTAACACTGGCTGTGGTTGTAGCATCTCCCCGGCTAGTGCTAGCAGGGCCATCTCCCTCACTAGCATCCCTGATTTCACTAGCTTCGGCTTCAGCGCTGGTAGTGACAGCAGTTGTCGATGTTTTTATAAAAAAAACGATCTAACACTGGAACATTTTTAATTGCAGCTACACGCCTGGAGTCTCTCTTTTTTTAATCTTCTCTTTGCACAACCACTCAATTGATGTCTGTCCATTTTTCATTTCTACCGCGGTTTTTAAAAAATTGATACATTTCACCGTAGGTGGACTGGCTCAACTGACAGGTTGAGGAAAGGGGGGTTAATGGTCACATAGGCCACTCTTGCTCAGAATTATGATTGTTGTTGTTGTTGTTCTTATGAAAGTGTTCATAATGAATTATATAGGACTATTTAACAATGTCACGTGTATAACCATTTTAAGTGTACAAACTTCCACAAAAAATATTTTTAAAGTTTCTGTCATGTGGTGCCCCCCCCCACTGGCTGTGAGTGGTTGGTGCCCCTGGGCACTGTGCCGCAGGCCCATATAGTTAATCCGGCCTTGGTGGCTGATTATAGCCACTTTCACAAATCAACACAGAGAGTGAATAAAATATTACAGGCTGGAGTTTACTTGCTATGCAACAGATTTAATACCAAGTATTCCCAAGAGAAGCACATAACTAGCATCACACTATCAAGAAGACTGCTGTCTTCCTTATTGCAAAATAATACATGTCTGTGCAGATGGCAAGCTGAGTGGTCACACACATGTATGAAATTTGCCTTGGATGTGACAAATAATAAATTTCCTTGCAATTACCTGTAGCTTGAAGCATCAACACCTTCACTTGACTGCACCAGGTCAATAAAGGTCTTCCTCATTTGGCTCATTCTCAGCACCTCTTGGTTGATCAGCAGCCTTTGACGGATTACCCTCTCACAGAACAACTTATAGCTGAGATCAAACGTTGGCTCAATCCTTAGAAAATAATATAGAAGATATGGGTTGTGATTGTGTTCTCATACATTGTACTGTATGTGTATTTATGTAAAGTTAATATATGACTTATTGTTCTTTCTCTGCTCTGTCAGGATCACTCAAAAACGTTGTGTACTGTCGGTAGCAACTTTTGTGGTACTGCACCTCCAGAGCCACACAGTCTTTGTCCTTGATGTGAACGAGAATGCTATGGTCGTCCTTTACTTCAGCAGCTTCCTGCAACTTGCCTTGTACAAAAGAAAAGAAAAAAGGATGGATAGATAGGCAGACAAACAGTCAGACTTCATTTTTCCTGGTGGACTGGTATTCAGTGGCATATTAACATCAAAGCACACAGACGTACTATGACATCCATACAAACATACACACTACCCTATTAAAGTCAAAGTGTACTTTATTGTCAAAAATCTTTGCAACAGGCATTAAGACAGAAGGGGGGGGGGGGCAGTCCTTAACTCAAACACTGCATTTTGGTCATTTGTGGTATTGGAATATTATAGGCATGGGGACGTTATGTATTGGAATGTTATTTTACTCACACCCACACACATACACAACACATTATAGTTCACACACACACACACACACACACACACACACACACACACACACACACACACCAGCAAAAGTACAACCAATAGACATCTTTCCATATTCATACAGCCATCCATACATCTGTACATCAATGTACTATATAAATCCACACATATACATTCAAATTAGACAAATGCAAGGAGATTGTGTGCAGTCAGTAGCAGTGTAGATACTCATTCAACTACACTCACTCTCTCTCTCTCTCTCTCTCTCTCTCTCTGTGTGCTGGGGGATAGGATGCATTTGCATAGACTACCTACTGTGTAGTGGGAGATGAGGGTGAGATGCCTTTTAGCTTACCTGCGGTTAAAGTCTGTGTCTTTGACAAAGCTTCTTTTTGTCGTCTGCCAGCCTTGACGACATATTTGCAGGTTTTCTTGCATATTATACAGATGGCAGGAAGGACGGGGCCAGAGCTCGAGATGGGCAGGCTTGATCTGGAATGAAGTTTCCTTGTCGGAGTCGTGCCAGTCACTGTTGCAGGGATAGCTTCGCTGGTCTGGGGGTCTTGTTTATCATCTCCCCGCGATTTCTCTCACATGAGATGCCTTTTTGCTCTTTCAATTTCGTGCTTGTCAATGAACATCCGGTAACATGTGGGATGGAAAGCTGCGTCTTCGGGAATTTTATCAAAATCCAAGTCAAGACAGTGTAATGTTCAGATACGTCTCTGCACTCACCCCTCAACTCCAGCCACTGCCGAAGGCTGTTTCGGTAAGTATTCCACCGTATGCTGGTGAAATTCTGTGTTTTTTCATGCTTCACAGAAGATATGTGCATATAACAAGTCTTACGTGTTGAAGATTTAGTTTTTTCAACAGTTTCGGCCGAGTTTTCTTCTTCTTCGCTACTGCTGGATGATAGCACTGCTACTCCGGTGGCTGCCATGCTGCTTCTGTTTACCAAACACAACTGGGAGCTTCCAGCTACCTGATTCGTCCAGTCTGATGACGTTTCAACCATGGCACCTCTTGCGAGCCAATGTGTTATTACGCCTGCCGAATATGTACATACGCCTTGGAGATGCTAGTTCTTCATTAAATGTTGCGGTTTAAGAAATGAGCGTGATTCTGTGATGCGAACTTTTTGTTGTAATCTTACCACAACTCATTCTTTTTTATGAACTGAAGCGTGTGCGGTTCGGAGAGGTCAGAGCGGGATCTCTTTTCGGAAGGACTTTTCGAGGTTCACCTTACGGCCTATTAGGTTAACTGGTGACTCTAAATTGACCGTAGGTGTGAGTGTGAATGGTTGTCTGTGTCAGCCCTGCGATGACCTGGAGACTTGTCCAGGGTGTACCCCGCCTTTCGCCCGTAGTCAGCTGGGATAGGCTCCAGCTTGCTTGCGACCCTGTAGAACAGGATAAAAGCGGCTAGAGATGATATGAGATATCTAGCACAAGCACAACTTTATTTATTACACACTTGTGAAATTCCTCTCTGCATTTAACCGTCTGAAGCAGTGAACACACACATGCGCGCACACATACCCAGAGCAGTGGGTGGCCATGCTAACAGCGCCCGGGGAGCAGTTGGGAGTTAGGTGCCTTGCTCAAGGGCACTTCAGCCCAAGGCCATCCTAACCGCATGTCTTTTGAACCGTGGAGGGAAACTGGAGCACCCAGAGGAAACCCACGCAGACACGGGGAGAACATACAAACTCCACACAGAAAGCGGCCAGCAGGGGCCTGGGCTCGAACCCAGAACCTTCTTGCTGTGAAATGACAGTGCTAACCCCTTATACCACCATGCTGCCTCTTAGCCTTATACTTTGTTGATGCACCTTTGGCAGCAACTACACCAAGTCATTTTGGGAAAGAAGCTATGAGCTTGGCACACTGTGTCTGGGCATTTTTGCCCATTCCTCTTGGCATATCCTTGCAAGCACAGTCAGGTTGGATGGGGAGCATCGATACACAGCCATTTTCAGCTACTTCCATAGATGTTCAATTGGATTCAGGTCTGGGCTCTGGCTGGGCCACTCAAGGACATTCACAGACTTTCTCCAAAGCCACTCCTTTGTTCTCTTGGCTGTGTGCTTCAGGTCATTGTCATGTCGGAAGGTAAACCTTCGCTTCAGTCTGAGGTCCAGAGCGCTCCGGAGCAGGTTTTCAACGATCTCTGTATACTTGGTTGCATTCATCTTTCCCTTCTTCAGGACTAGTTGCCCTGTTCCTACTGCTGAAAAACTTCCCCGCATCATGATGCTGCCACTGCCATGCTTCACTGTAGGGATGGCATTAGCTAAGTGGTGAGTGGTACCTGGTTTCCTCCAAATGTGACGCTTGATATTCAGGCCAAAAAGTTCAATTTTGGTTTCATCAGACCAGAGAATCTTGTTTCTCATGGTTTGAGAGTCCTCTAGGTGCCTTTAGGCAAACTCCAAGCGGGCAGTCATGTGCCTTTTGCTAAGGCATAGTTTCCATCTGGCCACTCTACCATAAAGGCCTGATTTGTGGCGTGCTGCCTGGATGGTTGATCTTCTGAAAGGTTCTCCCATTTCCATAAGGATATGCTGGAGCTCTGTCAGAATGACCCTCGGGTTCCTGCTCACCTCCCTGGCCAAGGCCTGTCTTCCCCGATCGCTCGGTTTGGCCGCCAGCCAGGTCTAGGAAGACTCTTGGTGGTTCCAAAGTTCTTCCATTTACAAACGATGGTGGCTACTGTGCTCTTTGGGACCTGTAAAACTGCAGCAATTTTTCTGTACCCGTCTCCAGATCTATGCCTTGAGACAATCCTGTTTCTGAGATCTGCAGATAATTCCTTTGACCCCATGGCTTGGAGTTTGCTCGGACATGCACTGTCAACTGTGGAACCTTTTATATAGGCAGGTATTGGCAATCCCCAATCATGTCCAATCAATTAAATTTACCACAGGTGGACTCCAATTAAGTTGTAGAAACATCTCAAGCAGTATCAGTGGACACAAAATGCACCTCAGCTCACTTTTGGGTGTCCTATCAAAGGGTGTGCACACTTGTACATATATTTTACATATTGATTTTTAATAAATTAGCACAAATGTCTCACAGCTTGCTTTCACTTAAAGTAAAAACGAATTTCTATAATTATGATGGATGTTTGTTTTTTCCTGGGGTCATACCATTTGTAATTTTTTAAATTTACTTTTATAGACATCAGTACATCAGTCTATATATATATTTTTTTAATATAATTATGATCAATGTTTTCCTGGGGTTTATATTACCATTTCACATATAAACCTCACCATGCCCTAAAAATGTCGAATGAGCTCATATTTTAAAGAGAGTTGTTAACCTTGCTGTGCAGCAGTTTGGGTCATCAGGGGTCTTTCTCTGCAATATAATTTATTGTGACATGGTCTTCTTGAATAATATGAACAAAACTGGCTCCTTGAATGGTGATTCCCCCCCCCCCCCCCCCATGCTTCAGAAATTTGACATGATTCCCCACATAATATTGAGAACGATGATATTCCATTAATTTTATTTGCTATTAAATAGTTCTAATGTAAGGCCCCCATCACACTTATTGGGAATTAGCAGGAATCGAGCAGAACCAGCCGGAATGAAACACTTTTCAAAATTCATGCCACATTCGGACAGGAATTTCAAACTCACCAACATTCTTACAGCTTCGTAAGAATGCCGTTCAAATACTTAGAATGCGCTTCGAACCCGCCTCGAATGATTCTTGCACATTCCGGGTGTATTAGCTTTCAAATGCAGTTCAAATGTAGTTGGAACACAGTAGGAATATCTAGAACACTCTTAGAATGCAGTAAGAATATTAAGAATGCACTTCGAATGCTGTACGAGTGCGGTTCGATTGCTGACCGAATACCACCCGAAGTCTGGTCAGAAGGTGCCTCAAATGCAGTCAGAACGCTCCTGGAATAGCCACCAAATATGTTTCGAATGTCTAAGAATTAAAAGAGAATGCAGCTCGAATACTTAGAATGTACTTCGAATATCCTGGAATATACGAAGAATTTTCATTCCGACGGCATTCCGGCTCATTCGAGGCACATTCGGGACATTCTGGCAGGATTTGAAGTGGCTTGCCATTTCGATTTTTTCCCCCGAACGTGATCAGAATGTTTCGAATGCTGTTAGAATACCATAAGAATATTTAGAATGCAGTCAGAATGCAGTTAGAATACACTTCGAATGCCGTTCGATATTTCTCCTCTTCGAATGCACCTCGAATGTTTTGAGTATGAGCAAAGCATTCAGGCTGGCCACAAGAATGGCTCCGAATGTTTGGAATGCACTCAGAATGCAGTCAGAATTTTTAGAATGCACTTCGAATATCCTGGAATATATGAAGAATTTTCATTCCGCCTCTCATGTGACTATCCTATAAGGTTATTTTTATTGAAATTTCACCTTTTATAAAACTGTTTACTTATTTGCTGCAAAGTTTTTATGGTTATACCACATTGACTTTTTTACATGATCCCCCAAATATTCTCTTAAAATTGATTAAAACCAGAAATTTTTTACTGCATCCTGAGAAAAAGAATGTATGCAAATAAGGTTTTTTTTAATAAACCCTTTTAAATTATGCTAAACCATATGGACACCAAAAAATTAGCATCATGTCATTAATCCAACTGTAAAATAGCTGATATGTTAGCTTAGCCTATCCATAAACACAATGAGCCAAGCAACCCTATGTCTAAGAAAGCATACACTGAACCCACTTTGTCAGGAAAGCTTGTTCTGAAGAACAAAAAAATAATGGGTTGCCAGTCACATTGAAATGTTTTCGCACCGAGGATAGCATGTGGCACAAAATGGTCTACATCAGTACAAGGCCTGTTTAAACATAAAACAGATACAATGGTCTAGATCACTACACGACCTGCTCAAATACAAAGTGGACAGTCTACAACATAGAAAGATATAAGATATGGTGAACATGGAGTTCAAATTTGATTTGTCTCATACACAATCATACAGAGTATGACATGCAGTGAAATGCTTACTGCAATGCTCTCTAAGTCGTGAGGATAGTTTGGGGGGGGAGTGGTAAAAAGTGAGAGGAAGTAAAATAGAATGTAATAAGTATAATAGGAAAATAAGAACATGATGGAGTGCTCTGTAGAATACACAATATGCAGAGTAGGTATACATGTATAGCTCTGCAATGTATATAGGAGAATATACAATATACAGAATATGTATAAATATATTGCGCACAAGAAATATATTGCACTGTAATGTGTTAATGTATATTGCACTAAAATTGGGTTGCACAAGAGAAATATGTATAACCATATTGCACTGTAATGTGTGTATTGAAATGTATATTGCGCTGTAATTAGGTTGCACAAAGAGGTATAATTGCTCAAGAAATGTGCTGTATATATTGTACTTAAGTTAGATGAAATTATGTGAAGAGGTGCAAGAGGTAGGGTGTGGTAGTGGCGATGATAACGAGTGGTTGTCTGTCCTTTACTGATTGTTATTGTCCTGATTAAGAGCTTGAATGGCCTGAGAGAATAAGCTCCTCCTCATTCTTTTGGTATTGGCCTTGAGGGAGCGAAAGTGCTTTCCTGACCTCAACAGAGAAAAAAAAGAGTCCATGGTTGAGGTGGCTGAGGTCTTTGTTTTCCTGGCCTTGGTCCGGCACTGATTGGTGTAAATAGATTCCAGGTCAGGGAGCTCCGTGTGGATGACACATTTGGCTGATTGCACCACTCTTTGGAGAGCCCGTCTATCCTGCTTGGTGCTGTTCCCAAACCAAGTAGAGATATTTCCGGTCAGGATGTTCTTGATGGTACAAGAGTAAAAATGTCCCTCAGCACCCTTTGTGGCATTTTAGATGGAAAAGACGCTGATGGGCCTTCTTAATCAGGGCAGTGATGTGGCAGGACCTTGACAAGTCTTTTGTGATGTGAATGCCCAGGCATCGAAAGCTGTCCAGTCTCTCCACTGGGGTCCCGTTGATGTTGAGGGGCTTGTAGTTCCTCCCGTGCTTTTGTGAAGAAGTCCATGATCAGCTCCTTTGTCTTGCTGACAGTTAGGAGGAGGTTGTTTTCCTGGCACCAGATCTCCAGGTTTTTGACAACCTACAGGTCATCATACCTCATTGTTATCAGAGATCAGGCCTACCACAACAGTGTCATCAGCAAACTTGATGGTGGTGGATTCTGATGAGGCTACGCAATCGTAAGTATACAGAGTGTGCAGTAGAGGGCTCAGAACACATCCCTGGGGGGCTCCAGTGCAAAGGGTGATGGGGGTGATGGTATATGTTTCCCCCATCCTTACTGCCTATGGACTATCTGAAAGGAAGTTGAGGATCCACTGATACAGTAATGGGCTGAGTCTCAGATCCTTTAACTTCGTGAAGACCTTTTCAGGGAATTATCATGTTTGAATGCAAAAATATATAGTCTACAAACAGTATCTTGACATAATTCCCCCTCCTGGAGTCAAGGTGGCTGATAGCTGTGTGCAGGAGATGTGTGATGGCGTAGTGGGTCCAAGATGGTAGGAAGTGAAGAGGTGATGAAGTCTCTGACCAGTCTTTCAAAGCACTTCATCACAACGGAGGTCAGTGCTACTGGTTGGTAATTGTTAGGACAAGCAGGCTGCTGTTTCTTTGGGACAGGAACAATAATTAACTGCTTGAAGCCCCTGGGAATCACTGCCTGAGCCAGGGAGAGGTTGAAGATTTCAGTGAACACTGGTGCTAGCTGGTCTGCACAGGCTCTCAGGACCCTACCTGAGATGCCATCAGGTTCTGATGCATTCCTGGAGTTCACTCTCCTGAAGGCATTCCTCATGGCATGTTCTGTGATGATGATGATGAAAGCAGCCTCCTTACTGGCACTCTCCATGTGTAGTATGATATTTACACTGCTTTATACACAGTAGTGCTAGCTGCAGCCTCGAAGCAAGGAGAAAACATGTTACGCTCATCTCCCAGTGATGCATCTGCATTTGTCATTGAGGAGGGTGCTTTTTTTTCAGTCCATTATTGTCCTGAGTCCCTTTCACAGGCTTCTAGTGTCACTTTGTTGTAGCTGTGACTCTCTAGTTTGCTCCCAGAATTCTGCTTTGCCTCCTTGACTGCTCTGTACATGCTATAAGACGCAACTTTATATTGGTCCATATTTCGGGTAGCAAGCCCTGTCTTGCAGGCGGTGGTGCGTGATCTTGGAGCGTTGCGGATGGTTTTGTTCACCCATGGCTTCTGATTGGGAAACATCCTGATGGTGGTTTTGCAAATGGTGTCATCCACAAGTTCCCCTAAACATGTTGATGTTATCAGAGCTGTACCGTAACACGTCCCAGTCTGCATTATCCAAGGTGTCCTGCAGAGCGGCTTCTGATTGGTCCATCCAGCGACTGACCTCCCTCACAACCATGGCTTTCTGTTTCAGTCTCTGTTTGTAAGTAGGAGTGAGGAAGATAGTGGCATGGTCTGATTTTCTCAAACACTGGCATGGACTTTGCCTTGTAACAGTCCCTGAACAGAGTGTAACAATGGTTCAAAGTCCTATTTCCCCTGGTAGGGCAGGTGATGTGTTAAAGGGTTGGAAGTGTGTGTTTATGGTTGGCATTGTTAAAGTCCCCTGCCACAATAAGTGCAGCATCCCAATGATTTATTACATGTTGAATGAGGGCCTCATGTAGCTCATACAAGGTAGTGTCCATGTCCGCCTGAGGCAGAATATAAACGGCGCTGACTATGACCAAGGTGAATTCTAACGGAAGATGGAAAGGGTGACATTTGATGGTCCGAGGTTCCAGGTTGAGTGAACATGAGCATGTGCCAGGACAAATGCTTGTACAACCATGCCATCTGTTGTTCGCCATCAGACATACACCACCTCCTCTTGCCTTCCCCAACTCCACTGTCCTGGCCATACGGTAAACCGAGAATCCTGCCAGCTGTACTTTGTGGTCTGGTACCACTGGGTTCAGCCATGTCTTGGTGAAGCAGAGGAGGTTGCAGTCCCAAATGTCCCTCTGAAACTTGACTCTGGCCCTGAGGTCATCAAGCTTGTTGTCAATGGATTGTACACTGACTAGCAGGATAGTGGGCATGGGTGCATGGTGTGCGCGAGCCCGCAGCCTGTTCCTGATGCTGTCTCATTTCTCTTGAGGTTGTTACTTAGGGTTGTGACCGTTTGTTCTCCCTCAAGATCTTCCTTGGCCAGGCTGGGTCTGGAGTTGAAAACATTGGTATGTGAGTAAATTGTTGACCAATAGAAATAAGGGTATTTCTATCGTATCAAATCACTGTTGCCATACTGAAGAGCTAAAAAATGTCTAAAAACAGCCAACTGAATAACTTAGAAGAAAGTGTGATCAGAGCAGTAAGCACAGTAGTCTACTCACCGGTGCCATCAACAGTTAAACAACAGACTAACATTCTGACTGATTTCTTCATCATCAAAAATTAAGTTAATAAAAGACTCATAATTGATTGTTGACTCACCAATTGTTGTCTCTGCTCAGCCTGCTGTAGTGTGGTCTTTGTATTCCACCATCAAGAACAAAATAATCCAAACAGGTTAAGGAATTTTGTACATCATGGTCTCTTTTTAAAGTTTGTAGCAAGGGGTGCTATGCTTTAATTGATGCTAGCCTGATTATTGGTCACTGACAGATTAGTAGTGCAAGCAGTAACTTGAAATTAATCCATTCCATCATTGTGGTCATTTTGAAAGGATGATGAGCAAGACAAGAAGTAAGAGTAAGAAATGAGTGGAGCACAGGATACAATTAAATTATTTTTCCACACTCAATCCTTGTGTTTTAGTACATCTTTCCATTTTACTGCCTAGCTAGATTTAAGACACATTAATGAACATGTATGAACATTATTGTAAGTCCATCACTCACTGAGCCACTCTGAGTCACATGGCATTTGATTAGGCATAAACTTCCACTATTGCGGTCCAGCCGAAAAGTAGCTTAGTAGGAGTAGCTTCATAGCTTACTAAGGCTGTTCCCTCACCATTTATTTATTTATTTATCCCCCCCCCCATTTGACCAACTGAGTGTATCTTTTGCAGTATGTTTGAGATTTGTTACCCTTCTGTAGAGTCATCCTCATCCTAGTGGATGGCAACACTTTCTTTTCAAGAATTTTCCACTACATGATGGTACCATGAGAAGAGAAACAGTCCCATACCATAATGCATGTTTAGTACTTTGAAAAGTTTGATGATGAGGATGTATAATAATAATAAATTATTTGTCAAGTTTGAGCACACTACATTCTCTCAGTAACCTACATGCTTCTCTAACTATTCTGTAGCAAACTTCAAACAAGCTTCAGCATGCCTTTTCAGTAAATGAGTCTCCTGGGGTGATTGAGAATAGAGAACATGGCTATGGCGTACAGTGCCTCGTGTTTTCTCTGTGACAGTTGTACACAGTGGCATTTCTGGCCATTCTGGCACCCTGGGCCAGATCTCCAAACCCCATTCCCCTAGCATCCCTCCACCCCAAAAGCACCATCTTCAGGGGAAATGGTACTTTTTAATTTTACTACTATAAGGCCACACCAATTCGATTAGTTGGTTCTCGGAATCGCCGCTTGAAGAAAATGCAGAATGAAAAAAGAAATCGAAATCGAACTCCCGCCAACAGAAAAGGTCACGTGACGTGAGATCACGTGACGTCGAAAACCAATCAAATCGCCCCTTTCACTTTCGTTAAAGACTTGTGAAGTAGCCTACTCCTGGTCAAATCTTTTTTTTTTTCTGTGCATTGTAGATGTTCAATTGACTGTAATTCAATCGTTTATTTAGCCTGTCTGTTTACTGGTTTGCCTGTATTGTTTGGTCTATTTCCACCGCTAATTTTACCATCAGAGCATTTTTTTTTAATCTTTATTTCGCCTGCTCGCTTCATATTTTTCCTGAAAAAATCCAAGAACGGCGGCACGGTGGTGTAGTAGTTAGCGCTGTTGCCTCACAGCAAGAAGGTCCGGGTTCGAGCCCCGTGGCCGGCGAGGGCCTTTCTGTGCGGAGTTTGCATGTTCTCCCCGTGTCCGCGTGGGTTTCCTCCGGGTGCTTCGGTTTCCCCCACAGTCCAAAGACATGCAGGTTAGGTTAACTGGTGATTCTAAATTGACCATAGGTGTGAATGTGAGTGTGAATGGTTGTCTATGTGTCAGCCCTGTGATGACCTGGCGACTTGTCTAGGGTGTACCCCGCCTTTCGCCCGTAGTCAGCTGGGATAGGCTCCAGCTTGCCTGCGACCCTGTAGAACAGGATAAAGTGGCTATAGTTAATGAGATGAGATGAGAAATCCAAGAACCAACTAATTAAATTGGTGTGGCCTAAACACAATATAAAATATAATAAAAGTGTAAAAGGTAAACTACAATAATAATACAGCATTAATGATTGAGCTACTACTCAGTTGGGTAGCTTAGCTTCTCTGTATTGCTACACTCTGTTGTTCTAGCTTGGCTTATTAGCTTGCTTCATGCACTACATTTCAAATGGTTCAAATCAGAGAGATGGATGCTTTTAAAAAATGTCCATTAAAAACATACCTCTGTACTTTTGTCTCCTTTCTTCCTCTTCTTTTAAATTTGTGGCCCTGAAGGCTTTGATCTTTTCATTAGTACAGGCTGACTGGCAGAAAATTTCAACAGATGCAGTGAGCTGGCAACTGGTGCGGTCACCCGCCGTCCACACCTGGCTCCTAACCCCCAAAGTCTCTCATCTCATAAGTCAAGTCAGTTTATTTGTATAGTGCTTTTAACAACCGACATTGTCACAAAGCAGCTTTACAGAAAAATAAAGACTTTTAAATATGAACTAATTTTATCACCAATATATTTATTTAACGGGGCGGGATGGTGGTGTAGTGGTTAGCACTGTCGCATCACAGCAAGAAGGCCCTGGGTTTGAGTCCAGTGGCCAGTGAGGGCCTTTCTGTGTGGAGTTTGCATGCTCTCCCCGTGTCCACGTGGGTTTCTTCCGGGTGCTCCGGTTTCCCCCACAGTCCAAAGGCATGCAGGTTAGGCTAATTGGTGGCTCTAAATTGACCATAAGTGTGAATGTGAGCGTGAATGGTTGTCTGTGTTAGCCCTGTGATGACCTGGCGACTTGTCCAGGGTGTACCCTGCCTCTCGCCCATAGTCAGCTGGGATAGGCTCCAGCTTGCCTGCGACCCTGTAGGACAGGATAAGCGGCTACAGATAATGGATGGATGGATGGATATTTATTTAACCCTGCTGAGCAAGCTTGTGGCGATGGTAGCAAGAAAAAACTCTCTCAGATGACATGAAACCTTGAGAGGAACCAGACTCTAAAGAGAACCCATCCTCATTTGGGTGATAGTACGATTATGAATAATTTGCTTCAATAACCATGTCCTCTATAATCACCAAAGTACAACTGTGTAACCAGAAAATTCATTATAATTTTAGCATGAAGGCTATTTTGTTGAAGTTATCAACTGTTCATTGAGGGGGCTTGAGTGTTCATGATGATGGCAGTCCTAAACTTATGGCAATTGTGGTTCTCAGGCATCACAGCAAAACTGGAAGTGTCCAGAGCCATCTTCCAAGTGCAACTTTTGACTGTCCATATGGGGCTTTCCTCCACAGGATCCTAATTCTTGCCTGAAGTCCGGTGGCCACGACCCTGACTGATAAGAGGTATAGATAATGGATGGACGAATCGGCCCCAAAATGTATGCCTTTTTTTGGAGAAGGTGGGGAAAATGGGGGTGTCCAATCAGTACCCCCCTGCAGGTGGTGTCCTAGGGATTGCTTATGCCTACAAATGTCCCTGACTCTACTCACTGTTTTCTAGTGCACTACTCTTCTTGGACTACTCTTCTTACTAACATTCTGGCTGCTCAATTGAAACTCTTCAAGGTGCTCCTGTGCATGACCAGTTGATGGTTGAGTGATGCTCCTTCCACTTGCAGATAATGGTCATGATGGTGCTTATAGTGATGTTCCTCAGTAACCAGTGCTATTGCTGCAGTGCCATAGCTGCACTGGAAATATTTTTAACCCCTTGGCTGCCACCCATAATTAATTGTGATGTGCCGGGCATATTGGACAAAAATAGGTCAAAATTGGGATATTTTGATAATCTTTCTCTAACTTGTTCAGAACTTTATATTTTTAATATTTGTATAGAAAAAAATCAAAAACACTGTTGTAGAGTAAAAATAAATTTAGTAATCAAAAACATCCAAAAAAAAAAAAAGACAACGGGTCAGTGAGAACCTGTCCATAAACATGAATTACTAGTACTTGAAAACACGATGTACACCAAGGGTCTATGTATTCTAAGTAACTGGGTACCATTTTTATGATGGTCTTTGGTATGACCCAACCGTGAATAGAACTTGCGGTCTCCCGATCGAGAGGCAGACATGCTAACTACTAGGCCAACTCGCAGTAATGTACTACTGTGAAGTAAAAGTAATGTGCCATGTAAGGTACATAAAAGGAGGTGTTTATGACGAGTAGTGTACGTCATAAGGCACAGCAGTAAAAGATTTCACGACATACGTGACTTGTCCAGGGGCATTGAAGGGGTTAATTGAAAAATATTTAACATGTTGAATAGTCATTTCCTCCACTGTCTGGACCAAAACCTAAAACCCTGCACTATAGCACCACTATTAGGCTAATTGAGCCTGTGTTGCTTGTCTGAGTAGTGTGAGGAAGTACAAACTGTTGACCAAGTTTAATTTCTCTACAGTGAAGTCGGTGAACTGCACAATTCATTTTCAGGAAGAAAAGTAATTAGGTGAAAGAAAATTTGAACAATTAGGGTTCCAGCAGGCGGCACGGTGGTGTAGTGGTTAGTGCTGTCGCCTCACAGCAAGAAGGTCCGGGTTCGAGCCCTGTGGCCAGCGAGGGCCTTTCTGCGCGGAGTTTGCATGTTCTCCCCGTGTCCGTGTGGGTTTCCTCCGGGTGCTCCAGTTTCCCCCACAGTCCAAAAACATGCAGGTTAGGTTAACTGGTGACTCTAAATTGACCATAGGTGTGAATGTGAATGGTTGTCTGTGTCTATGTGCCAGCCCTGTGATGACCTGGCAACTTGCCTAGGGTGTACCCCGCCTTTCGCCCGTAGTCAGCTGGGATAGGCTCCAGCTTGCCTGCGACCCTGTAGAACAGGATAAAGCGGCTAGAGATGAAATGAGAGGGTTCCAGCACTCTCTTGTGCTTGGGGGAGGGGGGAAAACTGATTTGTGCTTAAATGTATTGTAAAACAATTACAACCCCAATTCCAAAAAAGTTAGGATATTGTGTAAAACGTAAATTAAAAAAAAAAAAGAATGTGGTGACTGGATGATCATGGAAACCCGATATTTCATTGAAATAGTACAAAGACAACATATCAAATGTTGAAATTGAGATATTATTATTATTATTATTTTATAATATATGCTCATTTTGAATTTGATGTCGGCAACACATTTCAAAAAAAGTTGGGACATGGGTATGTTTACTACTGTGTTGCATCACCTCTACTTTTAACAACACTCTATAATGTTTGGAAACTGAGAAGACCAATTGCTGTAGTTTTGAAAGTTGTCCTATTCTTGTTGATGTACAATTTCATTTGCTGATCAGTTCGGGGTCTCCTTTGTCATTTTGCGCTTCATAATACGCCAAATGTTTTTGATGGGAGACAGGTCTGGACAGCAGTAGGTAGGCCAGTTTAGCACCCAGACTCTTTTAGTATGTAGTCATATAGTTGTAATATGTGTAGAATGTGGTTTGGCATTATCTTGCTGAAATAAACAAGGATTTTCCTGAAAAAGATGTTGTCTGGATGGCAGCATGTTGTTGCTCAAAAACCTGAACATATCATTCAGCATTAATGGCGCCTTCCCTGATGTGGAAGCTACCCATGCCATGTACATGTATTCCTAACGAGCAAGCTTGAGGTGATGGTGGAAGGAAAAACTTCCTGCCTCAGCTGACATGAGAAAGAAGCCTTGAGAGTAACCAGTCTCTGTAGGGAACCCATCCTCATTTGGGTGATCAGATATCATGTATATTGTTTCTATAATTAGTCCTATATGATCAAAAAGTGCAATTGTGGAACCAGGAAATTCATTATAGATTGAGCACAGTTGCCATGAACAGTTTTGCAGTCCTAAAATTATCATGGCATTGTCGTCCTGTGTCATCATAGCAAAACTGTTTTTGTATTAAGTGCCCAGAGCCATCTTCTAAGTGCATCTTTAGACTGTGCATATGGGACCTTCTTCCACAGGAGTGAAGCAATAAGAACCTGAGCCAGAATTATAGCATTAGGGTGGAGCAGGGGTTGTACGTATGGGGCCATCCTTGCACCTCATACCATCACAGATGCTGGCTTTTGAATTGTGCACTGATAAGTGGGATGATCCCTCTCTCCTCTTTTGCCTGGTGGGCACATCATCCATGATTTCTAAAAGGAATTTCAAATTTTTATTTTGTCAGACCACAGGACAGTTTTGCACTTCACCTCAGTCCATTGTAAATGAGCTCAGACCCAGAGGAAACAGCGGAGTTTTTGGATATTTTTTATATATGAGTTTAACTTGCATTTGTGGATGCAGTGGCAAACTGTGTTCGCAGATGATGGTTTTCAGATGTGTTCCTGAGCCCATGCAGTGATTTCCACAGAATTGTATCTGTTTTTAATGCAGTATCACCTGATGGCCAAAAGATCACAATCATCCAATGTTTGACTTTTGGCCTTGTCCCTTGCACACAATATATTTACTTGTGTTTTTCTTTTGCCCAAGTCCTTAAAGATGTTTCATGTTTTAGTAAGGAGGTGCCTTGCATGGGACTCTAGGTCCCATTCACGCTGACCCTTTTGGACCTTCCTTTGTTGCCCTTTTTTGTGGTTTTCTTGCACTTGCAAGTCTTGTAAATTTGTAGTTTGGTTGTTTGAAGGCCAATAAAGCTTTTTTTTTTTTTTAAATACAGAGACTTATCCAGATTTCGCTCTCAAATTTTATGTACCATAATTCCTAAATTCTTTGAAATTTTACATTGAGGAGTGTTGTTCTTAAATTGTTGCACTCTTTGCCCATCCTGTTTTTTGCAGAGAGGTGAACCCTTCCCTATCTTTACTTCTGAGAGACTCAGCCTCTCTGAGATGCTCGTTTATACCCAATTATTTTGCTATCCAGTTATTTAGCACAAAAGTCTTTTAGCACAAATCCAAAGTCTCTAAGCACAACTCTGGATTATGGTCACAATTAAAAAAAACCCCTCATCTTTGATATAGGAAGGGGTTTATTATGATTGCTTAGGGACTGGAAGCCGGAATTTCTGCTGCTGTGCATGTTAAGGATCAGTTGTTCCCTGAAATGTGGACTGAAAAGCCAATTCTTTGGTGTCTTTTTGGATGTTTGTAATTAAGCCATAACAAACCTCGAATTGTGGGCACCTTCACAGATAACTTCAGTCACTTCTGATCATATCACAAATTCAACTGACTGTCAATAATTATGTGTTTGCTAAATTAATTAACCGGGGATTGTCTCTTGCCCTACTTGACGTGTTTTGCCAACTAAGAAGTAACCAACAAACGAAAGAAACTTCCACTGAAGTATCCTAGAACGAATGGCAATTACATAAAAGTGCAATATAAATGTTCAGGAATGACAAAACGACCAAAATTAATATCAATTGTTTTATAATACGTCAATCGTGAAGCAAGAAGATGGTGAAGAGATTACGCTAAAATGTAAGGGTTGTTTGATCATCAAGACAAGTGTTGAAACTGTGGCTAGTTACAGGGAAATTCATTTTTTTGCAGCATGTTTATTTTAATTTCATTTTTTTTGTTCAATGCTATCAACTGCTAAAAAAAAACATCTCATCTCATTATCTCTAGCCGCTTTATCGTGTTCTACAGGGTCGCAGGCAAGCTGGAGCCTATCCCAGCTGACTACGGGCGAAAGGCAGGGTACACCCTGGACAAGTCACCAGGTCATCACAGCGCTGACACATAGACACAGACAATCATTCACACACTCATTCACACCTATAGTCAATTTAGAGTCACCAGTTAACCTAACCTGCATGTCTTTGGACTGTGGGGGAAACCGGAGCACCCGGAGGAAACCCACGCGGACACGAGGAGAACATGCAAACTCCACACAGAAAGGCCCTTGTCGGCCAAGGGGCTCGAACCCGGACCTTCTTGCTGTGAGGCGACAGCGCTAACCACTACACCACCGTGACGCCCCGCTAAAAAACATTTCACACTAAATTATCAAATCAATAAACCACAAACACCTCATTTGTAAATTGTGTGAAAAAACCGCAGTGCACAGATTAGATAGTTTACACAAGTCGATCAGATCAAGAACAGCTTGCACTTTATTTGAATAATAATGTCTGTTGTGTTTGTGTCATTCTTTAAACCTGTCATTGAAATAACAATGGGATACATGCAGGGGCGTCGTAGAGGGGGGTAAAGTAGGACTAATTCACAGGGTCCTGACTACAGGGAGGGCCCCTGGCTGGGAGGTCCCCAAAAGGAGTCTTTTTTTCCCCTTTCGTTTTTTTTTTCTCAATAATGTCAATATATGTTGGTATTTCATGCAAATTCAATGTTCTCTGGGAATACATCGGTTGAAATGTATGTCCCAGCCTGCAAATAGTACCTATATCAGACACCCCCATTATTAATGCACATTGGTTTAGTCTGCCCTCTCGCGGACTTTTGATTGTATGCGCAACGGATTTTTTCATGCTTCGGCATGAAACGCAGCAGACAGTTCTTAGCCAACAAGGATCATGTCGTCAAAGAAGAAATCAGGCTTTCAGAAAAGAAAAGAAAGGCAAGAAAGGCAGAGGAAACAAGATGAAGGAAAGCAACTGCTTACTGATTTCTTTCCCAAGAAAGGTGAGCCCAAATGTGAAAATTAACAGCAGCTAACTGGTTATCCAATTCAGTTGCATACCACCGTGATAGTAGCCTAAATCAAATAATTCGAAATGAAATAATCTGTCATTTTGTAGGCTACCACATAATTGTGATAGAAGCCCTATTCTTGTCTTAAATTTATTTTCATAATTACTATTATAGATACAGTGTGTGTCCCAAAAGCCTAACATAGGGTCGATGTTGGTTCAAAATGTTGTCCAAATATTAGGAAAGCTAATTTATAAAATGAATCCCACTCAGTTTCAGAAAATGTCACAGAACGTTATGATGCCCCAGCCGCAACAGGTGTCAACAACTTGAGAGAAGGTGAGCCTATCTTAGCCTAGATGTAAGGAAAAGCACACTATAAACCTTCTCCACCGGTGTGCGATGCCGCGCGCCCTCCTCAGGGGTGCCATAGAAACGTGGCTGACACTAAGATATAAAATGAAATGTAATCTAAATGATTCGGCCACAACATCCTTAACAGCAATACCACAACACCCATTAATGAGGTCAAGAGATTGTCTTCTTGTCCACATCAAATTTGTAGAGTCTGTCCTCGTTACCTTATGAATGTGAATCGACGTCCATCAGCTGCCATGTCAAGGCGGCGGTGCGAATGGGCAGCGCAAGGAGGGAAAAAAAAACAACTTCCAATCGCGAATCGTTCTGTCATATCAAATAGACTGCATGCTTATATCTGTATATATTTCATGGTTGTAGAGGGCCAGTTCAAAATGTTGTACTGCCTCTGGTGTTGTTAATTTTATATATTATGAATAAAGAAAATGAAACAAAAAACTGTGCATGTGCAATATTTTCTGAGGAATCAATGCAATTGCAGTGGGGGAGGGAGGGGGGTCCACGGAACTGGTGGTTCCTGGGGCCCCAAATTTGGTGCTACGCCTCTGGATACATGGCAAAAACTTTCACTTCTCTAATCCACTTTTTTTTAAAATATTTTTAAATAACGGCGGCACGGTGGTGTAGTGGTTACTGCTGTCGCCTCACAGCAAGAAGGTCCGGGTTCGAGCCCTGTGGTCGGCGAGGGCCTTTCTGTGCAGAGTTTGCATGTTCTCCCCATGTCCGCGTGGGTTTCCTCTGGGTGCTCCGGTTTCCCCCACAGTCCAAAGACATGCAGGTTAGGTTAACTGGTGACTCTAAATTGACCGTAGGTGTGAATGTGAGTGTGAATGGTTGTCTATGTGTCAGCCATGTGATGACCTGACGACTTGTCCAGGGTGTACTCCGCCTTTCGCCCATAGTCAGCTGGGATAGGCTCCAGCTTGCCTGCGACCGTGTAGAACAGGATAAAGCGTCTAGAGATGATATGAGATTTTTAAATAACAGTCCAAAATGGCAGGCAAGATCAGATAAGTGAAAACAGGCAAAGGGTTGATCGAGGCACAAACAGTACATGAAAGGCTAAACAAGAACAATGACGAGAAACGGGCACAAGAATCAGGAAACCAGGAAGGCAAGAACACGGGTAGAAAGGCTCGGTAATGCGTACTTAACGTAGCATAATACTTTGTGATACACTTGCATCAGCACAGTCCTTAAAGGAGATACGCAGAACCTTTTATTTTTAAATACATTTCTGAGTGGATAGTATCTCCATCCTTGACTCTTGTATGCTGCATAAATGGGAATTAAAAAAATATTTTTGAGAGTTAAAATCGACCGCAAAGTTGGCATTTGAGCTGCCCCACTGAGCTAGCATGCCTGAGTGCGTGACATCACTGCGGGAACCAGTTTTAAGGCTGAGGCCTTTTACAGCTATAGACCAAAGTCGTATAAATAAAAATTTATGGTAAAAGTACGAAATACTGTTACCAATTTGCTCAACTAAGACTGATTTGACTTCATTGATCGTGGGTTGACTCTCATTAAAACAGGATAGGTGTTATTATGCAACATACATGTACATGCATGCATTTTCACTGATTAAAAAGCTAATTAAATAATTAGATGAACTGAGACAGTCTCATCTCATTATCTCTAGCCGCTTTATCGTGTTCTACAGGGTCGCAGGCAAGCTGGAGCCTATCCCAGCTGACTACGGGTGAAAGGCGGGGTACACCCTGGACAAGTCGCCAGGTCATCACAGGGCTGACACATAGACAACCATTCACACTCACATTCGCACCTACGGTCAATTTAGAGTCACCATTTAACCTAACCTGCATGTCTTTGGACTGTGGGGGAAACCAAAGCACCCGGAGGAAACCCACGCGGACACGGGGAGAACATGCAAACTCCACACAGAAAGGCCCTCGCCGGCCACGGGGCTTGAACCCAGGACCTTCTTGCTGTGAGGCGACAGCACTAACCACTACACCACCGTGCCGCCCACTGAGACAGTCACATCAAATTAAATAATCTTATCCCAGTAACTTAAATACACAATACAAGTTACATGTATTAATCTAAATGCAGGTAAACAACGTTTTTTTAATTTAATTTTTTTATTTATCCAAATGAGAGTCGGCGCTTACCCATCTGTGTTCTCGCTTCTTGAAGGCCGATCTTGTGGCTGATTGTTTTGAAACAATCTGACTTTCAGTTGTTTGTTCAGTTCTCCGTTCATTCACTTCTTCCACGCAAGGGCGAGATGGCAGCAATATCCAGTTTAGAAATAAGACTGCTGCTCCACTCATTCACTGTTTTCTTCATACTGTGTATTCCGCCATTACTGCTTGGCTCAGGCAATTACTAAAACCCAGGACGGAACGGGATGTCACCGGTTTTAGCAACAACTGCAGGGAGGTCACTGCCCGAGCGATATGTCCTGTCCCGTTCCATCCCGGGTTTTAGCGACAACCCTCGGCTCACTCCGGGAGGACCGGTGCAACTGAATTCACTTTCCTTTTAAAAATAAATGCTTTCCTTTTCTTGTAGTTTTCTTTTTCTTCAATTGTTGATACTGCACCCTCTTTCAATACGGGCTTATAGCCAACACTCCTCAACAGATCAGAGGTCTTGTACAAGTCTTTAGTAAGATGTGCAGAGCAGAGGAGAGACCACTTCGTAACCACCCAATGTGCCTGTGAACTTCTTGCAAAACGCATCCAAATCTTTGCAGTTTGAACATTCTTGGGCCATGAATGCAATGTAGATCCAGCTTCTGTCATGTTACTGCACCGGCCAGCAACACATCTACATTGCATGGCGATAAATTAGCTCAAGATGGAGAATTGGAGTTGCAGCCCGCTCTGTGTTTTAGTATAGCGGAAATGGCGATGAGACCGATAGACTTCCTGCTGTGACGTTATGGATGTCAAGGTCATTCACTCAGACCGCTACCTACATAAATCACTTTAATCATAAAAATTACTATATTAGATTCATTGTTAACGCTTAAAACTATTCCTGTGCCATTCTTGAGGTCTCAAGGTATTTATCAACGAAAGTGAGGCCATGGCTCTGCATACGGTATATGCTTTAAATAGGTAAACACACAGTTCTCTAACTGAGTTCAGGTGCACCTAGTTTTCTTTTAATTGAGCACTCGGTGAACAGAAATGGATGCACATACTATGATATCCGCTGTAGTGTGGAAATGCATCTATAGCCATGGTCAACATGTGTGCAGTGTCGGGGTACATGCTGCGTTAAACAATTTGGAGAGAGGATTGATGAACATGCTGGCTATATCAAACATCGTGGTTTCAAGATGGTGGAGTGGGGAAATACAATGGCTCGTTTTCGATCGGAATCTCGGCAACTTTTATCAAAAAAATCCATCAAACATCTTTAAACATCATCAATAAGTAATCATAATAAAGATTGTGTTCTTGGATCTTGTGCAAAAGAACTTAGAGTTGGGCTCAGAGACTTTGGATTTGTGCTAAAAGACCTTTGTGCTAAATAACCATAAACCATCATGTTACTGACCTGTTGCCAAGTCCCTTTTTTTATTTAATATTTACGCAACTATTCCAGTCTTTTGTTGCCCTCTCAACTTTTTTGGAACACATTGCTGGCTCTAAATTTAAAATTGTCAGGTACGCGAGGGAGGTGGATGTACAGTGGTGCTTGAAAGTTTGTGAACCCTTTAGAATTTTCTATATTTCTGCATAAATATGACCTCAAACATCATCAGATTTTCACACAAGTCCTAAAAGTAGATAAAGAGAACCCAGTTAAACAAATGAGACAAAAATATTATACTTGGTCATTTATTTATTGAGGAAAATGATTCAATATTACATATCTGTGAGTAGCGAAAGTATGTGAACCTTTGCTTTCAGTATCTGGTGTGACCCCCTTGTGCAGCAATAACTGCAACTAAACATTTCCGGTAACTGCTGTTCAGTCCTGCACACCGGCTTGGAGGAATTTTAGCCTGTTCCTCCGTACAGAACAGCTTCAACTCTGGGATGTTGGTGGGTTTCCTCACATGAACTGCTCGCTTCAGGTCCTTCCACAACATTTCGATTGGATTAAGGTCAGGACTTTGACTTGGCCATTCCAAAACATTAACTTTATTCTTCTTTAACCATTCTTTGGTAGAACGACTTGTGTGCTTAGGGTTGTTGTCTTGCTGCATGACCCACCTTCTCTTGAGATTCAGTTTGTGGACAGATGTCCTGACATTTTCCTTTAGAATTCGCTGGTATAATTCAGAATTCATTGTTCCATCAATGATGGCAAGCCGTCCTGGCCCAGATGCAGCAAAACAGGCTCAAACCATGATACTCCCACCACCATGTTTCACAGATGGGATAAGGTTCTTATGCTGGAATGCAGTATTTTCCTTTCTCCAAACATAACACTTCTCATTTAAACCAAAAAGTTCTATTTTGGTCTCATCTGTCCACAAAACATTTTTCCAATAGCCTTCTGGCTTGTCCACGTAATCTTTAGCAAACTGCAGATGAGCAGCAATGTTCTTTTTGGAGAGCAGTGGCTTTCTCCTTGCAACCCTGCCATGCACACCATTGTTGTTCAGTGTTCTCCTGATGGTGGACTCATGAATATTAACATTAGCCAATGTGAGAGAGGCCTTCAGTTGCTTAGAAGTTACACTGGGGTCCTTTGTGAACTTGCCAACTATTACATGCCTTGCTCTTGGAGTGATCTTTGTTGGTCGACCACTACTGGGGAGGGTAACAATGGTCTTGAATTTCCTCCATTTGTACACAATCTGTCTGACTGTGGATTGGTGGAGTCCAAACTCTTTAGAGATGGTTTTGTAACCTTTTCCAGCCTGATGAACATCAACAACGCTTTTTCTGAGGTCCTCAGAAATCTCCTTTGTTCGTGCCATTATACACTTCCAGAAACATGTGTTGTGAAGATCAGACTTTGATAAATCCCTGCTTTTTACATAAAACAGGGTGCCCACTCACACCTGATTTTCATCCCATTGATTGAAAACACCTGACTCTATTTTCACCTTCAAATTAACTGCTAATCCTAGAGGTTCACATACTTTTGCCACTCATAGATATGTAATATTGGATCATTTTCCTCAATAAATAAATGACCAAGTATAATGTTTTTTGTCTCATTTGTTTAACTGGGTTCTCTTTATCTACTTTTAGGACTTGTGTGAAAATCTGATGATGTTTGAAGTCATATTTATGCAGAAATATAGAAAATTCTAAAAGGTTCACAAACTTTCAAGCACCACTGTATGTACAGAAGTGTTCAGTTTAATAAAGTGCATATATAAATACAAATACACACATAGGCAAACAGTCCAAAACAGCAGGCGAGATCAGATACGTGAAAACAGACAAAGGGTCGGTCGAGGCGCAAACAGTACATGAAAGGCTAAGCGAGAACAATGACGAGAAACCGGTACAAAAATCAGGAAACCAGGAAGACAAGAACACAGGTAGAAAGGCTCGGTAATGCGTACTTAACGTTGCGTAATACTTTGCGATGCACTTGCATCAGCACAGTCCTTAAATAGGTAAACACGTAGTTCTCTAATTGAGTTCAGGTGTGCCTTGTCCAATCGGCGTGCGCGCAGCCCCAGGCGCACCTTCAGGTGCACACGCCATAGCATGCAGGACTGGCAAAAACTGAGTGCATATTTTTCAAAAAACATTATTTCTCAGTTTCAGCATTTGATATGTTGCCTTTGTACTAAATCCAATAAAAGATAGGGTTTTCTTGATTTTGCAAATCATCACATTGTTTTTGTGGCTACTGCCTCATAGAGGCTGTAGCCACTTTGTCATTGTATTCTAAGAATGAGTGTAAAAATAGTGCACTGTGCATGCGCATACAGGTGTTCCTATTAAAATGGCTGGTGAGTAGGGTGCATCAGCTGCCCTCACTTTTTCATAAAATCTGATGCATTTTTGTTTGGGTGTTCCTTTTCACCAATAAAGACATCCTGTAAAATTTTTTGACTATATTCAAAAATCTAATGGTGGCACCATGAGGTTCATTTTTTGCCAAAAAACGCTCATTTTATGTTTTCGCGTAAAGTTTGAATCACAATGTTGGACTCCATTTATTGATTTCTTGTGACCCAGAGATCATGTTAAGAACCTTTGCAAGGGATTGAGAAGCATTAATGTGATTCATAATACATTTGTATTGTTTAAAAGTAGTTGAACAATGATTCAATGAACAGCTAAAACTCAAACTGTACTTGATAATATATTTAGAATATTGTAGGTGTAATTAATGATTTTGTGTATTTAGGATTGGATAAGTGATCAATCTTTAATAATTACATGAAATCAGTCTCATTGAATCGTTTGAAGTGAATCATTTAAATGAATCGAATCAGTGAATCATTTAGTGAATCAGTGAATCATTTAGTGAATCATACCATTAATACTGGTACTTAAATAATAAATTACCAAACAGCTAAAATAGTATCTTCCAAATTATTATTGATCACTTACCATATTACATAAATCGTCTACACCTTTCTTTGAATTCTTTGGGATTGGGCAACTTCAAAGTATCGAAACAGCAGATAGACACCACACACAATTTCAATAATAATGGAGTTTATTATAACAAAGATAATAAAAATTTTAATAAAAAGAAAAGGAAAAATTGAACAATTTTTAATAGCAGCAGAATTGAATCTTCTGTAAACAGAGTGGGTGTGTGTGTGTGTGGTGCGTGCGTGTGTGTGTGTGTGTGTGGTAGGCCCTAGACTAGGCCTGTGTGTATGAGGGGGATGTGAAGTTTGGAATGTTATCTGATGTGTTGGTATGTGTGAGTGTGGGGTAAGGACTACCACGTCTGTATAGCTACCCAAAATGTGTTGAGCACGAGGTAGGCCCAGATTAGCTTTATGTTGCTAAGCAGACAAAGAGAAGCTGTAGCTAATGTGGGTTTATGTGTATCAGGCCTGCTGGGCACGTGTTTTCTAAGTAACAAAAGAATTCCACACTCATAACATCATCAAACCCCCTGAAATCTTAAGGTCAAAATGTATAATAAGAATGAAATTGAGGATTTTAGTAAGGAATAAGAAAGAGAGAGACATGCACAAACTTATGGATTAACCAATTTTAAATCAACAAACAAATGATAGAGAACCAAAATTCAGTGTATACACTTCATTTAACTTCATATAACTTCATATTAAGTGAATAACTAACTCCTAAGACTTAAACTTCTGCCCAATGCCTGTCTTACTGCGAAAAGTCTCATCTTCTGTAGAAAGCAGAGTCTCTCTGTAGAAATGGCAGGCTGGAGAGTGGAAGCGCTTCGGTGGAGGAGAGAGAGGGCGGTTGCTCTGAAGTTTTCCTTGAAGATCTTCGTAGTTTGAGAAAAAAAGCTTTGATCAGACAGCGTTAGGACGGTCCAGCCGCTCCCAACACCAATAAACTGCCTATTTGGTTGCAGTCTAGTACGTACTGAAAGAATAACTAACTGAAAACCGGTTTATAACTCGCTTGAGTTAAAGCGCGCTGAAACGTGGTTTCAGACGGTCCGATGGGGAGCGTCCCTCTATGGTCTGTTCTTCGCTGAGTTCAGACACCAGAGACAAAGAAAATGGAGTTTCCAAGTCTCTTATGTGAATTCCTGAGGAATGTGATGTACGTGATCCCGCCCAGGCGTGACGTAGTCAACGCGGAAGTTGGCTGGGAGTTGTAGTTCTTAGACACAAGATGGCGCATGGTACCTACAATATGTACTACTAAAAATGTGTATCTAAGATATTTGGAATACTCTATAAGGTGCCATAATGTGTCATGAAAAGTGATCGAAATTTTGTCATAAAAGTCATAAAATAGCAGCTTTTTCCATAACTTGGAGCTCCTGGTGCCACCATTAAACTTTTGAATTTTGTCAAAATATTTCACCCAGTGTGTTTTCTTACCAAAAGGAACAAAAACAAAAATGCATCATGATCGGAGGAACTTTTCATTTTTAGGGGGCAACTGATGCACCCGACTGGTGAGTGTATATACAATTTGGTTCACCATTCGAAATAAATGGACTAGACTAAAGAAATTGCTTTGAGACGTTACCGAGAGAGAGTAAAATGTACTCCAGGTTGTCCCCCTTTCCTTGCCTTCTTCGTTCAGCAGTCCTGTGTGTGATGTAGATGTGACACACTTCTGAGGTGTTACAGGAAGTTGTCGAAAAGAGTATTGAGACCACTGAGCTCTAGCACCGGGCCTTTTCCAGGAAATAAGAGTTTCAGTCATGGCAACAACGTGTGTATGTCAGCCTCGGTTCAGAGGTTTCGGTTTCAAAAACTGGTAAGAAGAAAGACTAGAATAATATAAAGTACAGACACTTGGTACGTTTTACATCTGTGATTTTTTTTTAATGTGTGTGTGTACACACACACACCAAATTCAGAAATTTTTTCACCAGCCAGCTGGACTAGTTACCTTCCAAAGTAACTAGCCAAACAGAAAATCAACTAGCCAAAATTTGTTCATGTATGAATTTTACTTCCGTCAAAAATAACACAAAAGAGAGTAGTTACCATTGTTCATGACTAATGTGCATTTATTTCAAGACCTGAGTATTTTGATACTGTTGTTCACAGGCGATTGCTCTAAGACAACGAGGGAGGCTCAGCCTCCTAAAAATGACGAACATCGTGTAGGATGAATTGCGCTAGGCTTATGTTATAGCTGACCTTATAACATTGCTATTTCAGATCCAGAATCATAGAAATATATGTGCTCAACCCAACTACAGAGCGAAATCATTCCATTATAACTTCCCCAGTTCACCTAATGTGGGCGTGAGTTTTTCCCCCTCGTGACAACGCGATGCAGCCCAGCCTCAGTGGACTTCAATGGCATTTGGGAGCTATGTGCTTTTCAATATCAAAATGCAAGATGATTATTGGACAAATACTGTGAAAATGCCCTCCCACGGACTCCCAGCCTCACAGTGGGAGGGACATGGCAAAGCTTTCCGCGAGGAGACTGGTGATTGGTGAAAGTGGCCGGATATTTTCTTTGATTGACAGCTCGTTTCAACTATAGACAGGCAGCGAGGAATTTCAGTTCAGTCCCATGCGGATTCGCAAGTGGTGTGGTGTATTGTAAGAGATCAGCTTACATTTCAATTTCATTCATTACATACGGTTTCTACCAGCTTTTTTAGTTTGTATATATTTTCATTGTAAATAAAGTGTAAATATAGTGTTGTCAAGTTTGCTATCTTAGTTCCAGAAATTTCGTTTATTTGAGTGACTGAACTTGAGGAGGCTAGTCAGCTAGCAAGAAAGCTGCGCACGGATGCCAAGCATTGTTGATTTAATTTTGGCGAAGCCATTTGCCAGTCTTCCTTTCGAGGAAAAAATTAAAATTAAAGAGCAGGGTAGACCAACGCCTCAAATTGACTTGGTGAAAAAGGTAGAGAATAATACTCGTTGCTTTCAGCTCTCCTGGTACGAGAAAGTGAATTGGCTAACAGCAAGTGACCCACATCAACAACAGTAAATAGGCTACTTTAGTAATATGCCATGGATGGACCAAAAATATAGAATCTATTTAAAATGTTTATGCTGAGTATATTATATTGGAATATATATTTCTCTGGATATGAATTAAACACAGCTACAATTTGGAAAACATTTTTAAACAAAAACACAGCCGAGAACATTTCACACTACAGAGCTGGATTAAAAGTGAAGGGTTATCAAAATTGTCAATAAAACATTTCTCAGTCAAAATAAGTAAAATATAGGGAAAGTGTCATTGAATGAAATGTGTGGCACCCAGCTCTATGTTTGGCTCCCCAAGGTCAGTGCTTGTGCCTATTCCAGAACACTCTGCTGTTACTGCTGAGGTTCCTGACAAAGAGCTGCTTTCAATAATGATCAATTTTTAAACAACATGCCACATGCCACAATTTTAAAATATAAAATGTTAAAATATACACACCCCAACACCACCATCATGTATATTGGACAGTAGGCTAATGGGCCAAAAGAACCTGTTATTTCACAGTTTGTGACCCTGCCAACAATAAGCCAGATCAGAGGCAAGAGTATGGGCAAAATTGATGGGTTTTTTCTTTTAAAATCTGGAAGTATTGTAACCGACCAGCCTCCCCTTTTTGAAAGACTACCAGCCGCCACTGGTTGTTAAATACATAAATGCAGTGGCGTGCACAGACTTTTTGAAGGGCAGGGGCGAAAAGAAAAAAAAGGCACATATAGCGCGTCCTCACCACTGTAGAGGGAACTTTAGACACGTTTTATATGTCATACAAATGGCACATTATATAGCCTTAAAACAGACTAACTAGACAGACTACTCAGGTTAGTTTGCTGTTAGGATCAGCATCCATGAGAACTGTGTGGATTTCAACGTTGGACTGTGAAGAACACACAGCGACATGGATGTATGAAGGAAATAAATCCCTAGGGGGTCTGGGGGTCTTCCCCCAGAACATTTTCAATTAAGTAGATGCCATTTCCTATATTCTAGTGCATTTTAACACCATATTAGCACCAGATAATCCAAACTGGTTCTGTGAGATATAGTTCTGGCTCAATATAGATCAACAAAGGGCCCAACATAAGTCATTGCAACAGTAATGTGTCATAGTATTTCTTGGTCCTAATAGTCTTCTGGAGTTTAATGTATTTTCTTCACCCAAGAGAGCTCTGTGATAAAATCACACAGGGAACAATACACATTTAAACTATTTATTTGACAACTCAAAAGAAACAAACTATGATGAACGACGATGACTAGTCTCAAGTCCTTGTGCCCATATGTGGCAAGTGGAACTACAGTAAATTCTTCATTTGGCCATCTGTTTGTATATGTCAATGACCTTGTTCTGGTCAATTGGGATGTCTCTTTCAATGGAGAGTAGCATTAAACTTTGAGAACCATTTTTCTGTACAAATTAAGCATTCTTGATCATGTTAGCATCAAATTCTCTGTGATAATCCAAACTGGCTCTGTGTGATACAATACTAACAGTGAGGAGTAGCCTATAAGCCTACACATACCTCTATCATGATCTCCTCCTTTGTTTCCTTGGATCCAGTCTTTCAAAGACAAGCTGCCTTTTGCAGCAGTTTCCAGCTGCTTTTTAACGACTTTCTGTTTTCTTTCTTTCCTGGGCATTCTGAATCTGTAATCATAGAATATGCAGGGTTTCCCCCCCAAAAATTGTTAGGCCCGGGGACAAGTATGTTTTAACGGTGGCCGGTGGACCGGTGTAGACAGACTGATAGCAGCATTATAAGATAGGGCCCGATGGTTTCTGTGATGACAGGGTCACGGATGGAATCAAGGAACTCAGAATTTAAAAAAAAACTACAACACAGATTCCACAGGGGGGCCCCACATTAAGCCAAATTCCAATAGCTGACTGGAGAATTTAAAATATGGCCACATAATGCATGTCATTTACTCAACACACATTTTAAAAATCAAGAAGAGTCTTATAGAGAATCAGACAATGTGCATTCTTGAATGCTGTGTTTTCAACAGCAACAAAAGAAATTGAATTAAAATAAAACAATATCAAAGCTTAAGCCATAGCTGTTGAAAAGGTCTGAGACACATTTACTGCTCCGTGGAATAAACTGCGGCTCATTCATGTCTCTAAAATTAGCTAGCCTAAATGTATCTAGCCTTCACAAAATTCAGGAAATCTGCTTTGCACAGATGACTGCATTATCTATTTTTATTGCAAAGTGTATCATAATATACACTAAAACTACATTCACAGTTTATAATGCTCACCCAGCTGTGTTCTACTTGGCTGATCATCACATAGGTCTCTCTCTCCCTCTCAAGGCTCCCAAGGGGGCACTTTAGCATGTGTTTTGGCTCCCAAGAGGGCACTTGAGGGCAGTTTAGTATGCGTTTTGGCTCCCAAGGGGGCACTTTAGCATGTGTTTTGGCTCCCGAGAGGACACTTGAGGGCAGTTTAGCACACGTTTTGGCTCCTGAGAGGGCACTTTAGCATGTGTTTTTCAACAATTGGGCCACAAGGTGGGGGCTGACTGCCCCCCTGCCCCCCACCGTGCACGCCACTGCATAAATGAGAACAACACAGAGCACCATAATATAGTATCAACAAATAATAATATATTGGAAAACTTGGCAACTTTGGTCTATGAGTATTGAAAACAAATATACTTACGATCATGACTATAGCACCCAAAATATGTCCAACATGCTTTCTGTATTTAACCATTTATGAGAGCAAAAGCATTAGGAGCTTCACATTGACTAAGAATCAACTTGAAAAAAATTAATTATTCCATAAAAATCGTTTTGCAGCCAAAGCCTTCCCTGCTCCCATGGTTGCTTATAAGTCCTTCATCGTTTCTCCTTCTCGTACGCTTTATCGGCGGCCTTTTTCTCCTCTTCAGACCGAGGTTGCTTTGTCCCCGTCTCTGGCGGTTTCTGTACAGCTTTCAGAAAATTCCACATCGCAACGTAGTTTTGGCAGATGTAGATGTAAACAACAACAAAAACACGTGTTTAAATGGGCGATAATGTGGCCACATCTATTGAATTTGATAACGTGATTACCGCGATATTCAACGAGATGCGTTATATGCATGCACAGTAGTGAAAAAAACGAGAGCCTGACTCATACACGATATGATTCGGAATTCTTTGGTATTTTCCGTCCTGCCGATAAACATGTTGATTAACACAGACACGGCACACGCTTCATATGTGGTGGCTTTAGTTGACGGTGTGTCTGAATCTTCGCTTCATATATATATTTTTTATTTTCAACTAGCCAGCCGGGCTGGCTAGTGACAGGAATTGCCCGCCAAATGACAAATTAAGTCGCCTCGGGCGACCAGACCACCGCAAATTTCGAGCCGTGCACGTGTGTGTGTGTGTGTGTGTGTGTGTGTGTGTGTATATATATATATATATATATATATATATACGTGTGTGTGTGTGGGTGGGTGTTATATATATATATATATATATATATATATATATATATACACGCACACATACACACACATATATATATATATAAAATGTGTGTGTGTGTGTGTGTGTGTATATATATATATATATATATATATATATATATATATATGCACATATATATATATATATATATATATATATATATATATATGCACATATATATATATATATATATATATATATATATATATATATGCACATATATATATATTACATTACACATAGGGCGGCACGGTGATGTAGTGGTTAGCGCTGTCGCCTCACAGCAAGAAGTTCCAGGTTTGAGCCCCATGGCCGGCAA